>NW_024427107.1:11705548-11826021 GCF_017311325.1 Ursus maritimus
TTGTGTATGGTATAAGAAAGTGGTCCAGTTTCATTCTTTTACATGTTGCTGTCCTGCCTTTCCTACCACCATCGTTGAAGAGACTGTCTTTTTCCCATTGGATATTTTTTTCTGCTTTGTCAAAGATTAATTGACCATATAGTGTGGATTCATTTCTGCCTTTCTATTCTGTTCCATTGTTCTATGTGTCCATTTTGTTTTAGTACTGCTACCTTCATGAAACCAGGAGCTGGTTCTTTTGAAAAATATTAATAAAAATTGATAAACTTCTAGCCAGACATATCAAAAAGAAAAGAAAAAGGACTAAATAAATAAGATCACTATGAGAAAAAGGAGAAATAACAACCAACACCACAAAAAATACAAACAATTATAAGAGAGTATTATGAAAACTACATGCCAACAAATTGGTCAACCTAGAAGAAATGGATAAATTCTTACAAACCTATAAACTACCAAAAAATAAAACATGAAGAAATAGAAAACTTGAACAGACCAAAACCATCAAAGAAATTGCATCAGTAATCAAAAATCCCAACAAACAAAAGTCCAAGGCAGATGGCTTCATAGACAAATTCTACCAAACATTTAAAGAAAAGTTAATACCAAGTGGCACCTGGTGGCCTTGGCCTTTGTTCAACATCTGACTCCCTTGATTTCCGGCTCAGGTCAGGATCCCAGGTTCTGATTGAGGCCCCCATGTTGGGCTCATGTTGGGCATGGACCCTGCTTAAAATTCCACCTCTCTCTCTCTCTCTGTCCCTCCCAGCCCCTATTCACGCACACACACATGCATAGCACTCTCTCTCTCTAAAAATTAATTAATTAATTAGTTAAAGAAGAGTTAATACCTATTCTTCTCAAACTATCTTTAAAAAGAGAAAAGGAAGGGAAACTTCCAAATACATTCTATGAGGCCAGCATTGGACCTGATACCAAAACAGATAAAGACTCCACTGGGGCAAAAGAGAATTACATGACCAATATCCCTGATGAACACGGATGCAAAAATTTCTCAACAAAATACTAGTAAACTGAATCCAATAATATATCCAAACAAATTATTCACCATGATCAAGTGGGATTTACCTTGGCCAAAGTGGTGGTCTAATATTGGCAAATCAATCAAAGTGATAGAACCATTATTAATAAAAAGAAAGGATAAGAACCATATGATTATTTCTAATAGATGCAAAAAAAGCATTTGACAAAGTAATTATTCATGATAAAAACCCTCAACACAGCAGGTTTAGAAGGAACATAGCTCAACATAACAAAGTCCATACATAAAAACCCACACCTAAATGCCATCCTCAATGTGAAGAAACTGAGAGGTTCTCTCTTTATAGTCAGAAACAAGGTAAGGATGTCCACTCTACCACTGTTATTTAACAGAATAAATTTTTTAAAAAAGGAAAGTTGGACGCCTTGTTTAATGAGGCTAGGAAAATTTAGTTTCAAAACCAACAAGGACAGTACAGTAAAAGAACAGACAAGCTACAAAAAAAAAAAAACTATCAAATTCCATTTTTGTCCACAAAGAATTAACTGCTGTACAAAATTCTCTCCTTACAAAATTACAAAAACCAAAATAAAAGATATTATGAGGACAGAACAGGACAGTAATCTCCAAGAAAAGGGAAAAAATGAGGTGAGCCCCATGACTGACCAAATGTATTTCTTAGAGATACTTTCCAGGCTTAAGCATAGAGAATGGAGACCAGAGCCCAGTGGTCTTCCTGCGCTTGAGGAGACAGAAACTCGCATTCAGCAAACCAAGGAGTCTAGAACTCAGGACAGGGCACTTGAGGGGAAAGGTTTGCACAGAGAAATAGTTCTGCAGGTCTGCAGGGGAAATCCCTTGGAGACTTCCGCTAAGTACTCCTCTGTGTACACAAGAGCCCATGCTAGAAACTTTACCAGAAAGCAGAACAATTTCTGGGCTTTACAGAAGATCATGAGGTTGTGCTGCCACTAACCACCCTGGAGAAACTTCATAAGGATGGGCAATAGAATTCATGCATTATGTCTTGCCTTAATAGCGAGACTAATCTCTTGAATAGGCGTGGGTGGGGGCTGGAACATGGCTGCTCTTGACCAGCACTACCTAAACATAAAGGAGATCCTGAAAACTAATACAAATCCCAGGGACCAACTGCATGCCAGAACAAAGCCAAATGTTCTTTAAAAATGGCCGTGGCATGTGAGTGAGATAATCTCAACTATAAATAAAAAATTACCAGAAGCAAAGAAGAAGGATAATATGATCCATAACCGAGGATTAAAATCAATCAATAAAAGACTCAGAAATATGAGAGGTGCTTGAATTAGTAGAAAAGGACATTCAATATCCTAAGTCAGTATAAATTCACTCCACGTGATCACAAAGGTAATGAAAAATATGAAGACAATGGGGGTAAATATAGGAAAAAGATGTAAAAATGAAACTTCTGAAGTTGAAAACTAAAAATCTGAAATTAGACATTGCTGCAGGCCTGCATACCACAAAAGGAAAGATATGTGAACTAAAAGACAAAGCAATAAAAATCTAAAACAAAGCACAAAATGAAGAAACAAAAAAATCTTCAGTGACCTGTGAAATGTGATCTCAAGCAGTCAAACATGGTACCGAGTGAAAACTGGAAGGAGGAACAGAAGTGACAAGAAAAGAAATTCAAGAAATAATAGCTGAAATTTTTCCAAATTTGTTGAAAACTATAAATCCACAGATCCAAAAACTCAGCAAGCCCAAAAAGCAGAGTAAATATCCATAAAATCATACTAATCATTGCTCATATTATGTTAAAAAGAAACTTAAAAGCAGCCAAGGAAGAATATATTATGTACACAGAAACAAATATAGCGACTGCAGTGTTCTCGTGGAAACTGAAAAACGCAATGCAACTTTAAATTGCTGAAAACAAAAAATAGTGTCGGTGTAGAAGTGCATGTCCAGAGGAATTAAATTTCAAAATGAAAGTGAACTTCCTTCCTGCTTCTAATCTGAAATGAGCTAGAGTGGGATTCTGTGCATCAGGCCCTCGGCATGAGATAGGGGAAGCCAGTATCAGTCATCACCATGTTTTGCCTTGTGCCCAATGGAGGTGGACAGGGTGCCAGCACTGTGAGGCGTGTGGCATGGCAGGATGGGGCTCCGATTTCTGGGGACCCTCTGCTCTATAAGAAGCCCCGTCGGGTCCACTGTGAATGGGAAGCCCACGCCTGTCTGTAGGGCCAAGAGGCAGGATGTGCATGTGACCCCCTCGCAGGCCAGTAGCTGTGTTGGGGGAGAAAGAAGGGTAATTAAGAGGTAAATTTAAGGCAGAAGGGGAGTGCAGGTGGCAGATAAGCCACCACCTACAGCTTCAGTGCTGGGTGAGTCTGCTGTTGTTCATTTGATATATCTATTAAATTGATTTCATAATGTAAAAAGAAAAATATCCCAGATTCAGATGACTTTCATGGTGAATTCTACTAATTTTAGGGAAGAAATAATAATTCCATAAGAAGTCTTCCCAAATATAGATGACAGAGAATGCTCCCCACTCTTACAAGGTTGGTATTAACTAGATAGCAAATCAACAGAGTAAAAGTGGAGGGGGAAGGGGAGCAATAGACATTCTTCTTCATAGATTTAGTCTTAAAAATAGTAACAAAATTTTAGCAAATCTAATCCAAGAAAAATCAATAAAAACAATAATACATCATGGTTAAGTTGGCTTTATCCCAGAAATGAAAACTTGGTTCCACATTAGAAAAATCAATCAATGTAATCCACAAAATTAACAAACTGAAAAGACAAATTTTTTCATTATCTCCGTAGATATAGAAAATATGTTGGCAAATTTAATAGACCCTTACAGTATAACCTCCTCAAAACAGATTGAAGAATGAAAGGGAACTTCCTCAACCTCATAAAACACACTCCATAAAAAGCCCGATGGCTCAATATCATAACCAAAAAAAGCGTTCGAGGGTTTTCTTCTAGGTTCACAACAATACAGCAAGATGTCTGCTCACCACTCCTGTTTTATATTATACTAGAGGTCCTACACACTTCACAAAGGTAATGAAAAGAAAGAAAAGCAAATATTGAAAAGGAATAAGTAAAACTGTATTTGTAATCCACATGATTATATAAGTAGAAAATTTTTATGAATTACACAAAAACCTAGTATCTTAACTGAGTTTATGAAGATTCCAAGACATAAGATCAGTATATGATAATCAAGTATATATGTTCACATACTAGCACAAATAACTGAAAATTGAAGTAAAAATACCAGTACAATTTATAATAGCATCAAAAATAAAAACATGAAATATGAAGAAAAGAGAAATTTAAGAAAAATTACAAATATTCTGAACTTTGAAATCTGTCAAAGAGAAAGAACATTTAAACAAATACCTTGCTTATTAATCAGAAGAGTCAATACTGTCAGCATGTCAAAATTTTCTCATATATTAATGTATGGATTCAATATGATACCAATCAAAATCCCAACAGACCCTTTTTGTGGAAAAGCTAATTTTTAAATTTATGTGGAAATGTAAAAGGCCCACAATACCGCAATAATCTTATAAACAACAAAGCGAAAAGATTTACACTATCTGACTTTTTAAGACATACTATCAAGCTGTACATCAAAACAGTGCAGGATTAATTACGAATGAATAAATCAGGGGAGTAGAAGGTATAGCATAGGGAACTTAGTCAATTACATTGTAATAGCTTGTATGGTGACGGGTGGTAGTTACACTAACGGTGAGCATTGCATAACATATAGAAGGTTGAATCCTATGCTGTACACACTGAAACTAAAGCAACATTGTGGGATGCCTGGGGGGCTCAGTGGGCTCGGCATTCTCCTCTCCTCAGGAATCACCAAATCCCTCGGGTACTGGGATTGCATCTTGTAGATGAAGGAAAAAGAGTTGTTAATTCCTGTATACAATAAAAACAAAATATGAATGACTAGGAAATGGGGAGCCGGGGGTGGAATTCCTTTAACTTAATAAAGGCCAGTTGTAACAAAAATTTTTATCGATTCAGCTTAATGGCAAACAAAAACAATAACCTTGAATTCACTATCTTTCCTTTAAGACAAGAGCCTAGATGAATTTTGATGACTACCTTTCATAAAAGGAGCTAGATGGAGCTTTCTCATGATTGACAAACATAGGAGCTAGTTGAGGATGTTTGCTCTCTTTGCTTTTTTGTTCAGCATAGTAATGTTTAGGTCCTGCCGCCCATGCAATTGGAAGAAAAAACGATAAGGCATGAAAGAAAAAAGACAAAAAAAAAAAAATCATGTTTTGAAAGATATGATGAGCATCTTCATAGAAACCCCAACAGTGAGGAGACAAACCATACAACTTGTAGAAACCCATGTCGATAAAAATCCCTTTTGTGGTGGTGGGACAGTGGGGAGCAGCACTCAGGAAGAAATTCTGAAGAAGCGAATTCTACCCAAACAGAGGGCTAAGGACTCATCTCCTGGTTAGGGTTTGGGTTCCCTCTGAGATTCTGAGGAGAGTCTAAGGGAAGCTAAGATCAGCGCTGGATTGGCTGCTGCTTTTATGAGGAATTCAAAGAGTGCAGGCATTAACTAGATTTGGGCTTTCTTAAGGTAAATGTGGCTAAAGCAATTGTGGTATTTCCTGTAATTAATGAAGCAAAGTAAAAGCAGATCTGGGGCAGCATGGGAGAGAACAATAATCACTCAAAGTGGATTCTTTGTGGCATTTTACAACTGCAGCATGACCTTGGGAATACAATGTGCCCAACTTTGCAGCTGACTTTATCTGTGTCTGTCCTCCCATACTGATTAATGGCTGGGTGCTTCTTGCTTTTTTCATTTAAAGCCGATTTTCACTCTTCAGTCCTGCACACTTTTGACTCTCACAAATAAAGGGAGACCTTAGCAAGGTGACCAGATAGACCACTTTACACTCAGTTGTTTACTTATTTCCATCAAACAAGAAGTGTAATTTAAGAAGTAAATATAAGTTGAATATCAGAAAAAGGGAGGCTACACAAAAATGTTAAAATGCCATTTTAAATAACATAGAAAATCGTGTAAATAAATTTTTATTGAAAATATCTTATTCTCGATTGGAATAACTCAATATTATAAAGATACTCACATCTCATTGCACCCCCCCCACAAAATTAATCCCTCGAATTCAAATTCATTACACACAGATTAAAGGGGGAAGCTTAATACTAACTTTAAAATTCAAATGATAAAATATCAATAAGTATCTAAGGTAATCTTTTAAAAAGTAACTATGAAAGTGAACCAGAAGAGAAGCACCCTCCTATGGTATAAAACCTTACAACAAAATCATACATCAATAAAATAATGTGGTACATAGGAAAATGAATAGCTAGAGGTCATGAAACAGCATAAAGAATCCAGACTGAGACTTATCTATTCAGGGAAACTTGGTAGATGAAAGAGATGGCCTTACAAGTGACTGAAAAGAATGGATTATTTCATAATAGTTGCAGGGGGAAATGATTCACTATATGAGAAAGAAAAGAAGTCAAATTGGATCCCAATGTCATAGCATATGCAGATAAAAGTCCCACATCAATCAAACACTTAGACATTAACAATAAGATTATAAAGTTAACTTGAAGAAATGTAGAAATTCCCTTGTCTTCTCAAAATAAGTAAAATTTACCTCTCAATGGAGCAAAAAGGTGGACATTTGAGTGCATCAGACCCATGGATTGTTCTTCATAAACCATAAAGTAAACAGATGGTGGAGTTATTTATTTCATTGAAAATTTTTTAAAATTATAAATTAATTTACTAATATAAATATATTTACATTGTATATCAAATATTTATGATAATATAAATAAGATAATAAAGAATCTGCAATAAAATAATATTTAGAAATATAGTTATTTGCATTTCCAATTGTCAAATGTCTAGATATATTTGCACATTCTCCAAAATATCGCGAAGATTTTTCTTCATGAATGGGAAGAGTGCTTATTATTCATAGGTCACACAAATCATTTTGTATTTGGCAGTCTGTTGAAAAAAGTGTAGGTTTCCTATAAAATAAAAGATAGACATCTATCCAAAATCATGAGACCAAAACAAAGTCATAGGAAATTGAAAGTTAATTTGAGATGCCAAATATGAAAACCCTTCTGCTTTGAGTTAACGATAACGAAAGGAGAATGAATAAATACTTCTAGATGGTATTGATGTTAAAGGAATTCTAACATTTTACTGTTACTTTGACCAATATCAGTGTTAAATTGACAAACTCCTATAGTGGTTATTTTCATGGAATTTTCTTCCATTCTTAGAAGCTATTGACCCCATCATTATTGAAGAATACTATACACAAGTATAGAAATCATAAGCTGGGTATGATGCAACAGTATGAAAGCTTGACCTTAGTCAGGCTTTGTAGGAGAAGAGTGTGTTTTCTCTATTCTGTTTCATCCTAGACAATTATTACAATTCTTTCATAGAAGAAAAAAGCAAAGCAAATGTTTAAACATTTTTGCAACTTTCACCTCATTGGGAAAGATGCTTTTATCTTTTGTCATGCTGTTCTTGCTTAAAGCATCCTGTCTCTTCCAACAAAATAACTTGACAGCTGATATTTTTTCTTCTTTTATTTCTACTTCAATTGCTAATTGCATATTTACAATCTTTCAATCAAAGAGGAAAGAGTAGCAGATTAGAAAAATTTTCTATCTGTCACAGAACTATGTTCTATAATGAAACATCTACTCATTAAATATAGAGAACTTCATGGCATCAATAATAAGTGTTATAAAAGGGCACAAAGGTATTATTAATTCTGAAGGAATGCAGGACTGTAAAACACAAGTCATTTTGACAGTTGCTCTGAAGACTATTAGCCAATGTTATGTTTATTGACTAGCTCAATTTATAAACAAGACCTACAAAAAAATTCCAGTTTAATCAATAATTGAGATGTGCTATTATAAACAACTGCTAATGGACTGAAGCTTTGCTTCTCTTAATGATTGAATTGTCGCATTTTTTAAAATTAGGGTAATTACTAGTGTGGGCAGTTTTTGTGATTTTTAAAAGAAGCTTAAACTCAATGAAAATAAAACTGTAGAACAGATTTATGAGAACATAAATGTGTCTTTTGAAGTTAAATTAAGCTAAAGATGCAAGTCTCCTTTTAAAATACAATATGCAATTACCTTTTCAGGGAGAATTCACAAAGGTATTTGTTTATCATGCAAATTAAGAAACAATACTGGATTTAAATCTCCAACTATAGTCATTGATTAAATTTCTCTGTATAGCTCATGAAAATTCAATTCAGAATCCTAAAAAATACTATTTTATCTTTGATTGGATTTTATTTAGTTAAAATAAAAATAAGTGAAGAATTTCATCATCTAAAATAATCTAAGAGATTAGATGATAAATAGGGCTATAGTTTAGGGAGACATACTGCTTTTAAATTTTCTATTTGGCTTTGACTAACCCATGTGGAAAGTAGATTTCAGTGGATATCATTAAGTTTTTAAAAATATAAATTATCCCTACTTGCATTCATTTCATATATATATATGATTAAGCCATTCTTTTGTATGGACTTTTGTAAGCATTAAAGGATAAGGACTGCACTGAAAATACATAGTTGATTTATGGTCTTATGAATTGACATGAAATATTTCATAACATTTTATGTGCTTGTATTCATTTGTAGATGCGTGTGGGCAGTGTGGGTCTGTATGCATGAGTAGTTTGTGTATGTGAGCATGTGTCTGAATGGGTGTGTGTGTATTTGTGAATTCATGTGAAAATGTGCTTTGAGAGGTATGTTTTGTACATATGTCTGTACAATGAGTAAGTGTGCATGCATAAAACCACACCGATTAGAATTATGGCAACAGACAGCAAAACAGTAACAATTAAGAAAGAAAAAATTTGATGATTTTGCAGATGGATATTACCATGACACTTTTTTTTCCTACTTTAAGGTAAAAATCAATAGCCAACAAACAAAAAAGAAGACAAGGAAAAGAAGACAAAGAAACTTTGGTAGATGATGTTTTAACAGGTGTATGCATATATCCAAACTCCTCAAATCGATTACCATTAAATTTGTACAGTTTTTGTACATCCATTATACCTCGCATACAGATGTTGAAATAATAACCAATCGTAAAAAGTTAAAGGAGAGGGTGGTAGAATTTGGAAAGAGCAAAAAGTGCATGAAAGAGCATAGTTTTTTGATCTGTGAGTTTATAATACATGCACACAACACAAACACACATACACAAACATACACATATACAAAGTTAATGAATAGCAAATTAAAAATCCTTGGACAATATTTTAAACTAAATTAAATCTCCAAATTTCAGGAATCTCCAAAAATCCAAACTATGAAAGACTGGAGACACATCAGCAGTCACAGACCTGCTTGGGATACAGCTTGTGCTGAAGAAAGCAGAAAGTGACAAAGCATCTGAGAACCAGAGAACTCTGAAGAGACAAAAAGTATTCACTGGAACATGCATGCAGGCCCATTAGAGAACAGCCGGAATTGGAAGGAGTTTTGCCTATTGGATATGTTTAAGGAGTCTGCAATGAGAGCTGAAGGGGCGCAAACAGCCAAGTCTACATGAACCCTGGAAACAGACCAGCAATGCTCTCTCTAGGTCAAAGACACAAACAGAGGAGAAATGGCTGGGAGTAGAGCCAAAATTGAACAGGATGGAGGAAAACAGAGATAAAAATTAAAAGTCCAGATGTAAGTGGGCAAAGGAGACACAGCTAGGAAATCTCAGAAATCAGCAGCCATATTTTTTCTAACATTATACTTAAAGGTAAACAGGAACTTTGCAAAGTCAAAAAGCTAACTGGAGAACAGATAAATATCCTATGTGGAAGAATTCCAAATATGTTGAGTATATGCACCACCCCAAGGAGATAGAACATAATTCCTAGCTCCCTAACTGTGGGCTGAATATAGTGACTTCCTTCTAATCAGTGAAAGAACAGAAAACAGTATCTTTATAGTAGAGAAAGTGTATCAACACTATCTCAGCCAGGTGATTAAAGTCAACAGTATTAACGATAAGCCTTGATGATACATTTACCCTTCGTATGATGTGATGAGAATGGTGCTTTACATCTACAAACTTCTCTCAAAATCTACAACCCAATCTAAACAAGAGAAACACACAAGACAAATTTCAATTACAAAATGCCAGGCTCATATTCCTCAAAACTGTCAAGGTCATCAAACACAAAGAAAGTCTGAGAAACTGTCAACAGCCAAAGGGAGCCTAATGTGATCCGACAACTAAATGTAATGTGGTATCCTGGGTGGGATCCTAGAACAGTAAAATTATACTAAGTAAAAATAAAAGAGATCTGGATAAAGTATGGACTTTAGTTAATAGTAATGTATCAATATTGTTTCAGTAATTATGATATATACCATACCAAATTAAAATGTTCATATGGAAAAACTAGTGGAGAGTATATGAGAATTCTCTGTACACTTCATAAATTTTCTGCCAAGCTAAGAGATTCTGAAACAAAAACATTTATCTTTTTAAAACTTATCTGAACCAAAACTCCTTTGAAAATTTCAATTAAAAACTAAATTTAAATATCAGTGAGCCTGAGCTGTAAAACATATGCTAACAAATTTGAAAGAATAGAAATCATATGATGTCTGCTCTCAGACTGCAATAGAATTAAAACTAGAAATCATTAACAGACACATGGCTGGAAAATCCCCAAATACTTGGAGATCATACAACACACTTCCAAATAACACGAAAAGTCAAAAAGAAATTTAAAAATTTTTAACTAAATGAAAATGAAAACACAACTCTTATCGAAATTTGTGGGATGCAGTGAAAGTAGGGCTTAGAGGGAAATTTTTAGCATTGGAAGTATATATTAAAAAGAAAATATCTAAAACCAATAATCTAAACTTTTGGGGAAGCTAGAAAAGGAAGAACAAACTAAATACAAGGTAAGCAGAAGAGAAAAGAAGAATTGAAACAAAAATTAGTTAAAATTAAAAATAGAAAATAAATGAAATCAAAATCTGGTTTTTGAAAAAGATCAATAAAATCAATAAAGTCTCTAGCCAGGTTACCTAAGAGAAAAAGAGAAAGGAAACAAATTACTAACATCAAAAATGAAAGAGGGACATCATTACAGAATGGAAATTAGAATAGGATAATAAAAGAATACTATGAACAATTCTGTAGGCACATATTTGATGACCTAGCTGAAACGAACAATTTCTTAAAAGACACAACCTGCCGAACTCACACAGGAAGAAATACATGATCTGCATTGGCCTATATGTAATAAAGAAATTGAATCAATAATTACTTACCTCTAAAACAAAAAGCACCAGACCCAAATGAGTTCACTGGTGAATTTACAATAAAGCTTTAGCAATCAAATGGCATGGTGAAATCAAGGTATTGGTGAAAGAATAAACAAATAGGTCAATAGAACACAATCAAGGGCCTAGAAATAGATCTATATAAATATAGTCAAGTAGGGGCACCTAGGTGGCTCAGTCCATTGTGCTCTAGATTTGGGCTCAGGTCATAATCTCAGGGTCATGGACTGAGACCTGTGTCAGGATCTGCACTCAGCAGGGATTCTGCTGGGGATTCTCTCTCTCTCTTCCTCTCCTGCACCCCCCACCAAATAAGTAAATAAATAAATCTTTAGAATATATATAGTCAATTGATCTTTCACAAAGGAGCAAAGACAATACAATAGAGCTAAGATAGTCTTTTTCAACAAATGGTGCTGGAACAATTGGATTTTCACATGCAAAAAAAAAGACTCTATAAACAGAGCTATGACCAATTCAAAACTAACTCAAAGTGGATCACAAATCTAAATGTAAAATGCAAAACTATAACTGCTAGAAGATAATAGGAGAAAATCTAGATGACCTTGTATTTGATGATGATTTTTAGATATACTACCAAGGGCACCATCCATGAAAGTAATAAATAATAAGCTGGACTTCATTAAAATGAAACTTTCTGCTCTGACAAAAGACACTGTCAAGAAAATGACATAGAATATCTCCACAGATTAGGAGAAAATATTTTCAAAATATATCTCATGAAAACTGTTACCCAAAAATATACAAAGAATCCTTAAAACTCAACAATAAGAAAACAAACAACCCGGTTTTATAAAGGACAAAAAGACTTTAACAAACTCATTACCAAAGAGGATAGACAGATGGAAAATAAGCATGTGAAAAGATGCTCCCTTCATGTTGTAAGAGAAATGCAAATCAAAATAGAGACACCAGAACACTATTAGAATGGGCCAGATCCAGAGACTGCCAACATCAAATGTGGTGAGAATGAAGCAACAGGAGCTCCTCCTATTCATTGCTGGTGGGAATGGATGCAAGTGGTATAGCACTTCAGAAGACAGTATGGTTATTTCCTACAAGACTAAACTATTCTTTATTCTATATTCCAGCAATTATGCCTTTGATATTTTACCCAAGGGAGTTGAAAACTGTATTCACACAAAACCCCGCACATGAGTGTTTATACAACTTTATTAACAATTCCCAAAACTTTGAAAGCAAGATTATTCAGTGGGTAACTAGATAAATAAATCCTTGGGTACATCCAGGTAGTATATTACTTAGCACTAGAAAGTAAATGAGCTATCAAGCCATGTAAAGACATGGAGGCGATTTAAATGCATATTACTAAGTGAAAGAAGCTAGTCTGGAGAGGTTACGTAAAAGGCAAAACTATGGAAACAGTAAAAGATCAGTGATTACCAGGAGTTAGGGGAAGGAGAGATGAATAGGCAGAGCACAGAGGATTTTAAGGGCAGTGTAACTACTTAGATACTATAATGGTGGGATATCACTATATATTTGTCCAAACTCACAGAATGCAACATTCAATGTAAACTATGGACTTTGAGTGAAAATGACATGTCAGGGTAGATCCATCACTTTGTAACAACTGTACCACTCTGGTAAGAGATGTTAGAATGGGGAGGTTACACATATGTGGGTGCAGAGAGCATATAAGAATGACTGTATTTCAACTCAATTTTGCTATAAACCTAAAATTGTAAAAAATAAAGTCTGTTAAATATCAATGAACAAATAGAAATGTTTGAGGTCACCTACACAAAATTAACATTAGAGAAAAAAATAATGAACAGGAATATGTACCGACTGGCATTCCAAGAAAAAAATAGGCTAGAAAATAAAAATAAACATAGTACTTACTATTTTAAAAAGAGTTAAATGACTGTAAAGAAAATTATACATGGTATGAAATAAAATAGGAATCAGAATTAGAAATTAGGTGAGAAAAATTTAAAAGAATTCAAAATGGAAGAAAAAATATGACTTCAAAAATTAAGGCTAAATTAGAAAAGAACACAAGAGAAATAAAAACAGTAGATAGGGATGCTTGGGTGGTTCAGTCAGTTGCCGCCTGCCTTTGGCTCAGGTCATGATCCCAGGGTCCTGGGATTGAGTCCCGCATTGGGCTCTTGCTCGCAGGAGCCTGCTTCTCCCTTGGCCATTGCTCCCTTACCTGTGCCTCTCTCATAAATAAATTAATAAATCTTTAAAAATAATAATTAAAAATAAGCAGAGTAGATAATAAGTAAAATGGAGACAAAAAGAAAAATAAATTTTAGATAAAACATAAAGCAATATAAAACTGTGGGAGGGAAAACCCCGTTCTTCTAGCCCCCTGGATTCCCTGGCTGGGGAACCACTAATTAGACTGACAAAAGACAGATTTAACATGAGAAATTCAGAAAAGTTTATTAACATGTGCTTTGTGCATCCACATGGGAGAACCCACTGATGAGTAACTCAAAGGGTGGTTAGAACTTGGGGCTGATATATGTGAACAAAGAATAATAAATTTTGTAGAGACGTGACAAGATAAAAGGAAAAGGGTTTAGGCTTCCAAAGGCAGCAAACTGTGGGAAGGCAAATACAGGGGGAAACTAGTGAGGAAGGTTGGTTTGTGCAGGTTCTTCTTGGTGCCAACTCTTCCATTTTTACTTTTGGCCAAAAACTTCCTCAGGAGAAGAGATTTATGACAGCCTTAATTTCTAGAAGTTTCTCTTTTGTCAGATAAGGGAAGCTCTGGGAAAGCTTTTTCTACAGTGTTGATTTTCATTTTCCTCCAGCTCAAAATAATCTTATGCTCAACGGTGTATTTTGGAGGGTATATTCTGGTCCCCGCCAACACATAAAAGGATTGTAGAGAAAGTGACAAATATTGAAAATAGGCCAGAAAGAAACCTAACTTATTGATAATAGAAAACACTGAAGAAAAAAAAGAATAAATATTGCAAGTTAAAAAAGCTAAGCAAACTTTCTTGAAATTAAAAAAAAAAAAAAAAACTGAACTATATTATGAAAGAGCACAGCACATACATGACAATATTGAGCAGCACAAGGAGCACCACCGGTTACAGAAAATTACCTGACTTAAAAACAGTGAAACAAAGCCTTTGGGCAACTAAACAGAAAGAGCAAAGTACTGATTAAGAAAATTATGTTATCATCACCTTGTTCAACAGTAATACTTTTCCATCAGAGGAAAATATTTAAAAATACTCAATGAAAGAAAATAGGAGCCAAGGATTTGAAGAATACCTCTCAAAGTTTCAATTTTCAAACCAGAAAAATTGAACCTGTTACCAACATGCAGGAATTCAGATAATATTGCCCTATGATCTCTTCTTAAAGAATCAACTATAGAAAAAGCTTCTTTAGAAACCAAAGTGAGTAAAGACACGTTCACATAAGAATCAATGGTGAGTATTAACTATACAGTTGCTGGTAGATTTAAGGACTTACCGAGATTTTAAAGACCATAGTGTGTAATAGCTCTATGATCTTAAAAATTATGCACAGTATAAACATAAAAATGGGGGAGAGTTGGGAAGATCTATTTTCAGACCATTTTAATGTAGAATATTACTGTTGTTATTCTATGTGTTGTGATTTAATGTGCTACGAGCAATTATCATACCCTGTGTCCTTAAGAACCAGAATTTTTGGTATACAGGAAAGGTAGAAAATAGTGCAATAGAGGATGTTAAGTAAAAACTGGGAAGTCCT
The DNA here is from genome assembly GCF_017311325.1 of Ursus maritimus. Lineage (NCBI taxonomy): Eukaryota > Metazoa > Chordata > Mammalia > Carnivora > Ursidae > Ursus > Ursus maritimus. Next base: position 11,720,699 of record NW_024427107.1, read on the forward strand.
GACTGTGAATTGTGAATAGCAGGCGAATTAAGTCTTAACCTGATCATTGAAAAGGTTTAAAAACAGTGACCAACTTATTTGACCTAATAGCAGTGAGCATCTCTATACGCAAATTTTGTAACATTAAAACATCAGAGACTGTTAGAGTTACATTAAAAACAGAAAACAAAAAACCTTAGAGCCCAACATCAGGAAAATCAGTTTGCTCAAAAAACAAGGAGTGAAAAGGTTGAGTCTTGATAAGAACAGTAGCTCTAATGGATTAAAAGCTAAAAATAGCAAACAATCCATAAACTCATAGCAATTCTAAAAAATATTAATTGATATGTCCAAAGGATAACAAACAACAAATTATCTTGAAAATTGGTAGATAGAGGGAAATTGCCAAAGTATTTTTACTTCATTTCCTATCGAGCTGTCATTAGAAGTATCATTCTTATAAAATTATTCTAATTAGTAAATGAAAATAGAGGGATAAAATTAGAATATCACAAATGTGCAACCACAAGCATTATTAGATCCAGGTATTTAGCAGCAATGACAGCTGATATTGCAAAAAGAGAGACAATCAGACATCAAACGCTTCCTGATGAAAAAGCACAAAAATTACTGGCATAATCTTGCCAAAGTAACCAATCCTGGAGGTGATCAAGCTCTTGAGGTCCATGCCAATTTGCAGCAAATAGAAAAGAAGGGCATGATGAGCTAGACCATAGGCTTTGTCCTTAGGACTCACTCAGACTAAAAAAATTCCACAGGTCCTATCCTGACTTCTTCAGCAGAAAAATTTTGAGGGAAAATCAAAGGATAGAAGGAGAACCTGATGATTAATAAAGCTTACTATAGATGTCAAAATAAAAGAGTGGTCAAGATTAAACCATAAGTCTAGAGACACACACTTTGGGTGCCAAATCTACCAGAATTGGTTATTATAAAGTCAGAAATAGTTAATATGCTGGAAAGAGAGGCAGTAACGTGTGATGTGATATGTTCCATGGACAGCTCTTCTGGTATGTAGAAAAGGTACTATTTTTTTAAAGCTGAATGGTTCATTAGCTTTATACATTTGTTTTAGTGGTTCTCCTTACCTCTATTTTATCTTACAATAAAAGCATTTTAAAAATTCCAGATCTGGCTAATGTGCAGTAAGCACACTCCACCCTATCTCTCCTACCGACTATAAAACACGAAATAGAAGATATAAAACAACTGTCTGAAGGCTCTGAAAAGCAAATAGAAGGCAGACTAAGAAGAGAAATTAAAACTCAAAGAAAAGTCTATAAGGTGATGAGTTTTTGTTTGTTTTTTAATTCTTCCCATTTTTCTTGCCTCAGACTCTAGGGCAACCTGAACCCAACCTTGGAACTGGTAGTGAACAGAGACAGAAAAACTGTAAGAAAAGTCTCTTTTTCTGGCCAGAGAATCATGAAGGAAGGTCGTGAAGAAGAGTGTAATAGTAGATCACACTTGTTTTGCACTTGTTTTACCCAACCAGACCTGCTTGGGCAAGCCCGTCATGAGGTTAGACTCCTCTTGTGGTGGCAGTAGAAGCAACAGCTCTGCAGGCACCCAACTCTTAGAAAAACTTAATCTTTCATTTTAATAGAATAACTCCCTGTACTCCAAATAGTGCAAGGGGGAAATGCGATTCTTTTCTCTTTTTTCATATTGATTTGTCCCAAACAGATCCCTCCTGAAAATTGTGTGATGGTGCAGGGAGGCTAAAACCAACTAATCTAACCAGGCACCAGGAGAAGTGTGGGGAAACCAGGCATAAAGGAAATTGGAGAAAGTATCCTTTAAGTCTATGTATGAAGTCTGGCTCCTCCCCAAGCTGTACATGTGCAGAACTAACCAAATCAAAATAGCAAAGGCTTTGAGAACAAAATGACAGTGTAGACCATATGCCCATGGATGGCATCAAACAGCATTTCAAAGGTTTGAAAATTAAACTTGACATTAGAACCAATGCCCAGGAAAGGTGACTTGTGGTCTGAAAGTAACTTTATTGATTTGCACATAAAACAAAGAGAGTTAACATTCTCCAAGGGATTTTAACAGGACCTAGACTCCCATAATATAATATACAAAATGCTCAGGATGTAATCCAAAAATTACAAAGAACCACTGGAAGATTAACAACTCTGAAGGGAAAAGATAATCAACAGAACCCAAACCTGCAGTGAGTCAGATGTTGGATTTATCACACAGAGTTTCATGTAGCTCTTTATCCACACTCCATGAAGCAAGGGTGAACAGTGATCAGGTCTAAAGAAAAATTTAGGTCAGAATCTGTGAATAAGGTCCAAGGCAGTCAGAATTATTTTGTGATGGGAGTGACATCAGCAAAGTGGCAGAGCTGGCAGCTCCAAAACCTGTCCCTCCACACAAAAATAGAAAAATCAAGCAAAAACTGTCAGAAGCAACTTTGTCAGAACTCCAGAAAAACAGTCAAAGATTTACAGCCACCAAGTGAGTACTGAATCAAAAAAAAAAAAAAAAAAAGCAACTTAAAGAGGGTAGGAAAGTTCTGTGGCATTTTTATTTGTCCTTGCCCCACTCCCTCCCCAGTTCGGTGATGGTGTTGAAGATCACAGGTTGATTACCAATGTGGAGTCCCAGTCTCTGGTTCCAGAGGGAGCAGAGTGGCTCATATCTGCAGAGAATTGTGTTTTTCTGTTTAATCTGTTTGGGGACCACTGAAGGACTAATTCAAGGGCTTGTCTTCTTGTTTCACTTAACTGGGAACTCACACGGACAAAAAAGCAACAGGAATTTCCTAAAAATATAGTTAAACAAAAAATCCATAACTGCCAGGGGAAAAGATTATCGTTAAGGCATACAACACGTCAAAATCCTGTGAGGAAAAACTGTGAAGGAAGTTACTTTGGAAAATCAAATGTATTAAAAAAAATACTTGTGCATCCTGGAGAACTTAGAAGGCCATGCAAACACTCCAGGGCAGCACATTCAGAAAAGACCATAGAGGAATCTTAGCTTTTCCTCTGGCTGATCTCTGCTCAGTGGAAACAGGAAGCAAAGGCTAAGACAGAGCTGCAAACAGGAGAGCTAAATGTGAAGGCTGCTTACTCCCAGCCCAGAGCCAATCTGCAAAGACTAGAAGAGGATATTCTTTCTGTTTCTGTCTCCTCTCTCTCCCTTTCCATACATGACAAAGAATATAGACTTCTAAAAAGATTTTGAAGAAAAATTCTTGAAAATCACCAACAGCTAGCAGTTAAGCAAACAACACAAAATAAACTCTAAGGATGGTGAAGACCGATTCCAGATTTGTCATATATTCAAAATGCCCAGATGCCAAGTAAAAATTATGGAGCATTAAAAAAACCACACACAAGAAAGGACTGCCCTTTCACAGAAGAAATGAACAGAAATAGTCCCCTCGAAACATATACATTGGACTTAATAAACAAAGACTTTAAATCAACTGTTTTATATACGCCTCAGGGGGTAAAGGAAACCAAGGACAGATAGCTAAGGAAATCAAAGAACAATGTATGAACAAATAGAGAATATCAGTAAAGAAATAAAATTATTTTTAAAAACAAATTCTGAAGTTGAAAGTACAGTAACTGAAATGCCAAATGCACTAGAAAGCTTCAAAGGGCTAGAGAAGGCAGAAGAAAAGTCTTAAAGATAGCAAGAATTAAAGATAGATCAATGGAAATTATCCAACTTGAGAGTACAAGGAAAAAGGAATAAAGAAAAGAAAACTTAAAAGAAATTAAGGGACCTATGGAAAGGAGCAAGTGTATGTACCAACATACACATCAAATAGGAACTCAGATGGAAAGAGAGAGAGAGGAAGAACGAATACTCAAAGAAATAGTGACTGAAAATGATCTAAATTAGATAAAAGTATGAATCTTTTCTAAAACTCAATGAACTAAAAAGATAAAGACAAAATTCATTTGTTATGGATTGAGTTGGTCAAAAAGATGTTACAATTTAATGTGCCCAGAGACCTCTCCTCTCCCATACTTGGTCTCAAGTATGTTCCCACTGAAGAGTGGATGGTGATCATCTATCCAAGAATTACAAGTTGAGACTCCTTCTCAGAAAAAGTCTCATATTTAGTCCATATTTTTGAGATACTTAAAATCTGGTATTGTAGGACTCAAGTAGTTTGGAGACACCAATTTCCTCAAATACAGAGAAATTCTTGCACAGTCACATCCTTTTTTTTTTTTTTTTTTTAAGATTTTATTTATTTATTTGACAGAGAGAGAGATAGCCAGAGGAGAGGGAACATAAGCAGGGGGAGTGGGGAGAGGGAGCGGCTCCCAGCAAAGGAGTCTGATAGGGCTCGATCCCAGAATGCCAGGATCATGCCCTGAGCTGAAGGCAGACGCTTAACCACTGAGCCACCCAGGCGCCCCGTGCACATTCACATCCTTGATGTCCATTTATCTTCAGTGAAGGGAAGAAGGTCATAAAATAGTGGTTTTCTGTATTAATGTGCTATAAATCTCTGTGACCAGAAGTATATGGAAAAAGATGAAAATAAATGTAAGTGAAGTGCTCATTTGCCTATTTCACCAACAACAATCTGGGGAACTGTTCACCTTTGTATTCACTCTTGAGAGGAGATATACTATACATTGTTCAGGGAGGATAACTGTAAAACTAGGTCATGAGAGATTATGGAAGCCATCTAATATATGGAATATTTCAAGAATATGTTAGGTTGGGAAATTGAAGTGATTTTTGGTAACTATTCAAATATTTCCACAGTTAAGTTAAATCAAAAACACACTTATGCTTTTGTTTTTACAATAGGTAGACATTTACCAAGAGTCTAAATTTACAGAGACATAAATTTCAATTCATTTCCAACAATTACAATTCCAGAGTTCAAAGAAGAAAGGAAAAAAAACTTTTCTGTCTTTATGCAGAAACAAGCAGCGACTGCTCACTCATTCATTCAGTCATTCATCAAACATTCATTCATTCAGTGTGTAGTATGTGTCAGGTACTATACTAGCTATAGTGGATTCTAGAATGATAGAGTCAGTTCCAGCTATTATCATCTGTAAGTGCTGAAGTTACTCGGTGTCCTAAACCAGAATTATCGACACAGAAAAGCCTACAAATTTTTTACCAAAATTGTGTGTGTGTGTGTGTGTGTGTGTGTGTGTATGCAACAATGCATATATTTTGGGGAGGAGGAAAATAAGTCATATCTCTCATCAGATTTTTTTAAGCAATCCAGTTCAGATGGGTTCTTCAAGTTTCCTACTAATGTTAACATTCTGAGTTTAATATTGAAATATCATACTCCATATGCCACTGTCCTCTCCATCACCACTTTCAAAAATCACTCTAAAATACTGGCTAAAATTCAAATTTTACTTTAATCCTAAAGATAGAATGTACTCATTTGACTTGTGAAAATGCCATTGATTGACATGATAAATTAACCAGGCACAGTTTGAAAAGGACTGGAAGAGATGTTTTCTTCTTGTGCTTCATGTCAAGAAATGAGAAAATTAGATAAGCCTTCAAGGTACTTGAGCAGGGGGTTATTACCCATCTGTAATTTGAATTAAAAAACATATATGTTTAAATGCATATGGGCATATGTGTGTATAACTCTATAAGAATGCATTTTGCAGTATAAAAATTTCAGCCTAAAAATATAAAGGAAAGGAAAATTTGCAATTCAAAGAAGACCACACTATGTCTAGAAAATCAAAATTTGTAGGGTTATCTCCCTGGAAAGCAAGGGTAAAAGGAAAGATAATTGCATTGCAATTCAAGTTCCAAAGCACAAAAACTCTATCTAGAAAATCACAGTCATCATGTGCATGAATAAAATTTGCCATTGCTTGAGACTGTGATTAAAAAAATAAAGTAATATCAGGGAGAATATTGAAGCTGACAGTCCAAATACAGGAAAAAGTTAACTGATTCTTCTAACCTCTTATGAGATAGCATCAAGGTTGAAAATGTGTTCCTTCGGTTACTTTTCCTAGAGAAAATAGGAAAAGGAAAGATTCTGGGTGAATATATCTTTAAGGAAGCCATGGAAATAAGCACTGGCCGATGTCTCTTGGGTCTAAAACCAATCAAGTCTGGCTTAATAAGAAACAGGCTTTTAGAAAATGTAATATTCTATCTTTTTTTTTTTTTTTTTGGCCATGAGACATCTGTGTTTTGCTATGAACAAAGTGCTTTTGTTATTTTAATCTAATAAAAGAAGTGGTAGAAAATGCGGGTGCCCAGAAAGCAAAGGGCATGATCCTGATATATGTTCTTATCAGACCATCATCACTTAATTTGCAAAGATTTTCAGCAACTAGGGAGAGCAGGGAACAGAACCCTGAGGGGTATTTATAGGAAAACAAAGGGGTTAAATTTGTCTTTCCAATGTTCCTTCCTGGGCTCACATGGACTCCATATCAAACTATGGCATGAACAACATTGGATCCACATCGAGCACACACATGTCAAGGATTTTACAGCTCAACAAAGAAATCATAAAGAAGGAGACGCTAACACATTGGAATGCTACTGCCACACTTTGTGTGGACCCAGATGAATAGCACAGAATATGGGCGGTGGTTAAATCAGTATGTATTAGGCTGGATTCACTGTGTGACACTGCCCAAGGTGCCTCCCACTTTCCGAGTCTCTGCTCTTTCTTCTGCAATAAGATGATGTGTGCTCTTTGATCCTGTGTTTTATGAAGTGTTTTCCCAGATAATCTTTACAGTGTCAGAGTATAAACCAGGTGTGTGTGTTGGGGAGGGTGGGTGGTGAGTATTGGAGTACAATACATGTAAAGACACAAATCTCTGTGTCTCATTCCAGGACTGACATATCAGAATCTTTGGGTGAGAATGGGATTGAAGCCTAAGAAACTGAATTTTAACAAATCCCTCAGGTAATTCTTATATGTACCAAGGTATGAGAACTAATATAGTTATAACATCTCCCATCCCCTTCATAGACACATTTTTAGAATCGCAATTTTCATTTTTAATCATTGCAGAGTGGCCAGTCCTTTTAAAGTGAAGGCAGAGACCATTTAGATAGCAGAGTGCTCGTTGAATGAATTCCCACCCCCATCACCTACGTTCTATTTTTCACAGTTCCACAGGCTCAGTTTATTGTATTATGTTCTCTTTAATAATATATGTTATTATCCAATGTCCATCAGAGACAGGATATATTTGATTGGGGGCTGTTGATCATTTTAGCAATGGGTGAGTGTCCAACAGGGACCAGTTTGGTCTTGAGAATGGTGAAGAATTGTTTTTAAAGAAGTCTTACTGACACAGGGGAAATTTAATCTTGGTGAGACATTTATCAGTCTATTAACTCTTCGGTCAGGTTGAATTCTGGTAAAATGCAGGGACAAAATTTGTTATACTGTCTGTATGCCTTCTTTTCAAGGATCAAGTTTCATCAACCCAGAAGTTTATTTTCTATTGCTTAATCACTAGTGCATCAACAAATATTTGTTGCTGTGTTTTATTGGTAAACCTGGTTTTTATTTTGTAATATACAAAATTTCACTATTAAATTTGACCCACATGGCCAACACTGTTTTCAATATCTTTATATTGCCCAGTATCAGTAGTGAAGCCTGATAAATATTTTTCCCTTTCTTCTATAGAGGAGAATTTTTTTCTCCTTTTTCCCCTTCTAGGTTTGTTGGCTGGTCTAACAATTAAATTGATATAAGACAGATCAACAGGAGAAAAACATTTAATTTAGCATGTATGGGAGCTCCTAAAAATAAGAGACTCAAAGAAGTGAACAAAGCAGGCAGCATTTATACTGCTTGGAGAAAGAAACAATAAATTTGTGAAGAATTGATGAGACAAAGAAGTTTAGCACATTACTGAAGAAGTAACAAGGTTTGTTTATACAGCCTCCCTGGCTCTGAATTTCCTATCTGTGGCAATAAGAATGCTTCTACCCACCAGATGTGTGGAGGGTCCCCTTCACGTGGGGCATTTATTTCTGCTCTCTGGCGGATGGAGGAGGGTCAGAGTGTTCTCTTGCACTCAGTTGTTTCTAAGTAACTTTAATTCAAATAATCAGTATGCCAAAGTGGCATATTTGGGATGGCTCCTCTGAACCCCATTACCTTAACCTTTGAAATCACATTCTATTTAGCTCTTTTGTAACTCTCAATTGGATTATTGCAGTCATTTCATAACAATTCTGCCAATCTCATTTCTTTATGTTTCAGAACAGATACATCTTGCTAAAGTCCTTTGTTCAACTACCTTGAATGATATTGCAATCACATTATATCTAACCCTCCTTATCCAGAATACAAAACTCTCCATAATCACGCTCAAACATATTCCTTGTTCTCTTCGAGAAATTGACCTCTAACTAGAAAGCAGGAGTAGGTTCTGCAGCTAAGCAAGGAACATGCTTTCAGGAACAAGATTTGCATAAGTTTGGCTTAAGTAGTTATCTTGAGGAAGTTCCGGAGAAGGCCATCTAGAGATTTGCTTCTCTTTCCTGTTGTTACCCAGCTTTGTACCTGTGGAAAAGTACCTTAACCACATGGCACCTGCATTTCCTTGCTCTTAAAATGTGGGTTAATATGCCAGATTCCAATTTCTCAAATGGATTGTTAACAAAATAAAAATAATATTGTCATTTTTAAGTTCTCTGTAGCAAAAAACCTGAATTTAGCACTTTAAGAGTCCCAAATGGACACGTTAAAATTACGAAGCCAAATGATTTGACAGGCTAAAGGAGACCAAGAACTTTCTGTATTTTCCTTTGCCTGTGTATGTGTGATTCTTAGTATCCATTTTTCATTTGTTTTTGTTAAAATTGTGGTGATCGACTATGGTGTAAAAATAATAGAGAGAGATCCAATATACCCATCCCTCAGTCTCCTCCAATGTTAATGTACTGCATGACATAGTACAATATCAAAACAAGGAAACTGCCCATGACCCATTTGTAGATTTTTACCGGTTCACATGCATTCCTCTGTGGGTTGTTGTGTGTGTGTGTGTGTGTGTGTGTTATTGTATGCAATCTCACCATGTGTAGAATTTGTGTGATCACCACTAGAGTCAAGATACAAGAATCTCCATCGCCATGAGTATTCTTCCTTGTTTTTATAACATGCATTATCCGTTTCTTGAACTCACACCCTAACCCTTGGCACCATTGATTTATTCTCTCTTCTATAATCTTGTCATTCAAGAATGCTATACATAATGAATACATGATAAGATCCTTTGGGGTTGACTTCATCCGCATAATTTTCTACTTCGATCCAAATTGTCGACATGTGTCAAAATTCATTCCTTTTATTGTTAAATATAATACAAGGTATGTATGTACCTTGGTTGTATTTAACCATTCCCCATTGTAGAATATCTTATTTGTCTGTGTGGCTATTATGTATAATGTATTGAAACTTTCATTGGACAGTTTTTGCATAAACATACACATTTCTCTAGCTCAAAGCCAAGAATGAAATAGATGGGTCATGGTGATATTTACATATTTAGTTTTTCTAGAAACTGCACCAAACTGTTAACAGAAGGTTTACCATTTTTTTCTTTAATTAGCAGATATTTATTAATGTTTGTTGATGTGTAAAAAAATAATGGCTACAGATTTTTCCCATTCCTCCCATTGAGAAGAAGGCTATGTCCCTGAAATTGTGTGATTTTGTGCACAGAAATGATGCCATGTGACTTCTATGGCTGGTCATAAATATCAATTCAGCTTCCACCTGGATTCTTTGAAATGCTCACTTTCAATAGATTCCTTCTAGATCTTTCTCTCAGAACCAGCCCACTGTGAAAAAGCCGTTACATGGACAGGTCACATACAAATGTCTCTGGTCTTCAGTCCCAATCGAGTCTCATCATTTGAGTCTTCTCCATAGCCAGAGGAGTTGAGTAAAGGGACCAATGGAAATGGTCTCACTCCACCTTAATTCCAGTCTTCCTCAGCCGAGATAAGTCCCCACCCACCTGACTTGAAGAAAGCAGAGATAAGACACTTTGCCCTGGTAGGTATTATACTCAGATGCCTCAAGATCTTCACAAACCCCCTTGTATACCCAGTTTCAAAATTCTCCTCAGAGGGGAGAAGAGGAGCTGCTAGAATATGATAGATATCATCCCCATGATTATGTTATATGGTAAAAATGAAGGGATTTTCAAATATAATTAGGTCCCAAATCAGATGATTTTGAGTTACAAAAAGGAGATTATTCAGGGTGGGGCCTGAATTAATCAGGTAAAAGCTCTTAGATAGGATTGGGATACCTCCTGAGGGAAACAGATTTCTTTGCCAACCTTGAAGAAGGAAGCACCATGTTGGGAGAGGCCATGTGGCGGGACTGTCAATGTTTTTCTGAGTAAGAGTAGCCCCATAGTAAAGTCAAAATAAAGCATGGACCTCAGCCTCACAACCACAAGGAACCAATTCTGCCGACAACCATGTGAGCTTGAGAAACGCCCCCATCTTCAGAAAGAAATGCAGCCTAGCCAACACTTGATTGAAACGGTGAACCCTCTGAGCAGAGGACCCACCCTAACCCAGCTCAGACAACTGACCTACTGTGATAACAGAGTGATATTATTTTAGCTACTAATTTTGTGGTAATTTGTTCCATAGAGTAGAAAAGAATATACCCACTGTATAACCTCTTTGAATTCCCGACCACAAAATCTGCATATATAATGAAATGGATGTTGTTTTGTGTCACTAAGTTTGGGATCGGTTTCTTTTTTTTTTTTTAGTGTTTTTTTATTACATTATGTTGTCACCATACAGTACATCCCTGGTTTCTGATGCAAGGTCGATGATTCATTAGTGCTGTATAACACCCAAAGCACCATGCAAACGTGCCCTCCTTACTACCCATCACCAGTCTATCCCATTCCCCACCCCTTCCCCTCCTGAAGCCCTAGATTTCTCAGAGTCCATAGTGCTCCCTGGCTTCACTCCCTCTTGATTTCCCTTTCTTTATCCCTTTCTTCCCTACCGATCTTCCTAGTTCTTATGTTCCTAGATGAGAGAAATCATATAATTGTTTTATCTGCTTGACTTATTTCACCTTAGCATTACTCCTCCAGTGCTGTCCACATTGCAGCAAATGTTAGAACCCTCTCTTTCTGATAGCTGAGTAATATTCCATTGTATATAAGGACCATAGCTTCTAATTCAGTCATCTGTTGAAGGGCATCTCGGCTCCTTCCACACTTAGCTATTGTGGACAATGTGCGGGAACATATGGTGCATATGGCCCTCTCTCTTCACTATCTGTTCTTCATGGGTAAATACCCAGTAGTCAAATTGCTGGATCATAGGGTACCTCAATTTAACTTTTTAAGGACCCTCCACTGTTTTCCAGAGTGTCTCCATCAACCTGCATTCCCACCAACAATGTAGGAGGGATCCCCTTTCTCCACATCCTCTCCAGCAACTTGTTTCCTGCCTTGTTGATTTTTGCCATTTTAACTGGTGTAAGGTGGTATCTTAGTGTGGTTTTGATTTGAATTTCCTGATGGCTAATGATTTTGAACATTTTTTTCATGCGTCTGTTAGCCATTTGTATGTCCTCATTGGAAAAGTGACTGTTCATATCTTCTGCCCATTTTATGATTGTTATTTGTTTCTCGTATTGAGTTTGAGAAGTTCTTTGTAGATCTTGGATACCAGTCTCTTTTCTGTACATCATCTTGCAAATATATTCTTCCATTCGTCGCTGCTTCTAGTTTTTTGATTGTTTCCTTGGCTGCGCAGAAGCTTTTTATCTTGATGTAGTCCTGCATGTTCATTTAATCTTTGTTTCTCTTGCCTTTGGAGATGTGTCATTAAAAAGTTGCTTTCGCCGATGTCAGAGGTTGCTGCCTATATTCTCCTTTCTAGGATTTTGATGGATTCCTGTCTCACATTGAGGTCTTTCATCCATTTGAGTTTATCTTTGTGTATGGTGAAGAGAGTGTCGCAGTTTCATTCTTTTCGATGTAGCTGTCCAATTTTTCCAGCACCATTTATTGAAGAGACTGTCTTTTTCCACCGGATGTTTTAATCTTTATCAAAGATTAGTTTCCCAAAGAGCCGAGGGTCCATTTCTGGTTCTCTTTCTTTTGCCATTGGTCTATGTGTCTGTTTTTGTGCCAGTACCATGTGTCTTTGTGATCCAGCTTTGTAGTACAGCTCGAACTGCATTGTGATGCCCAGCTTTGTTTGCCTTTTCAACAGTTCCTTGGCAATCGGCACTCTTTCTGGTTCCATACAAAGTTAAGGACTATTTGTTCCAGTCCCTTGAAAAATGTCCTCGGTATTTTGATCAGGATAGCATTGAAAGTGTAGATTGCTCTGGGTAGCATGGACATTTTAACTATGTTAACTTCCGATCCATGAGCATGCAATATTTTTCCATCTTTTTTTGTCTTCTTCAATGTCTTTTAAGAGTGATTTGTAGTTTCTAGAATATAGTTCCTTTAGGTCTCTGGTTAAGTTAATGTATGGTTTTTGGTGCTATTGTAAATGGGATGGATTCCCTGATTTCTCTTTCTTCAGTCTCATTGTTCGTGTATAGAAATGCAACTGATTTCTGAGCATTGATTTTGTATCCTGCCACATTACTGAATTGCTCTATAACTTCTAGTAGTTTGGGAGTGGCTTCTTTTGGGTTTTCCATATAGAGTATCATGTCATCTGTGAAGAGAGACAGTTTGAATTCTTCTTTGCCGATTTGGATACCTTTTATCCCTTTTTGTTGTCTGATTGCTGTTGCAAGGTCTTCTAGTACTATGTTGAATAATAGTGGCGAGAGTGGGCATCCTTGTCGTGTTCCTGATCTTAAGGGAAAGGCTTCCAGCTTTTCCCCATTGAGAATAATATTTGCTGTAGGCTTTTCATTGATGGCTTTTATGAGCTTGAGAAATGAACCCTTTATTCCTACACTCTGAAGGGCTTTAATCAGAAAAGGATGCTGTATTTTGTCAAATGTTTTTTCTGCATCTATTGAGAGAATCATATGATTTCTGAATTTTTGTTTCTGAATAAAATATAAGACCCTGATAGATTTGCGAATGCTGTACCACCCCTGCATCCCAGGGATGAATCCCACATGGTCATGATGGATAATCCTTTTAATGTACTGTTGGATTCTCTTTGCCAGGATCTTGTTGAGGATTTTGGCATCCATATTCATTATGGAAATCAGTCTGTAATTCTCCTTTTTTGTTGGGGTCTTTGCGTGGTTTGGGGATCAAGGTAATATTGGCCTCATAAAATGAGTTTGGTAGCTTTCCTTCTGTTTCTATTTTTTGAAATAGCTTTAGGAGAATAGGTATTATTTCTTCTTTGAATGTTTGTTAAAATTCCCCAGGAAAACCATCCGTGCCTGGAGTTTTATTTTTTTGGAAGATTGTTTATCACTGACTCAATCTCTTCATAATTAATTGGCCTATTTAAAAAATCAATTTCTTCCTGTTTCAGTTTTGGTAGTTTATGGGTTTCCAGGAAGGCCTCCATCTCTTCCAGATTGCTTAATTTATTGGCATAAAGCTGTTGATAAAAGTTTCTACTAATCCTTCCAATTTCATTGTTCTTGGTTGTGACCTCTCCTTTTTCATTCATAATTTTATTAATTTGGGTCCTTTCTCTATTCTTTTGGATAAGTCTTGCCAGAGGTCTATCAATTTTATTAATTCTCTCAAAGAACCAGCTTCTAGTTCTGTTGATCTGCTCTACTGTACTCCTGGTTTCTAATTCGTTGATTTCTGCTCTTATCTTGGTCAACTGCTTCTTCGTGCGTGGATTAGGCCTGTCCCTTTGTTGCTGTTCCAGCTTCTTGAGGTGAGAATATAAAAACTGCATTTTAGATTTTTCTATTCTTTTGAGTGAGGCTTGGATGGCTATGTATTTCCCCCTTAGGACTGCCTTTGCAGTATCCCATAGGTTTTGGACCATTGTGTTTTCATTCTCGTTGGTCTCCATAAATTGTTTAAATTGATTTTTGATTTTCTGGTTTATCAAATCATTCCTGAGCAGGATGGTTCTTAGTCTCCAAATGTTTGAGTTTCTTCCAAATTTTTCCTTGTGGTTGAGTTCTAATTTCAAAGTGTTGTGGTCTGAGAATATGCAGGGAATAATTTCAGTCTTTTGGTATCAGTTGAGACCTGTTTTGTGTCCCAGAACATGGTCTATTCTTGAGAATGTTCCATGGGCATTAGAATAGAATGAGTATTCTTTGGTTCTTGGGTGTAGTGTTCTATGTATATCTATGAGGTCCAACTCATCGAGTATGGCATTCAAAGCTTTTGATTCTTTGCTTAGTTTTTGCAAGGGTGTTCTGTCTATTTCTGATAGTGGGGTGTTGAGGTCCCCTACTATTAATGTATTTTTATCTATATGTCTCTTTATTCTGGTTAAGACTTGGCTTGTGTATCTTGCTGCTCCCCTTTTGGGGGCATAGATATTTATAATTGTCATATCCACTTGTTGGATACATCCTTTAAGAATAATATAGTGCCCTTCTGTGTCTCTAACTATAGTCTTTAGTTTAAAATCCAATCTATCTGATATGAGAATTGCTACCCCAGCTTTCTTTTGAGGTCCATTTGTGTGAAAGATGGTATTCCATCCCTTTACTTTCAGTCTGAATGTATCTTTAGGTTCAAAATGAGTCTCTTGTAGACAGCAAATGGATGGGTCATGTCTTTTTATCTAATCTGCAACCCTGTGGCATATTATGGGAGCATTTAAGCCATTCACATTGAGACCGAATACTGAGAGATATTTTAATGATGCCATGTTGCCAGTAAAGTCTTTGTTTGTATCGGTTGTGACTTTCTGTTCTGTATCACTCTTGGGGCCTTTGTACTTTTATAGAACCCCCCTTAATATCTCCTGTAGGGCTGGTTTTGTGGTTACGAAATTGGTTCATGACTGGCGATTCTGGAAGGTCTTTATTTCTCCATCAATTCTGAATGACAGCCTTACTGGATAAAGGATCCTTGGCTGCATGTTTTTCTCTGAAAGAGTTTTAAAAATGCCCCCCCAACCGTTTCTCTCATTCCAGGTCTGTGTAGATAGGTCTGACGTAACTCTGTTACCTTTGCCTTGGTACATGAGAAATTTCTTTGCCCTGGCCACTTTCAATACTGTATCCTTGGATCTAATATTTGCTAATTGCCCTATGACGTGACGTGGCATAGGTTTGTCATGGTTGAGCTTGGGAGGGGTCCTCTCTGCCTCTTGGACACAAATGTTTGTTTCCCTCACTAGATTAGGGAAGTTTTTAGCTACAATTTGTTCAAATATCTCTTCTAGACCTCTGTTTTTCTCCACCTCCTCAGGGATGCCGATGATTCTGACATTGGATCGTTTCATTGAGTCAGTAATCTCCCGTAACCTACATTCGTGGGCATGGATTTTTTTAAGTCCAGCTTCTATTTTTGCTTTTTCTTCTATTAACCCATCCTCCAATTCGCTAATACGTTCCTCTGCCTCATTTACCCTGGCCGTCAGAGCCTCTAGTTTTGACTGCATTTGGCTCATAGAATTTTTAATTTCTGCCAGATTCGCTCTCATTCCGCCTTAGAGATTCTCATATTCTCATTACATATTCAAGTAATACTTTTTCAAGTCTACACATCATCTTGACCATTGTTACTCTGAATTCCATTTCTGATAATTTGGTTATATACATATCCATTAGTTCTGTGGCAGAGGCCACAGACTCATTGTCTTTTCTTTGCTGGGGGGGGGGGGATTTCTCCTTCTTGTCATTCTGATGAGGAGAGGTTGCGGGGTTGTCCGGAGCCCGAATTATTGACCAGGACCCAGGCTGTGCGCCCTTGTTTTGTAGGGATCTTAGGGATGTGGGCTTCTTGATTTTTCAGCCTGCTTTCTGGGGGAGGGGCCTGCCGTGCCAGTACTCAGGCAACACTGTTTGGGTAGAGTCTCCGTGTCCCCTGCGAGGGGTGATGGGGATGGGCACCCTGTGAGCCGATGTTTCCAGCCTTTGTTCTCTGATGGCTTTCCCTGGCTGTTTGCTGTGCCTCTTCTGAGAGTCAGAGCAGCAGTGGCCGAATCTCAGCCTCTGTCTCAGAACAGAGGGATCGTGGACCGTTCTCCACTGATATTCTGGCCACTTTAACTCTGTTTCTGTTGGTGCTGCTCAACCCTGCGCCCTCCCGGTATGTGCGCCTCACACCCGGCGTCCCAGCTCTCACTTCCAGGGCCCGCGAGTCTCTGTCCTTTGTGTTTCTAACACCGCCAGCCGCCAGCCGCCCCCGCGCTCCCCGGAGCTCCTGGTCTCAGTCTGGTTCCAGTGAGCGCACCGGAGTTCCGTTTCAGTCTGGTGGCGCGCGCTCCCCGCTCACAGTCTCAGTCTGCTGTCTCTCGGATGCCGGTCCTCCAGTCTGCCCATTCCCCCGTGCAGGTGGCTACCGCTTCCTGGTGCCCAAATGCGGTGGCTCCCTCCCCCTTCTGTTTATCTTCCGATATCTTTGCGCGGTTTCATGGCTCCCCACTTCGTACCTCAATACTCAGCGCTGGAGATGTTCATTTGTAGAGATCCAGATGTATATTCCTGCGTCTCAGGCTGATTCCGTGGATGTTCAGGCTGGTCTAGTACCTATCCAACTCGACTCAGGGGACCAGCTGAAAAAGGGGTCCCCTACTCGGCTTGTACCATTTTACATTCCTATCAGCAATTCATGAGTGAGGCAGTTTATTTGCATCCTTGTCAGCATTCAGTGTTCTCACTATTTTCTACATTGTTCATTCTGATAGGTGGGTAGTGATATCTGATTGTGGTCTTAATTTGCATTTCCTTGATACCTAATGTAGTGGAACAACTTTTTACAGGTTCAGTTGTCATCTGTATATCCTGTTCGGTAAAATGTCTGTTTTTGTCTTTTGCCCTTTTGTCATAGGCTTGTTTGGGGATTTTTTTTTTTTAATTGTTAAGTTTTGAGAATTCTTTATATATCCTACATCTTTGATCTTTGTTGAATGTGTCTATTTGCAGATATTTGCTTCCAGTTTGCAGCTTGTCTTTTCAACCTCTTATTAGGGGTCTTTCACAGAACAAACTTTCCCATCTTGATGAGATCCAGTTTGTCAATTTTTTCTTTTGTAGATTATGCTTTTGGTATCCTGTCTAAAAGTCTTTGTCCAGGGGTGACTGGGTGGCTCAGTGGGTTAAGTATCTGCCTTTGGTTCAGGTCATAATCCCAGGGTCCTGGGATCGAATCCCACATGGGCTCTCTGCTCCACAGGGAAGTCTGCTTCTTCTTCTCCCTCTACCTCTGTCCCCCTGCTCATGCTATCTCTCTCTCTCAAATAAATAAAATCTTAAAAAAAAAGAAAGAAAGAAATCTTTGTCCAACCCTAAATCTCAGAAATACTTTGCTATTGGCTTTTTCTCACAAGATTTATAATTACATATCTAAATCTAATTTATAACTACATGCCTATGTAGTCCACTTTGAGTTAATTTTTATATAAAATGTGAAGTTTAGGTAGTTTAGGTTGAGGTTAATTTTTAACTGTAAATGTTCAACAACTGCAGCATCATTTGTTCAAAACAACAGTAGCAACATTATCTCTTCTTAGAGACAAGATTGACTGGACATTAAACAATCTTTACCATTAGATTTGATTTTTTTTTCCTTAAATTTCAGACTGTCCTTCAAATAACATCTTCTTTATTCTGAAAATACTTGCTTGGGGAAAAAACCTCTTAATGAAGATGTTGAGTTCATGGGCTTAAATAAAGGATTCCTCTCAGAAGGAGTTGGCTGTAGCATAGAAAACACAGGCTTTGGGGCCAGATTGATTTGGATTTAGATTCTTTTTTATAAGTTTTATTCAAATCCCAGTTAGTTAGCATACGGTGTAGTATTAGTATCAGGTGTACAATATAGTGATTCAACACTTCCATGCAACACCCAATGCCCATCACAGCAAGTGCTCTCCTTAATCCCCATGGTTAATCAAAAAATTTTAAATAAAACATTTTAGTGAGCAGTAGTAGACAAGAGTCAAAAAAATCTCATGAGGGAAAAGTGAAGTAGTGGCTTGTAAGAGGGTCAGAAATAATACTTTATGAGTCCTTAATATGAGCTGGAGAATAATACCCAGGTAAGTCTGTTGTCAAGCCTAAAATAGGACAATGTCTCCAGCACAGATTAAGGACCCAACGTATTATTTCTGACCCTCTTATGATTTACTACTTCACTTTCCCCTCATGAGATTTTTCTCACTCTTGTTTACTATACTGCTCACTAAAATGTTTTGTTTTAAAAGTTTATGATAGCCATTTATTTAAAGGTAAAACAGGTGAAAAACTGTAAGTAATTGTTACTGGCATTACTATAGATATCACAGCATAAAAATGCAAATATTTATTATTAAACTAAAATTAATTTTAATACTAATAATTTATTTTAACCACTGAAAAATAAAATGTAAACTTAATATGAAATAGGCAGTAGCTAAAGATTAAATATCAGTTCTGTTCATAACCAAGAGGAATTATTTGTTTTGCCAATGTAAGCTTTTCTCCATTTTAACTCAAATCTTCTGACTTCATTATATTCATTAGAGCCTGTCAATATATGATAGTGTTTAAATTTCATTTCCTGGCATTCCAGAGCAGAGATTCAGACTAAATCAATATTCACCTAGTGTCATCTGTAGTCAATGTATGTCTTAGTTGAGCTGATAAATAATTACCTTTTGCAATAGATATTAAAGATATATTTGTAATTTTGTTAATTGCTCTTTTCCATAGAAAATGTTAGCCGTAGTAGATAGGACTTATCTCTACATACAGAGCAATATAATTTACATCATCTAACTTGTATATTTCTACACTGCAAATAAATGTGTGTGTATAAGAAAGTGTATGTCTCAGAACTAGGAACTGCATAAAGTGAAGATCTTCCATTTTCAAATAACCTTGATTGTTCTTATATGTGCCAGTTGAAAAAGTTAACCTCTCTTCATGATGATTTACATGATAAATATTTATCCTTAAACACTAGAACCACCACAGGATGAGTGTTTATACCATGAGAAACACGCAGCCACATCTTACTGATAAAACCACAGTAGTAGCCCCATTCAACTGTCACTACGGACATTGACTGGAAGAATGACTTAAATTGCTATTTTTTCTTCCTTTATTTTCTTTATATTTTTGCATTTATATAGGTACATAGGTAGGAACATTTGTATCTCTTTACTTTTGCTGAGCAACTTGATTTGAATGTAAGACTTAAATATGCATTTTGAGACTATACCACATTCCTCAGTCATTAGGAACCCAACTCCCCACTTCTAGGCTGTGTGATATTGAGCCAATTACTCTGCCTAAGCTTCCCCCACCTCATCATTAGAATGGATATGATAGTAATAGTTTTGTCCTTGTTAGTCTTAAAATCAGTGTCTACTTCAGAAGAGTTTTGTGAAGATTTTATGGCATTTATAGAGTTATTTATCCCATTTGTGTAGGTGCCAGGCATATATTTAATACTCAACAAACAGTTGTTAAATTATCTGTTTGTATACACTAAAAATATATCTTACAGCACCAGGGAAATACAAATCAAAACCACACTGAGATACCACCTCACAGCAGTCAGAATGGCTAAAAATAACCACTCAGCAAATGACAGATGTTGGCGAGAATGCAGAGAAAGGGGAACCTCCTACACTGTTGGTGGGAATCAAACGGGTGCAGCCACTCTGGAAAACAGTGTAGAGTTTCCTCAAAAAGTTTAAAATAGAGCTACCCTAGACCCAGCAGTTGCACTACTGGGTATTTAGCCCAAAGATACAAATGCAGTGATTTGAAGGGGCACCTGCACCCCAATGTTTATAGTTATAATGTCCACAATAGCCAAACTATGGAAAGAGCCCAGATGTCCATTGACAGATGAATGGATAAAGAAGATGTGGTATATAGTCAATGGAATATTACTCAGCCATTAAAAAAATGAAATCTTGCCATTTGCAATGACATGAACAGAACTAGAGAGAGTATTATGCTAAGTGAAATAACTCAATCAGAGAAAGACAATTATTATATGATCTCACTGATATGTGGAATTTAGGAAACAAGGCAGAGGATCATAGGGGAAGAGAGGAAAAAAATGAAACAAGACAAAACCAGAGAGGGAGATAAACTGTAAGAGACTCTTAACTGTAGGAAACAAAATGAGGGTTGCTGGAGTGGATGAGGGTGGAGGGATGGAGTAAAATTAAGGAGAGCACGTGATATAATTAGCACTGGGTATTATATAATATTGATGAATCATTGACTTCTATCTTTGAAACCAATAATACATTATATGTTAATTAATTGAATTCAAATTAAAAAAATAATTAAAAAATAAGATCACTTACAGTAGGTTATAAATGCAGTAACACATTACAGTGCCTGGACTTAGTCATATAGTTGCACCTAGTTGCATGGGTTCTAGGACTAATTTAAAAAAGGGGGGCAGCATGGAGAATGGATAATGGGAAATAGTTAATAGTCTCTGGATCTGCCTCCACTATTCATATTCTACATTCTTTTTTCTTCAAGTATTTATTAATCCCTGATATATTTTTCAGACAGCGACTATGTCTTTTGCTCACCTTTGTACCCCAGTTTCTAGAAAAGTACCTAAGGCATAGAAGGAATTTAATAAATATGGGCCAAATGAGTGGATGAATTGTTAATTCCAGGGAGGGGGCAAAGTCTAAGAAAATAAATTTAAACATAAAGAAAGATCCAGTCTAGGCCCAGAAGATGCTTTGTTTTGTCTCACTTGGTTAAAAACAATGCCCATCACCCAGAAATCTTAATCTCCCCCTCTGGAATTATAATTTTAAAAAGCCTCCCTCCTCTGAACAGATAATTCATGTCTTTGAAGAAGACACAACCAGGGGCACCTGAGTGTCTCAGTCAGTTAAGCATCAGCCTTCAGCTCAGGTCAGGATCCCAGGGTCCTGGGATCAAGCCATCACACTCTCCGTTCTGCAGGAGCCTGCTTATCCCTCTGCCCCTTCCCCCAACTTGTTTTCTCTCTCTCTCTCTCTCAAATAAATAAAATCTTTAAAAAAAAAAAAGGCACGATCACAACCAATACAACCATTGGTGATATCCCTGTAATAATTTCCTATTCTTGATAGCATAAGCAGTATTATTTCAATGTGTGCAATAATGTAACTATTGTATAATTGTGAATCTGATTATGCATTGTGTAATTATGCGTCATATGTAATTGGTAATAAAAATGTAAACATTTAAAAAAAGTATCTTAAAAAGCAATGTGCTATCACTTAACAACAACACAAAAAATCAGCTTTAAGCTGTGGTGTCTTGATCCTTATTGCACCTAGAGAGTGATTGCAAAGAAAGAGGTTGGTGCCTCCTGTGGTGATCTGAGGGGTTACCAACTCCAGGGTTGTATAATGCAAATGTATGTTTGATTCATTCTGTAGCTATGCATTCTGTTTTCCAGGAAAGAAGTCATAGGTAACTACTATATAAACTAGGATACAGACTCATTCATTTGTATCAGAACAGACACTGCCAGACAGTAGACTATTATGGTGACCAACACTGCTGCTCCTTCTAATTATCAAGGCATTAAAATTATAAAGCCCAAAGTTCCTTTGTGACCATGGATATTAATTATTGGCTCTAGAAAAGTTTAATCAACTCTTCCTGCTTCATGAAACAGTAAATTTCTCCAAGGGCTGCACAATTCACCTCTTCCAAATAGAACCTCTCCTTGGACACTGCTTGGTAAACACCAGCAATATTTGCTCTTTGTCTCCCTATCTTCTAGATCCATGGAGAACATCCTGTATGAAACACTCAAATACAGTTCTTAACACCCTCACGGTCCGGTTTGTTAATAGGACTGTTTCTCAGACATATTTTAATACAATTGTCTTGCCTTAAACATATCATTTTTTAAGATTAAAAGTAGAGTTTCAGTTGCCCTCATCTGAGAACTTTTTAACATTTTTTCATATCCTTATATTTGTGGTAAAATATACATAACACAAAATTTTCCCTTGCTTGATGACTAAGGATGTAGAACTTGTATACCT
Source organism: Ursus maritimus (assembly GCF_017311325.1). NCBI lineage: Eukaryota > Metazoa > Chordata > Mammalia > Carnivora > Ursidae > Ursus > Ursus maritimus. Next base: position 11,742,803 of record NW_024427107.1, read on the forward strand.
TCCTTAGATAAATGCCATTCAGATATTTTGCTCATTAAAGAAATAAATAACAGCCCTTATTTTAGAGCAACTTTTCGTTCATGGAAAAATTGAGCAGAAGTTGGAGATTTCCCTCATACCACCTGCCTTTACATATGCACAACCTCCCCTTACTATCCACATCCAGCACCACAGCAGTACGTTGTTAACAATCAATGAACCTGCACTGACACATGATTATCACTCAAAGCCATAGATTCCCTATTTTTAAACTAGGTTGTCTCTTTATTATTGAGCTTTAAGACGTCTTTATATATGCTGGATATAAGACCCTTAACAAATACACGATTTGTGAATAGTTTATCTCATCCCGTGGGTTGTCTTTTCACTTTTTTAATGTTCTCTGAAGCACAAAAGTCTTTAATTTTGATGAAATCTAAATTTTTTTCTTAATTTTGTTGCATATATTTTTGGTATAATATATAAGAATCCTTTGCTGTATCCAAGTCATGAAGAGTTATTCCCATATTTTATTCTAAGTGTTTTATAGTTTTTACTCTGCAATTAGGTCTTTAATCCATTTTAAGTTAATTTTTGTATAGGTGTTCAACTTCATTCTTTTGCATGTGGCTATTCAGTTGTCCCATTATGCTTTGTTGAAAAGACTATTCTTCCTCTGTTGAAGGGTCTTGGAACTCTTGTCAAAAACCAGCTGACCATAAATGCCTGGTTTTATTTCTCAACTCTCAATCTATTTCGTTGATCTATAAATCTATTTTATTTTCAGGTTTTTCATTATGAGTGTTGACAAATACAATTGATTTTTGTACATTGATCTTCTATCCTACAACCTTAGTAAACTCTTCTGTTAATTCCCATGGTTTTTAGAGAACTCTTTAGGATTTTTTTAAATGCAAGATTATGTTGTCTGTGAACATATGTAGTTTTGCTTCTTTCTTTCCAATCTGGATGGCTTTTATTTCTTTTTCCTGCTAGTTGCCCTGGCTGGAATCTCCTGTACAATGTTGAACTGAGAGCACATATCCTTGTTTTATTCTTGATTTTAGAGGGAAAGTATCCAGTCTTTCATTGTTCAGTATGATACTAGCTGTGGGTTTTCCATAGATGTTCTTTATCATATTTAGGCAGTTTCCTTCTATTCCTAATTTGTTCAGTGTTTTTATCATCACAGGGTGTTGGATTTTGTTGAGAGCTTTTTCTTTATCTATTGATATATGATTATAATTTGATATATTATATGATTGTTTTTTATTCTCATTGATGGATTTTAGGATATTAAACCAGCCTTGCATAACTAGGCTAAATCCTGCTTGGTTAGAGTGTATAATTCTTTTTACATATATATGTTGCTGGATTCAGTTTAATAGTATTTTGTTAAGGATTTTGGCATCCATTTCCACATGAGATATTAATTATTTTCTTTCCTTGCAATGACTTTGGGTTTGATATCAGGGTAAAACTGGGATCAAAAAGGAGTTGGGAGGTATTCTTTACTCTCCTATTTTTTGGAAGAGTTCATGAGGAATTGGCATTAATTCCTATCTAAAAGTTTGGTAGAATTCAGTGGTGAAGACATCTGGGCCCGAGCTTTCTTTTACAGGTAGTTTTTTGATTATTATGCCAGTGTTACTCTTTCATAGGTTTATTCAGGTGATCTATTTCTTTTTGAGTCAGTTTTGGAGACTTGTGTCTTTTCAGGAATCTTTCCTCTAAATGATCTAAATTTATTGGCATACATGGTATTGGCATACAGGAATTTTTCATGGAATTCCTTTATAATCTTTTTTTTTTTAATTTCTGGATGGTTGTCAGTAATGCCTCCTCTTCCATTTTTAATTCTAGTCTTTTGAGTCCTTTCTTTCTCTGATCAGTCTAACTGATGGTATATCCATTTGGTTAATCTTTTCAAAGAATCAGCTCTTCATTTCACTGATTTTTCTGAATTGTTTTTTTTATTCTCTTTTTTAAATTAATACTCTCTATAATCTTTATTATTTTCTTTTTTTAGCTTACTGTAGGCTTAGTTTGTTCTTCTTTTCCCAGTGTCTTCACAGAGAAAGTAAGGTTATTAATTTGATCTTTCTTTTTATCTTAATACAGAAATTTACAGCTATAAATTCCTTCTAAGTACTGCTTTAATGACATTCCATAAGTTTTAGTATGTTGTGTCTTTATTGTGTTTCTATTTCCTTATTGATCTTGTTAATCTTTTGTTTAATTGCTCTATATATTATTGAAAGTGTCCAACTATTATTGTTAAATTATTTCATCCTCTATTTCAGTCAGTTTTGCTTCATATATTTTCATGCTCTCATTAGGGGCATATATGTTTACAATATAATATTATATATAATACTAATATATATTAAAATATATAATATATTAACATATTTTATATAAAATATATTAATTATATAGTAAAATATATAAATTTATAAAATCCTTTCCCCCCTTTTTATATGTTATACATGCTACATTTATTAATGTTATAAACTTAAATACTTTGTTATAATTAATTAACCATCTGTAGCCATTTCCTTGGCCCAAAACAGCTTTTATCTTACCCACTTCCTCTGTGCTATTCTTGGCAATTTTATTACAAATATATTACAGTTTTATGTTATTGGCCCAACAATACATTTTATACATATCATTTCATATCATTTGTTTTAATCAGAAAAAATGAGAGAAATATGCATTTATACTATTCTTTATAATTACATAATTACTTTACTAGTGCTTTTTCCTTCTTTCTGTGAATTCGGTCTGAAGACCTTCCTTTCGTATGTCTTGTAAGGCAAATCTGCTAGTAATATGTTCTTTCAGTTTTTATTTACCCGGGAATGTCTTTATTCCACCTTCACCTTTGAAAGATAGCTTTGCTAGATATGACAATCTTGGTTGACAGTTTTTAATCTTTGAGCATTTTTCAGCTATTATCTTATTGGTGTTCCACTGTAAATGGCAAGTCATTTTTCTTTTGTTACTTTCAATATTTTCTCCTTACCTTTGACTTCCAGCATGTTTATCATCATGTGTCTGCTCATGGAGCTCTCTGTGGTTATCCATCTTGCAATTTGTTGAACTTCTTGTGTACTTCAGTGTTTTTTAATAAATTTAGGAAGTTTTCAGTTATTATTTCTCCTAGTATTTTTCTGTTCTTTTCACTTCCATGCTCTCTTTCTGATACTCTCACTATGCAGTTTTTGATGTACCTAATGGTGTGCCACTTTTCTATGACACTCTTTCCATTTCTCTTCATTCTTTTTTTCTCTCTCTTTTTCAGACTGTATTGAATAATCTATCTTCAAGTTTGATAATTCTTCCATCCAACCATTGAAATTTACTGTTAAGCCCTTCTAGTAAATTCTTAGTTTCAATTATTATACTTTTGAACTCTAAAATTTCCATTTGGTTCTTTTTTATAATTCCTATCTCTACTGATATTCTCACTTGATATAACATTGTCATATCTTCCATTACTCCTTTATTTGAAGTCTCCTTTAGTTCTGTGAGCACACTTTTCATGACTATTTTGAAGTGTGTTTCTATTAAATTCCACATCCAGTCACTTCCCCACACAATGTCTGCAGCCTGGTTTATTTTTTCTGTGTATGAATCATACTTTACTATTTATTTACATGTCTCATATTTTTGTTGTTGTTGTTGTTGTTAGAAACTGGACATTTTTTATCATATATTTTAGCAACTCTGGGTACCAGTTACCCCTCACCTTGGGGCTCTCAATGTTATTTGATAGTTTATTTGCTCAGTGACTGGCTGGGTTATCTATGTAAAGTTTATTTCCTCATCCATAATGTTAAACCCATGATGTTCATTCTCAAGAAGGCATAGTTCTGGGTACACCCACAGTCAATATGGTTTGACAGTAGTTTTAGCAGGGCTTCTTCTTGTCTTTCCCTGGCCACCCCTAACTAGTAGGCGCCACTAATGGGAGGTTGATTGTTCTATTGTTTCTATAATGCCTTAGGGCATAAATTCTTCTAAAAACAATCTAACCAAATTTGGGCTCCCTTGAAGGAACAGCACCCAAACTCAGTGTTTGGTATTTATTCTGACCCCAGGAGGGCTCCTCCTCACTATCTCCTTCTCCAACTCTCTCCTGCAAACTAGCTGACCTACAGTTCAGCCTGTATCTTGAATGTTCTTCCAGTTGTTCTCTAATGCAACCTCCAGTGTTTTGGAGAACACCATTAGGTTTGGACTTCTCCGTGCTCTATTGCAAATGATGTCAATTCCTTTGGGAAAGTGTAAATGCTCTCTGTTTTATAACCTGCCTCTCACCCCAGACAAAATCTCTGAGGCAGGTATCTGGAACTGGTGGTGGGACAACGGCAAGCTGTGACACCCCTGCTCTAGGAACTGAGTGCTGGATGGAGGAGTATGGGCAGCAGCCTAAATCATTCTTGGCTTGCCTTTTCTAATACGGAACCACTATTTCACAACACATGCAAGGGCAGTCATGGTCCAAGTTGTCTCAGCACATCCCTGCCCAAGGAAAAGTCTCTGTTTATTGACGGGAGGCTGGGCAGAGGAAAGGTGTTCCTAATGTCTCAAAAGCACCTGCCCAAAACTTAGCCTTCAGAAAGGCAATTGGTGACAGAGTGAGAAAAGTTGATGTCGTGCTCCTCCTCCTGGGAGCTCCTTCTGCAGCGAACTGAAGAGGAGTTTTGTTACCTTAGATGCTAGAAGAGGGAAGGGATTGGTCTTTGTTGAAATATCACAAATTTATGCTTTTTCTACAGGAGTTTTATAGATTTTGTTAAGTAAATTTTTTTTTCTGAAATGAAGATCATTTTCAGAGGCTTTAAACATGGTTGTTCAGTTCTTTTTAAATTAGTTTTCACCAGTTTCAATGTAGATCAAGTCCACAGATCATCTCACACCATCATGCTGGAAGTCAATATAGTCCTTTATATCTTATCATTTTAAATTACTCGTGTGGTTTCTGTAGCTCAACTAAAATAGGTGATTTCATGAGGATTAGACAACATACAACTCAGATTCCTATGTGTGTTCATGCATTTTTTAAAATAAAAGATTACATAAAAGGTCGTGTTTTTTAAATAGAGTGTAACATACATTATGCTTTCTTGAAAACATTCATATTGTTTCTTTTCTGATCTGTTGTACTGATGAACACTGCTCCAGGTGCCAACAAATGTTAATGAATAAGACTAAATAACACTGGAGAAACACTGTAAAACATGCCCCTTAAGGAGACTGACCTTATATTAAATTATACACTTGCTATGGGATATGAAGTAAGCAATCAAAAAGAAAGTATTAGAACAAGATAAAAATATTTTATGTAAATTACAAGTCTTGGTGATACATGCCTCATAAATGACATTAAAGCTGTAGTCATGTTTTAATGGGAGATCAAATGTAAGAATCTTACAAAAATTCACATTGAAATTTGGCAGATGAAATACTCTGGCTATTAAGAAGTAAGCCCAATGATAAATTTGCCTTTTGCATCCATGCCTTCTGCTGAATAATCAAAACACTTTTCAGCTTGAAATAACCTACATAGAATTGCACTTTAAACAGAGTATCAACTCTTCCAATGAGTGAGAAACAAGACATCAGGAGGTTATACAATTTTCCTATTTTTCTAATGGTAAATTGACTCCAAGTAATTTCAAATCAGTTTTCTTTTAACGAAAAGAAATTGCAAATAGATGAGCACATCCTGGAAATCTAGGGTCAGGGTCAGAGGTCTTATGAAGAATTCAAGGGAATGAAGAATAAGAATACGAGAGGTGGGTCAAAAATTTTAGATGACCCTGTGAATAGTTTAAGGTCACAAGAAATTTTCCTGAGATCATTTTTTTTTCCAAAACACATTTGATTTATAGTTAAAATAATGTTACTGGGGTCTCCACTTTTTAGTCTTGCTATGCTTTATTCACCATTTGTGAAGTACTGGTAAGTAATTTTGCTCAGATGTTTTGCTGAAACTTTTGGCTGTCACTCAACTCCAAAACTGCAAGAATTGATATTTTTATAAAATGATCCCCTGAAACTGCTGAGTTTTAAACTGAGGTTTTAGTATGAGGAGATACAAGCTTCAGTTTCATAATGAAACTCAAGCAGCTTGGTTGAGTCCAAGTTTCACATGAACATAAAACCCAAAGACTAATGAAAACAATCACTAAACTTGATACATTAAATCCAAAGTCATAACCCTACTTTACTGCTGTGGTTATATTAATAGCATGCTTTTAATCTTATCATTGAAATCCAAATATCTGGAATGATGTGTGAAAAATCACAATATATCAGAGCCAAACTGTCCATTATCAGAATCATGTTTTTCTTCATGTCCAAGCCATAATTAAATCCCAGAACTCTGCCTGTGAATTTGTGCATTTATCCATTCCACAAACATTACTGAGTGTCTACAATGTGTCAGGCACTGTGATAGGTTCTGGGCACACAAAACTGAATGGGGAGTTACTTGTCTTCAAAGAGCTAAAGGTGAGAGAAATGATCACACAATGTGATGAGTGTTATGCTTTTAGAATGACCTGAGAATAAAAGGGGAGCATATAAATCATACAGATCAAAGGAGAGTTGAGGAGGAGGGAATACTTTCCAGGGGGTGACACTGAACGCAGTTTACTGTTTAATAACCAGTACAGAAGTAGGCAGAGGGAAGACAAAGGATTCAGGCAGATATTTCAGGCAGAAGTAGCAGGAAGAATGAAGACACGGAAGCATGAAATGAGAACTTCTTAATTGCAAGAGGTTAGTGGCAGAAGATGCAGCTAGAAATGTAGGGATAGGCCACTTTGTGGAAGGACTTGTATACCAAACTAAGGACTTTGAAAACCTTAAAGGAAAATAATAAATATATTTGAGTAGAAGGGTGACGTGATCATATTGGATTTTTGAAAGAACCTTCTGACAGCAAAGTGTAAGATGGAGGGATTGAGAAGGGATGCAGAAGAACAGAGGATGCTGTTATAGTAATGTGAGAAGGAAGTCATTGAGATCAGAACCAATATAGTGTCATGAGAAAGACAAGGAGCAGATGATTAAGAAAATATTAAGGAAATAGATTTCAGGACTTGGTGTCTGATTGGGTGAGTAGAGAAGAAGTCAAGGGTGCTAACAAACCATTTTGGTTCCGGGGATGGATGAAAGGAAATATTTTAAAAAACAAAACAAAACCGAATTTGGAAAATGAAGACATTTGGTTGAACCATGAATGGTGTCATATACTTATGACACTTTAAGTGGAAATATCTACTTGGCAGATAGATACATGGTTCTAAAGCTCTGTGGGCATTTGGGTGTCACAAGAATACCTAGTGTGTGAAACCATACAACTAGATCTCTAGGTAAGATCCCTCAGTAGGAAATATACACCTAGAGGAGAAGAAAATTGAACTTTAAAGAGCAAAAATATTAAATGAACAGGTGAGCAAGGAAGAAACACAGACAGGTATGGGTACATATACAACACCACACACACACACACAAACACATACACACACACACACACACACACACACACCACGGAGGAGTAGGCAGAGATTCAGATGAAAAACCAAGAGTCAGTGAAAAAGAGAAGAAAGTTTTACAAAGCAACTGGATCAACCGTTTCATTCATTCATTCATTCATTTAATAATGCACTCACTCATTGTGCACCTGACATGAGCCAGCATATTCCATCCAGGAGCAAGGGGCTGTATGGCACAGAAAGTCCTTACCCTCACCATGCCCTTGGATCCCATTTGACATGAGCCTCTTAAAGCACTGCTAGTTCAAGGTAAATAAGAGACACTGTGTTTACCTGCCTCTCTTGAATCAAAAAGTACCTCTGCAGCCCTGCTTGAGATACTAATTTTAAAAATTGTTTAACACTAGCTGAATATAAAACTCTAAATTCACGAATGATGAGTTGAGCTGTATCCCTGAGCCCATTCCAGGTTGACTCATCAACTGAGAATTTAAATTCTTATCCAAGGTTCATTAACCTAAAAATACATCATAAGAAATTATCCTTGCACATGGTTTTCAGACACTTTTGTCTGAAAAGCAAATATTGTGTTATAATGTTTTACCGTTACTTTTAGCTCTGATTAAAAGCCAAAAAAATTTTTTTTTAATTTAAAAATCAAAACTGAAAGAGAAATCTCAATTAGACATTATTTGTTACTCTCCTTTTTGCTTAGATGTTTAATTATCTGGGAATTCATTTAACCTTGATATTAAGATAAAATTTATATTGACTTTGATTCCACATAATCTACTTCTTTTTTAAGGCATATAAAGTACCAGATGGTATAAAGATTAGGACTCATTTATCCATGTATACTTTGCCCTGTGGGGCAATAACCAGACCTTTATGATACTCACTTCTTGGTGCAGTTATTGGACTTTGGCCCTACTTTGTGTGTAATGTTTTATTAATATAATATTAATGTTGTTTCAAAGAAGAAATTCCTTTTATTTTAATACTTTGCTTTCTTCTTCAGCCCTTCCACTTCTCAGTTCTCCAACCCAGAACTTAGGAGCAAAATTGCTTTTTCTTCCTGAGATATATTTGTCCTACACATGAAAGTGATCGGGCAGAGGAGGGTCTGCATGACACATTCTGAAATAGTAGCATTTCAGAGCACCTTTCCAGTTGTCACCATCTGTACCCTTCAGAAGTATGGTTTCAATTTTGCTCTTGAAATATGAGTCAGGCTATGTTACCAACACATATTTTTCCCTGTCATAACATTTCACTTATTCCGTAGTCTGTAGACAGTTTACAGGTTGCATCTTTTCCCTAGTCTTATTGAAACGGTATCTTTTTGCTTTTTGAATTCATTTTCCATTAGGAAAGGTAAAATCAGATTCTGTGCCCAATAAACAGAAGCATCTGGCCTAAGGGTGTGTCGTCAATGCTGAGCGTCGCCCCCTGGTAATAAGCAGCAGTCGGATGCCACTGAGAAGAGGTGACCATGGCAGCTACTCTGCCTCCCTTTTGTAGTCACTAATGATCTGTCCCTCACCCCACCCCAGGAATTAATCAGGCATGTAATATGCAGAATAGAAACAACTTACAGCAATGAGTCACAGGATTGTAACTTAATTACTGTCTTTTCTCTGTTTCATAGCAGTTTCCCAAGTTCACAGATCTGGGGTTAAAAGTCCCATTGGACATTTTTCATGTCTTGAGTAGAGCACTCCAAGCAAGCACATACAGCGCCCTTAGCCTTCTGGCTCCAGATTTCACAAAATGTTGTCATAAATGTAAGCATTTCGTTAAAGTTAAAAATTTTAGAGGTATTGATGTGCTTTCTTAAGTCAAACAAGATGATTAAAGCAAAGTACCAAGACACCATCCTGGCTTTATTACCAAAATAATGCTTTTCTAGGTTACTCTCAACAAGCTATTTCCATTAAGATCGATCCCATTAAGCAGAAAAAGTACTAGGTCTCACCGTTTTTAAAAATGTCTATTCTTTCAAGTCAAAATGAAATTGTTTATCCTTCACAAGAGGTAAGTATAATAAAAGACATAAAGAAAGCAAATGAATTTTGATATCAAGTATAAACTGAACGATAAATCCTGGCATATCTTATAAGGAAATCTAGCCAGAACCATATCAAGGGAAAAAAAATTAAGTGTAATAAATAATAGAATCATCTTACTTTTATATAGCACATTGCATTTTGTGCTATAAAGATGATTATAGCTGAAGTAAATCTTCGAAGTTGACCTCAAGAGTTACAACAGCCACTACGTTGCTTAAGATAACAGGCAGTGAAAAAATATGTGACAGTCAACTGTGTTTTTTGATCAAAACAACATGCATAAGGAAGGTAGCATTTGATTCAGTCAGTTTTACCTTTCGGTAAATACTAGGCTCTTGGAGCGCTGGATGTTGTTACTAAAAGTTTGCTAAGGTGTGTTATGGTCTCCCTTAGCTTAAAATATTAGCTTCATGAAAAAGCCCTGTGTCGAGTAGTGAGCAAACCACAAGTTCATCAACACCGACGATGGGTATTTATGTTCAGGGGAGGGAAGGGCTGACAGTGGAAAGAGAAGGGGAAAATGCGCTATCTGTTACAAATTCCTTTCAGCTTTGAACCCAAAATAATGTACGAGGAGATCATCAGCAAAACATGAATAGCAATAATCTTCTAAAAAAAATAAAAAAGAAACCAAGGGTAAAATGAACTGAATGAAAATGAAAATGGCTTGCTATAGAAGAAAGTAGACACATTAAAATCAAGAGTAAAAATAATCAAATTGATGCCCCAGGTGCAGGGAAGGTATAGAAATATTTTAGAGCTCTAAGAAACATTTGAGAGCTGAATTAAACAGGCTAAATTAATCTTTGAGCAATTTTCTTACTGGGGAAGACAGGATTCATTTTTTTTCACCTTAGTGAATTTATTAATCTCCCCATGGGCAAAAAAGTCATTTACATTTTTTAAGTACAGAAAGATCCGTGGGTTTTCAAAGCAGCTTTATAAGAGAGGAGTTATCATTACAACTGTGTGAACAATTAGGTTTTCAACATTCTTTAAGTCAATAGTTGGTGATTTTAGAAATCTTTGATACAAATTTCAATATTCATAGCATTGCTTTCCCTGGCAAAGTAAACAAAACAGAAGAGAAGGTCAAGTAAAATTTTAAAAGGTCTTTTACTTATCATTAAATAAAATGTGAATAAGTAACGCATTGAATTAAATGCGTATTAATTCATTTTATATGGAAATAGAAAGCAACTACATTGTTTCAAAATTACTTGAGGATTCCCACTGTTTCTGTTTTACCGAAAACTAACTATCCATTTGATATCTTATACACACATACACACACACAATGAACACACGCAACACACACATACACACATGCACATGCACCCACCTTGAGCATTTAAAGTACTTTTCTGTTTTGTCTCAGAAATAAATAATTACACAATTTCCATTTTTGCCAAATTAGACTATTAGTTGAACCTTCAAATAAAGGACAGATATCATGCTTTAAAATTAGAAATTTTGACTCCCTACACCTCCTGAAGTTGGTGGAAGATAATGTTTCCAAATTCCCAACAGACAAAAATCTTCAGAATTTGGAAACAAAAAATCAGAATTCCTGGGAATTTGTAGTAATCCTGAAATCTTAGGTTAGTCATAAAGCACTTCCAGTTTCTTCTTTCTCTTTTTCATTATTATAGATATCTTTTTTTTTAAGATTTTATTTATTTATTAGAGAGAGAGAGAGAGAGCAGGAGCGAGGGAGGGACAAGAGAGTGAGAACCAGACTCCCCACTGAGTGCAGAGACTAATGTGGGACTCCCTGTGGGGCTCAATCCCAGGACCCCAAGGTCATGACCTGAGCCGGTCAGACACAACCAACTAAGTCATCCAGGTGCCCCAATTATTTCAGATATCCTTAAACAGTTGTTTAGTAAATAAGAAATGTTACCTTTAATAGCATTTCCAGAGAGCTGTCACCTATAGCAAATATTCAAATAATGGGAAACTCCCATGGACATTATTAGGTCATACCTAAATAACATAAGATTCACATCTCCTATCGGCACTGTGTATTAAAATTTCCCATTGAAAGACTCATTTTGCTTCCAAATGTTATTTCTCCCAATTATTTCCAGTTGTTATTTCTTGGGACACCGCCAACTGAATTTGTATAAAATGTGTGCATAAACTCAATAGTATTCAATATACCACAATGACTCACCATCAGGGAGATAGGACCACGCACATACAGCTGTAACATAGCACTAGTTACAAGTAGGCTGATGGTGGAGCGGGGGCGGGAGGACTGCCTCTCTCCTACCTGCTCCTGTGCCAGTTCCTGGAAATGTCAACTTTAACTTTTCACTCCATGGTGTGCCTGTTTCCTGCTCTTGCTTTTGACTTGATATCAGCGGATTCCTTCCAACCAGTAATGCTCTATAGATTATTAAGCTTTAAATCTCACATGAGGGGCACCTGGGAAGCTCAGTCATTAAGCATCTGCCTTCGGCTCAGATCATGATCCTGGGGTCCTGGGATCAAGCCCCACATGGGGCTCCCTGCTCCGCTGGGAGCCTGCTTCTTCCTCTTCCAGTCCCCCTGCTTGTGTTCCCTCTCTCGCCGGCTGTCTCTCTCTCTCTGTCAAATAAATAAATAAAATTAAAAAAAAAAAAACCTCACATGAAAACTATAACACTTTTCTTCACTTTTCCAGTTTGTGGACTAATTTTCCTCAGGATTCAGCATTCGGAAAACATAAATTTCCCAAGGAATGCTGGGCAGAAATTCCTACATGGAAACGCTAGTTGTAGGTGTGTGTAAGTGCATGTGTGTATATAGTTATGTACTGAGTGTGTCTAATACATGTTTTATTCCTCCAAAGTAACATTTTCTGTACTAATCATAGTGACAAATGGCCAACATGACACCTCCATCCGTTCCATTGCCACCCAAAGTTATTTCACAAAACAAAGCTTGGCTAGTCTTTCTCACCTAAGATAGAACCATTTCTTACTTCATGTTAGAGAAAAGATGGATTGGAAGGAAGGAAGGAAGGAAGGAAGGAAGGGACGGAGGGACGGAGGGAGGGAGGGAGGAAGGGAAGGAGGAAGGAAGAAAGAAAAGTTTGGAAAGCTTTTCAGAAATTTATGCATCTTTGTTTTGTTTTTGAATTACCAAAGCTGAAGAAGCACATTGATAAAGCTGGGTGAATTGTACGTATTCCTTAGACATTTTCGGTAGTAGAACATCGCATTTCATTATACTTTCAATGATTTTATCTTTCATTACAAAATTCATCATCATAATGTAATAATAATGTCACTGCCAATTTTATAAAATTTTACAAAAGGACCTTAAATGATGTTATACATGTAAGTGTGTGTTTTCAACCCGGGGCTCAACTGCTTGAAATCTCACCAACATCAGTGATTTCAGAAAAAAACAAACTCACAAGTTTCTGCATTTTTTATGTGAAGTCTTCTGATTTTATATAAGATAATTTTAAGAATTAAGATTGCATGAGATAAATAAAGCCCACATAGGCCAAGTTTGGGGTACAAGATTCTAGGTGGAGTTCTCTGTGAATGTGGTCACTGTTGCACATACCACAAGAGGTCTACAGGGCTGTGAGAAACAAGTTAAAAGGCAAGTCCAGAAGAAAGTAGAGGCCAAGACTTCCAAGCAAGGAGCTTGCCATATAATTCCACTGAGTGAGGAATGGTACAGAGCTACCAACGTGTCCTTCGTGATTGTGGGATGCTGTGTAAATGACCTTAGGACAGTTATGCTTATTTAACTTGCTTTATATACAGCGAGGCACTAATTACAGTTTGGTAATAACAATTCCTTCTCAACTTCAACTTACTGTGTTGTTGTTTTTTTAATTTTATTTTTTTTATTTGAGAGAGAGAGAACATGAGGAGGAGGTCAGAGGGAAAAGCAGACTTCCCACTGAGCAGGGGGTCCAACGCGGGATCAATCCCAGGACCCTGAGATCATGACCCGAAGGCAGACGCTTAACCAACTGAGCCACCCAGGCGCCCCAACTTATGGTGTTTAAACCAGTTCGTTACATTCTAGCTGTCTTCCCATTTTGATGGTTACATATAGTTTACAGTGTCGGAAGATAGAAGCACACAAAAAAAGCACAATTTCGATTTCTATTTTCATAAATACCAACTGATATTCTATGTTCTTTTCTGAAACAAAAATTCATCTTCTGAGGCAAGTGTAACCCTTTCTCTTGCCTTTTGGGTGTCAATGTTTCAAGATAATAATACTTCTCCAGTGTGAACTCAGGAAACGCTCAATAAAATGTGACCATTCTTGTAGGCAGATGGATGAAAAAAATCAACTCAAATGTAAACCACATGCTCACAAAAACTTACATTGCAGAAGGTGAATGTCTTTTAAAAGTACTTGGCACATATTCTGAGGCAGGCAGCTAAAACAGAGATAGAATTCCCTTTGAAAGGTCCACGTGTGATGACTCTGACCAGACTTTATTACAAAAACTACTTAAATAAGACTGTGTCCAAGCTCCATAATGAGTTTATGTAAAGTGATAGTAATTTTCTCTCAGATGTTATTCACATAATTAGCGAAGTGGGTCAAATTGTGTGGAAAAAGATCTGTTTCTAAATTGCCAATGGGAATCATCTCTGGCATCAATGTACACTTTGCATTCAAGCAAAGCTTGAGTAGGAGAGAGATGATTCACACAGAGCACTGTTCATAGAGGGTCTCTACCGGAATATTCTGCCAAATCACAGTGGTCTATTGATGTCTCAGGGCTCTAGAGAACCGTGTGTAAGGGAATGATGAGTCAGGTGTTGTTATGGGCTAAATTGTGCCACCCCGCCAAACTCATATGTTGAAGCCTTAACCCGAACTGCCTCAGAATGTGATTATATTCAGAGATAGGGTCTTTAAAGAAATAATGAAACTAAAACAAGGCTGTTAGCATGTGCCCTAATCCGATCTGACTGGTGTCATAAGGAGAGGAAATTTGGACACAGGGAAACACAAAGGATGTGCGCACATAGAGGGAAGACCGTGTGAGGATGCAGCCAGAAGATGGCCATCTGCGAGTCAATGCAAGAGGCCTCAGGGGAAGCCGCACCTGCTGACACCTTGATCTTGGACTTCCAGACTCCAGAACTGTGGAAAAACACATCTCTGTTGTTTAAGCCATCAGGTCGGTGGTATTTTGTTACACACGCCCTAGCAAATGAATGCGTCCGTATTTGGCAGTTAGTTTACAAGAAAACAACCATGTTCGTGCATCTACCTACTTTTAACAGTTGAGTCTGCAGAAGTGGTAGATCAAGATTCAGGACTACGGAACAAGGACCGTGCATCTTAGAAAGAAACCATCTGAATGTACCAGTTGAAGTTTCTGTGTTTCTTAAGATCATTGCTAGTCAGATTTTAATAGTTGGAAGCAGATGGTTAAGGTTGGTGATATTTTCAAAAGATTACTACTAGAATGGGATAATTTGTACTCCCCAAGGAAAAAAAATAGTTCTGCAAAAAGCTCTGGAGGAGTGAAAAAAATATATGGAAAATAAAGCTTCAGAACACTTCAAGACGTGAAAGGTTTTTGACTTTTCACTTTCTGATGTAGAAGACAGATGTCAGCCAGTAGTTAGAAAAGCATAAAGTGAGAAAAAAGGAAGCGTGTTTTAAAACAGGTACATTGTAACTTATACCTCAGTAACATACGCATGAAAATAAGCATTGTAACAACACAAGGTAGATTTACAAAAAGATCAGAGTATGTTGTCCTGGCACTATGGCCAGTTTTCAAGAGGAAAGTAGTCTTTATTTTACAGAACATCTAGGAAAGATTTATGATCTTAATATTAAGATCAAGTGACTATTTCTCAACTTTGTACTATTTGAAAGTACTTCGTGCAAAGGGTGCTCACTAATTGAAAGCATTATAATGTTCAATTTCCAACACTATTTTACCCCTTTGAAAGAATAAATAACAGGAAGAGATGATTGAACATCTTTTATAATTTGTTACCAATTCAATTGCAGCATAACTCACATTTAAAAGATGAATCCAGGGGCGCCTGAGTGGCTCAGTGTGTTAAATGTCTGCCTTTGGCTCAGGTCATGATTTCAGGGTCCTGGGATCAAGCCCCAAGTCGGGCTCTCTGCTCAGCGGGAAGTCTGCTTCTCCCTCTCCTTCTCCCTCTGCTGCTCCCCCTGCTTGTGCTCTCTCTCTGTCAAATAAATAAATAAAATCTTTTATAAATAAATAAATAATAAAAATGAATCCATTTTAAGTGAACAGTGTGTTAAGCTTGACAAATGTAACCATCACCACAATAATATACAGAATAACTTCATCATTCTGGAAAACTCTTTTGTGCTCTTTCCCAGTCAATTCAGCCCATCTCTGGCTCTAGTCAACCACTGATGTGCTTTCTATCACTATACATTAGATTTTTCATTTCTAGATTTTTGTATAAAGAGAATTATTCATTATGTACTTTTGTGTCTGGCTTTTTCACTTTGCATAACATTTGGAGATCCACCATGTTGTTGCATGAATCTGTAGTTAGTTCCTTTTTATTACTGAGTAATACCTCATTGTATGGATAGTACCACAGTTTGTATATCCATTCACCAGCTTATGGACATGGGTTGTTTACAATTTGGGGCTATAATGAATAAAGCTACTAAGAACATTCATTTGCAAGTTTTTATGTGGATGTATATTTTTGTTTCCCTTCGGTAAATATCTAGAAGTGGAATTGCTAGATCATATGGTAGATGTATGGCTAACATTAAAGAAACTGCCAGTTTCCCAAAGTGAGTGTATTATTTTACAGTCACACCAGAAATGTATAAAAGCTCCAAAAGCTAACACTTTTTATTGCTAATGTCTTTAATTTCAGCCATTCTGGTTCTGAGTGGTGGGATCCCATTCTGTGGGATTTGCATTTTTCTGATGTTGAGTATCTTTTCATGTGCTTATTGGCCATTTGTAGATCAGCATTTTTGGAGAAATTGTTCAAATCTTTTGCTCTATTTTACTGAGTTGATTTTCTTCTTAGTATTGAGTTGTTTGAGTTACGGGTCCAAGTCTTTGGTCAAATATTATGTATTACAGGTATTTTCTCCCATACTGTGGCTTTCCTTTTCATGTTCTTATTGAAATCTTTCAAAAAGCAATCATTTTTAATTTCAATGGTGTCCAATTTAACATTTTTTTCTTAATGGTTAATGCTCTTTCTGTCTTAAAAGTCTTTGCTTATTTCAAGGCTGAGAAGGTGTTCTTCTATATTTTATTTTAGAAATTTTCATTTCAACTTTTACACTTAGGCCTATGATTCATTTCAAGTTAATTTACACATATGTCATGAAATAAGAGTCAATGTTCTTTCTCTCCTGTTCCAATATCACTTGTTAAAAAGTAAATTCTTTATCCATGGATTGCATTAACATTCTTGGTCACGAATCAATGTGCCTTCTAGTGTGATATACTTCTGGACTTTCTAGTCTATACCACTTGTTTATATGTTTCTGCACCAAGGCCACACTGTCATAATTACTACCCCTTTGTATAATGAAGGACATGCATAACCACTCTTTTTCTTCAGTTATCTGAAGCAGAGAAGTTGCGAGTTATCTAGTTATGTAGGAACAGATTTGGAAACATTTCCAAATTAAAGATACAACACTAGTTTCCTTCAAATTACCTATAAATAGAAAAATAAAGGTCCTGCGTACCTCATAATTCTCAGCTCCAGAATCAAGGCTTATGGGGACACTTAAGTGGAAAGTGTGTAGAAAAGAGGAAATGATAGCATGGAGCCTAGAAATGAGAGAATATAGAGAAAATCATTCCCAACAGAATACCATCCTTAGTGGAAAATACTTGAAACATGTCTGCGTTGTGGTCTGAGAGCAATGGGGAATTCACAATGAAGTGAAATTACATTTAAATTGCAAGAAGCCCAGAGCAGAAGAGATTTAAATGCAATATTAATAAGGAACATGAAGAAAAAGCCAAATGAGTGAAAAGGTAATTTGAAAAAGTGCAAAGAATCACACAGAATGTGTTAGAAATAGAAGATAGGCAAAGAAGACATAAAACATACATATAACTTACCGTGGAAAAAAAGAAGAGACCAATGAAGTATACCTAATATTTAAAATTATTAACCTAAAAAAGATAAAATTGTTATCCTAGACAACTTTCTGGGAATACAAGAAGACTTAAATCTATGTATTGAAAGTCCTCATTGCATGTTTGGGGAAATTGATGTATCCTGATAAAACTATTATAAACCTTAAATAAAATTCAAGATTGAGGGGGAAAAAAAAAACCTTCAGGGGATCCAGGGAAAAAACAGTCACTTGGAGAGAGAAGAAAATCCCGTTGACAAGACTTATGAGCAACCACATAGGAAGCAAGAAAACAGCGGACCAGCATTTGAAAGAAATTCTACAAAACAAAGTGAGAATCAATGAATTTTATATCCAGCTAAGCTATTGTTATTAACAAGGAAAATCAATCTGATGACCACTGACTTCTTGACATCCACTTATGAAGCAGTACAAGAATGCAGCAACATTTTCAGAGACACAGTAAGACAAAGTTGGAACCAAGGATTTTATATTCAGCCAAACTATTCTTCAAGTGTCAAAGCCACAGGAAAGTAGCAAATTTGCAGGATCTCAAGAAATACTCTATTCATGAGCCGATCCTGACAAACCCATAGGAGGATAAGCTTCATCCAAGAGACTGCTGAGAAACCTCAGCAGAGGACAGAGGAATTTATGAATGAATCCTTCAAAGACAAAAAGTTACAAGGCAAAAGAGGAAAATAACATGTAAATATTATATATCCTGACCAAGTAAAAGTGAAACTATTTATTTATTTATTTATTTATTTATTTATTTATTTAGAATAGAGGGTCTTTTTTTTTTAAGATTTTTAAAATTTATTCGACAGAGAGAGCGAGAGAGCACAAGCAGGGGGAACAGTAGAGGCAGAGGGAGAAGCAAGCTCTACGCTTTAGTTCCACGCATTCTTCAGTCATATCAAACTTGGCATTCATCCTCAAGCAAACAACAGCCATCGAGATTTATTAGGAAAATCTCTAAGTTCATTAAGAATCAAGGAAAACCTTTAAAATAATCTGCCTTATTTCTTTTACTTAACATTTGGAAATAATTCACAGGAAATTGCAAAGATAGTATAGTTATATCCCATGTACTTTTCATCCTATTTCCTCAAAAAGTTATATCTTGCATAGTTATAATGCATATAATACCAAGAAAGTAATACTGGTGCAATATTTATCAATCTATACACGGGTAAAGTCAAGCAACCCCTGCCATGCAATCAAAATAGAGAGCTTTTACGTCACCACAAAGATCTCCCATGTGCTATCCCTTAAAAGTCATACCACCACCATCTCTAACTCCCGAGAACCACTGAACTCTTTTCCATCTGTATAATTTTGTAATCTAAAAAATGTTATGTAAATACATCATATGTCTTGTTGAGATTGGGTTTTCCCCCCAACTGCATAATACCCCCGAAATATATCTTAACTTCCTGAGTATATCAATACTTTGTTCATTTTTACTGTTGTAGATTCATACGGCTATACCACACTTTGTTCAACTATTGAGAGATACCTGGCTGTTCCCAGGCTTTGCTCTTGCAAGTAAAGCTGCTATGAACAATTGTGTATAGGTTTTCGTGTAGACTTAAATTTTCCTTCTGCATGATAAATGCTCAGAAATTCATTTGCTGACTCATATGGTGAGTGTATGTTTAGTTTTTTAAAAAACCTGTCAGAATATTTTCCAGAGTGGGTGTATATCATTTTCCATACCCCACCAGCAAAGTACGAGTTTGAGTTTCTCCACATCCTTATTAGCATTTGGTGTTGTCACTATTTTTAACTTTAGCTGTTTTAATAGGTGTGCAATGATTTCTCATTGCAGTCTTCATTTGCATTTCCCTAATGATTAGTAATAAATATTTTTTCATGTACTTATTTGTCACCCGTATATCCTCTTCAGTGAAATGTCTCTTCACTTTCTTTGTGTTCTAATTGGATTGTTTGCTTTTTACTGGTTTTTTTTTTTTTGAGCCATTGTGCTATGTGGTGTTCAAATGTTTTCTTCCAGTCTGTAACTTGTCTCTTCATCATATTTATAGAGTCTTTCATAGAGTAAAATTTTTAATTTTAATGAAGTCTAATTTTATTCTCTATGGGTTATGCTTTTGGTATTTTATCAAAACTCTTCACCTGGGCAGCCTGGTTGGCCCAGTTGGTAGACCATGTGACTCTTAGTCTCCAGGTCTTGAGTTCAAGCCCCACTTGGGCTTAGAGCTAACTTTAAAAAACAAAAACAAAAACAAAAAAACAAAAACAAAACACTCTTCACCAAACCCTACGTCTGAAAGATTTTTTCCTATGTTATCAACAAAAAGTTTTAAAATTTTTGTTAACATTTAAATCTATGATCCTTTTGACTTAATTTTATATCAGGTGTGAGGTTTATGTCAATATTTAATTTTTTACTATAATTATGTGATTACTTAAAGCCCTTTTTGCAAAGATAATTAAATCTCCATTGAATTGCTGTTACATCTATGTCAAAAATCCATTGGCCATACTTGTATGGAATTATTTCTGGGCTTTTATTCTGTTTGATGTGTGTGTGTGTGTGTGTGTGTGTGTGTGTGTGTGTGTGAATTCAGTTTTATTAGTAGATTGGGGGCTGTTCTTTGAATGAGTTGTAGTGATTTACACTTTTTAAGAAATTAGTCCATGTCTTATAAATTGTCAAATGTACTGTGTAAAGTTATTCAGAGTATTCCATTATTCTTTTGATGTATGCAAACTCTGTAGTACGATACTCTGTTTCAACCTGATAATAGGAATTTCTGTCTTGTCTCTTTTTCTGTCAGTGTTGCTGGAGTTTTTCTGTTTTGTTGATCTTTTTAAATAAAAACTTTTGTTTGAGCTTTTCTATTGCGTGCCTGTTTTTAATTTTATTGATTTCTGTGCTTTTTCCACCCCCAATTATGAGTTTATTTTGCTATTCATCTAGTCTCAGAAACTGAGAGCTTAGATTATTGATTTGAGATTTTCCTCCTTCCTATGTAATAAGCATCTAGGGCTATAGATTTCCACCTCAGCACTGCTTTAGCAAGGCCCCACAATTTTTGATGTTTTGCTTTCATTTTCACTAAGTTCAATGTATTTATTTGTCTCAAGACTTCCTCCTTGACCAATAGATAATATGAAAGTGTGCTGGTTTATTTTCCAAGTGTTTGGAGATTTTCCTGATCTCTTTCTGTTCTTGATTTCTAGTTTTATTACATGTGGTTAGAGAAACACACTCTGTGTGATTTCAATTCTTTTAAATTTGTTGAGGTTTGTTTTATGGCCCAGGATAATATCTTGGTGTTGTTCCATGGATGCATGAAAATATTAGATATTCTGCTGTTGTTGGGTAGTATGCCTTATCAGTATGGATTAGCTCCTGTTGGCTTTTGGGCTCTTCTATCCTTGATGATGTGCTGCGTCATTGTTTTATCAGTTGTTAGATGGGGTATTGAAGTTTCCAACTGTAATTATAGATTTGTCTTCTCCTTTTATTTCTTCCAGTTTTTGTTTCACATGTTTTGAAGCACAGCTTTTTGGTATATACAGATTTAGGATTCCTGTGTCTTCATGAATTCTCTCTCTCTCTCTCTTAATTTTCTTTGTCCTGAAATTCACTTAATCTAATATTAAAATAGCCACTCCTGCTTTCTTTTGATTAGTGTTTGCATAGTATATCTCATTTCATTCTTTTGCTTTCAACCTATCTGTATCACATTTGATGTGAGTTTCCTATAGACAGCCTATAGTGAAATCATATTTATTTTTTTGTCTTTAAAATCCACTGTGCCAATTCCTCTTTTAATTGGTGTACTCAGACTATATACATTTTATGTAATTAGTGATATGTTGGGGCTTAATTGTGTCATTTTACTTTCTTTTGTTTATTCTGTTTTTCATTTGTTTTTTGTCACTTAAATTTTTTAAGAAATACATTTCAATATATCTGTCATGTTTTTAAGAGTATCTGTTCCCCTAACAATATTAGTAGCATTCTAGATATTATATTGCACATGTATATTATGGTCTACTAGTGTTGACATTTTTCTCAGTATGAGTGAAGTATAGAAACTTTACCTCCCTTTTTTTTTTTTAAAGATTTTATTTATTTATTTGACAGAGAGGGACAGCCAGCAAGAGAAGAAACATAAGCAGGGGGAGTGGGAGAGGAAGAAGCAGGTTTCCCAGAGGAGGAGCCTGATGTGGGGCTCGATCCCAGAAAACTGGGATCACTCCCTGAGCCCAAGGCAGACGCTTAACAACTGAGCCACCCAGGCGCCCCAGAAACTTTACCTTCCTTTATGTCCATTTCTCCTTCCCCCTCTATAATGCTATTGTCTGTCATTTTTCTTCTATATAAACAAAAGAAATTAGACAGTGTTATAAATTTTGTTTCAAATATTAAATATAATAATAAAAACATGAGAGAAGAAGGAAAGTGTATTATATTTCCTTCTGCTTTAGCTCATCCTTTTCTTTCTTTCCTCCTGGTGTTGCAAGATTCCTTCTTTTATCATTTCCTTTCTGTTTAGAGGACTTCTTTTATCTATTCTTTTGTAGTAGGTCTGCAGACAACAAATTCTTTTAGTCTTCTTTTCAATCTAAAAATGTCTTAATTTCCTCTTCATCCCAGAATATTTTAGCTGGATATAGAGTTCTGGGTTGACAGTTCTTTCTGCACTTGAAAAAATGTCACACAATTTCCTTCTAGCCTCCCTGGTTTCTGTTAAAAAGTCTGCTGTCGTTCAAATTATTTGAAGTGTTTCTCTCTGGCTGCCTTCAAAATGTTTTTCTTTGCCTTTAACTCTCAAAAGCTTTTGATGTTTTTGGGTTTATCCTGTTTGGAGTTCATTCAGCTTCTTGAATCTCTAAGTTGATGCCTTCTGCTCAATTTGGAGAAATTTCAGCCATTATTTCTTTGAATCCTTTTTTAGCTCTGTCCTCTTTCTCCTCTCCTTCTAGAACACTGATGACATGAATGTCAGATATTTTTTATAGTCCACAGGTCCCTGAGTATCTGTTCACTTTTATTTTCAGTCTTTTTTCTCTTATTTAGGTTGGGTATTTTCTATTGTTCCATCATCCAATACATGTATTCTTCTGTTGAGATTATCCATTGAGTTTATTCGAGGGCTATTGTATTTTTCAGTTCTAGAATTTCCATTTGATTCTTCTTTACGTTTTCTATTTCTTTGCTGAGAATGTCAAATTTTTTTCATTAGTTTCAAGTGTGTTCATAGTTGCTGGCTAACATATTTTAATGAAGGATGCATTAAAGTTGTTAGATAATTTTAGCATCTATGACATCTCAGGGTTGGCATCTAATGATGTCTTTCTTCATGCATATTAAGATTTTCCAGGTTCTTTGAATAACAAGTGATTTTTCTATTATTAAAATCTGGACATTTGGGGTCTTTTATGAATCTTGTATCTTAATAGACTCCCTCTGACACAACTCCAGTGGGAAAGAGGAACACCACTTTGTTACTGCCAGGTGGGATTAGATGCCCAGATTCTTCACTAGGCTTCTGTTGTCTGTTGTCAACAGGAAGGGTGGGGTTCCTTGTTACTGTGAGCTAGAAGCTCCCCAAATGATCTCCACTGACAATGTTGGGAGGAATGACCTCTATCTCTGGGTGGTGGTGAAAAACCCCTCTCCACTAAGCTTTCCCTGATACTCCTCTTCCAAGTGTAGGTGAATTCCAGGCTTCTTATGTCATTTCCATCAGCACCACGGATTTCTCATTACCACCCAGCAAGGATGAAGATCCTATTTTCCGACTCAGCCTCTGACACAACCATGGAAATGCATTTGGGGTAACTTGTTAAATATCCATACTTTCCACTCTAGCATTGGTGAGGGTGAAGGTTGATCACAGTTTTTTCTGTGGTGTTTGGCTGGAGTAGTACAGTTATAAATTAAAAGCTTTCTGTCTTGCTAGGCAGCCCCTTTCTTGGGCCTTTGGCTAGAGTGAGCAGGTCCTTCTTAGGGCATTTTTGTCTATACTGTTTGGCATTACTAAGTTCCTGGCTTCTCCTGTCCCCAGTATGGGATAGATGCGTCAGAAAAAAAGCAAAACAAAACAAAAACTATGTCATTCCATAAGCCCTAAGCTCCCTACTCAGTCTGCCTCCTTCTCTCCACTTTTCAGACTCTTCTTAATTTTTTAATATATAATATCCAGGTGTTCTAGGTGGGAGGAATATGGAAAGTATGTTTACTCCATCTGATGTTCTCAATATCCTTAACTCTTGAAGCAACTGTTTGTACTAAAGGCTAATAGTCTCAATAGTCTGGACACATTTCTTCATCTGTTGCAATCAAACACAAATTAACTCAACATTGGTAAATGGTTTTCCTTGCTTGGCTAACAAAGGAGCTGCTCAAAAATTTACTTTGATTTCAGCCATATTTCAATATTTTTAAATTTTTTGATGAAATATTGCTCTGATGAGATCTTCCATTTTAAAACTTCTAATTTTTCTGAAAGTTGGTTTTCTGTGAGTGGGACTATTGTAAAGAGAGCTTAGTCTATTAATGTTATGTTTCTAACATTATCTCAGCACAGCTACTGTATCACTGCAGACAAAATGCAGTGCTGTGCAATTTAATTTGATAAAATAGTTCATCCTTCATTCTTCCTTAAAAGTACAACATTCCAAACTGACTTTTCTTCTCATGTTTTGACCAGCGGGTAGGCACTGGTAATAAAAAGTAAATAATTAAATGTTATGGCACAGTAATAGGCATGGCATTCAAAATGCTGTTAATTTATATTTGGGTTGCAGTAATTCATAGTATACCAAACAGCAATGGAAAGGAGAGAGAATGTGACAAACAATTCTTGTCACAACAAGCCAGTGCTGTTGTTATCATGTGAGAACAACCATACATAGACAATATAATCAAACAAGCATGTGTTCTAATAAAATTTATCTATAGACGCTGGTATCCAGGACCAGAGAAAGAGACACTAACCACAAATTAATACACACTGCATGATCCCATGTATATAAAATTCACAAACAGACCAATGCACTCTTTTGGGTTAAAAATAGTGATTTCCTTTAGGGATTGTAGAGCATAGAGGATTGCCATGAATGAACTTTTTTGGGTTACAGAAATGTTCTAGATCTTGATTGGGGTGTTGGTTACTTGCACACATTTACCAAAACATTAAACTGCGTACTTTAAATCTGTACATTTTACTCTATGTAATTATACTTCAATAAAACATTAAAAATAAAATGATAAAGTATATTATTAACGCAGAAAGGATGACTTGAATAGGCTGTATATTAAATAAGAGTATTGTATCAATACTCAATTTCTTGAGCTTAATAGTTGTATTGTGATTATAAGAAGAATTTTCTTGCTTTTAGATGATGCACCTGAAATATTTAAGACTGTAATGTCATAATGCCTGCACGTCTCTCTCAAATAGTTCAGCCAATATTATGTTTAGGATATTTAGGAGTGTAGTGTCATAATGCCTACAACTACTTCTCAAACAGTTCAGCCAAAAAAATCATTGTGTGTGTCTGTGTGCATACATGTGTGTATGAAAAGAAAGAGAGAAAAAAAACAGGCAATGTTTCAAAAAGTTAATAACTGATGAGTTTTGGTAAACTTAACGGCTGTTTATTTTATTACTCTTGCAGATTTTCTACAGGTTTGAAAATGTTCAAATTAAATGTTGTAAGAAAACATAAATGCCAAACAAAAATTCCTGCATAGAAATATATGCAGAACAGCGAGTTGGATAACTCTAGAAAATCAGAATTTGCCAATCTGCATAGGAGATATGCACTACCTCTTGCGAAATGTAATTAACTTATCTACAGTTTTGTCATGGTAAGAAATTTGGAGGTAATAAGAAATTTCCCACCAACCCTGGCCAAAATACAGTTACCTATAAATGTTGTAGCTATATCAATAGTGGCCTAGATGTATTTGCTCTTCCTTTCGACTGAAATTTTCCAGCACACGAAAGCTTTATAATCAACACAGAGATAGTTTCAAAGCATTATTTGTCATTAAGTAAAGCTTTGATGTTGACAGATGGTGACCACAGTCTTAAATAATTTCTGTTACTAAATCAAAAAAAAAAAAAAAACGAAGCACAGCTTCTGAAGCCAGATTTGTGCCACATCTGAACACAATAATGGCTTACATTCTTACTTTGAATCTCAGTAGTAACTTCTTTAGAGTAGGTCAAATGCTCAACAAGCAGATATACTTCACATGTTTCCATTTCCAAGAAGTGACCATATTATTTATACAGTTCACTTTGCAATTAATCATGTAGATATATTTTTTTATTGTTACGTTAAACTGTCATGTATCTCTTGGCCCATGACAACATTTTTATTTTGTGTTGGTTCTCTATACCTATAGTATACACCTTAAGATCATAGACCATGCTTCATATGTTTTTATATCTCCCTGTGATTTCCATAAGACAGGCCTTTAAAAAAATATTTGTTTATTGACCAGAAATTGTAATTGTACTTTTATGACTTTGTGGAATATTTGTCAGAACAGTGTCAGACAGCCTCTCCATTTTTATAAGGCTATCACAATATATTTTAATAAGTAATTGTTATTAAAATATTTCATTGTCTAAGTATGAGGCTATAAAAAGAAATCTGTGAATTTCTATGTTATAGTCATTTTATTTAAAAATCATACTCCAGAAGAGGAGAATACAAAAATTATGTCAGGTAGGAAAGAAGATATCCCAAGGTAGGATAGTATATTAAAAATTTTTTAAAAAGAGAACAAAAAAGTTAGGGAAAGATGAAAATCCCTACGGTAAAATTCTACAATATGCTGTGATAAAACTTCACCATTTCTACTTGATATAAAAATAAGAGAAACTTAAAAATATATATTTCTAGAGTTAGGGAGCAAAAACAATATGCCAGAGTTAGAGAAAAATACCCTGCAAGGGAGAGAAGTCTTTTGTAGACTACTTAGTGAGGCCACACAAAAATGATCTGACCTTTAGAAAAGGCTCTCATTCTATCATCAGATATTTTGCCGTATGCTGATGCCTGTCCTACACTATTGGATAGTAGTCAGTAGCTGGTTTTGCAAGCTGGTAGTGATTATATTTATTAGCCTAGGGGACATAAGCATCATGGGGGTAATATTGCCATGAAAATAAAAAGCTCAGAATTCATTACACCAACTAAGGAAAACAACAACCCATTTATCAAGATTTTTAAAAATTCAGCTACCCTCTTCCATTTCCCTCTCTTTTCCTAGCTTCATTTGACCAAACTACCAAATATTCAAAAGCATATTACAACAAAGTGTTGGAGATCACATGTGCAGCTGAAATATTTCATCAGTAGAATATCAACGTCTTAATATAGAATCATCGGAAATATTGTCCTGAGCATGAGTTTAAAAAGAATCCCAGGACCACAAATTTGCTTGGTTCTGCATGGTGGTAAATAGCCGACTGGTGGTATGTGGTCATTACTACAGCTCTCACAGCTGCCTGTGTCCTCTAGATAGACTATCACTGATGATCGGCTGACTTCTGGCCTCATGCCCCTCACCGAGATTTCAAGGTTTCCCTGAAGGTCAAGATAATCACTCACCTCCCTTTACTCTCCACCAGCCTCAATAAAAGGCTCCTTCTGCCATAAGTCAACACTTCTCAGATAGGATGCTGGGGTATTTGGTGCCCAGTAAGGATTTCTTTAGAGCACTATCCCAGGACCTGGGTACAGGAAGAAGAGAGGAGGGCTTTTGCCTTAGGCAGACCAAAAAGTTGGGTTCAAAGATACTTTATCAGTGAAAGAAAAGGTATGCTGGATGAGGCATGAAGTTTGTCACCTTCTTCATCTGGAACACTCAGATATCAAGCTTGGGACCCCAAAAGGTGACAGAACTCTTGATTACCAGTGGATATTAAATTGTTGCAGAGCAGAAGTAATACCTCGTATACTGGTGTAGCCCTACTATGACATGGGTACTTTGTTGTGACTCAGTAAAATGTTCCCATGAAGGCCAACATCACAAGACAGACATAAAATGTGCGCTGGATACTTCCATGTATAAATCATCAGTCTCTTACTCTCCTAGCAAGCTTCTCATATGTGTCAGGCTACAGTGAAGTAGTCATTCAGGGAGAGGTCAATGGTCTCCTCAAACTCACTAGCTCCCACCAATGCCCAGGAGAGCTAGGTAAGAGCACTGCCCTCTGTAGTGGAGAGAAGAGGAGCTGGAGAACATTCTGGTTGGAAGTGTATGGACTTCACATGGAACACCCATTATCCAAGGAGGTAATAGCATCCAGTACCTGGCACAGGCTATGCTGATGAGAGTGAGGTCTGGAGTCAGACTGTACACAGGTTCACCACTTGGGGGTTGGACCTTGGGCAAGTTTCTTAGTCTGTCAGAGCCTCTTGTCTGTAACATAGGGAGTAGGTTTTATTAAGATGTTCACTGAAACACTCATCACAGTTCATGTGAGGGTTAAATAGCATCCATGGAAAACATTCAGCAGTGTTTAGCATGTGGTGGATGCTGTAAAAATGCTAGCTATAATTAGTAGGGTATTATAATGATTTAGAAGACTGAAATCAGGGGAGCCTGGGTTGCTCAGTCCGTTAACCATCTACCTTCAGCTCAGGTCATGATCCTGGGATCCTGGGATCAAGCCCCACATTGGGCTCCCTGTTCCGTGAGGAGTCTCCTTCTCCCTCTCCCTGTGCCCTTTCCTCTGCTCATGCTTGCTCTCTCTTTCTCTCTGAAATAAATAAATAAAATCTGAAAAAAAAAAAGACTGAAATCAGAAGCAGCTAAAGTCATAACCATGAAGGTAACCACATGTACCACAGTGGAGGGATAGAACAGTCCTAGAGAAGGAAAGTGACAAAGTCAGTATTTTGAAGGTCGGACCAGGTATAGGGTAGCCTTCAAGGCTGGGCATTCCCTCCCTTTAGTTTGACAGTTGGCATGAGACTCAGTGTCAAATGAAGAATTTAATAAATGCAAAGCCCCAAACAAATTACCCTATGCCATACAATCTAAAGAAAAGACCATCATGCTCAGTAATCTGAAACCATACCACATAACTGTGTCTACCACCATTCTCCTGCCATCATATGGGACAGCCCGTTTCCAATCTAATGTAATGTGGCAAGCTCTAAAACACGAAGATGTCATTTACAAGAAGGTAATTCTGGGGCACTTTGGTGGCTCAGTCAGCTAAGCATCTGACTTTCGATTACAGCTCAGGTCTTGATCTCAGGGTTGTGAGTTCAAGCTCTGCGTTTGGGCTACTTTAACGATGAAGCCTACTTGAAAAAATAAATAAATGGAAGAGGGTAATTCAATAATAAAAAATTAGCTTGTCATTTAAAATAACTGTGTGTTATACGCAACCAAAAAATTATTGAACACTACATCAGAAACTAAGAATGTACTGTATGTTGGCTAACTGAATTTAAATTAAAGAAACATAGTTTGATAATAATAATAAAATTATTTCAATAAATTGTCTTACATACTGAGGGATAGATAAAATCCTTCTAGTCTAAGACACTAGCATTTGATTGTTATCATCTAAAAAGAAACTGAACTTGGTCTAAATAGCAAAACTTACAGGATAAATAATTCTCATTTGAAAACCAATGGTAAATACCAGCCACTGAATGAATACTACATGTGAAAAGATCCGAATCTTACCATAAAACACACTTATCCATGTAACTTTAATTTTATTGGTTCTTAGCCTTCTCCTACTCTTTGTCTATCCTTAATAGCATTGCTCTATGGTATTTTCTGTAAAATAAGTGACCCTTATTTTCTAACTATGCAGTTTAAATTCTCAATTAAGAAATATCTGTGTATTAATTTTGGATATTCCCCAGAGTTTAAAGCTAATAAGTGGTTTATATCTTTATTATTATGAATTTTTAACTACTGATAAAAGCAGTGGAGTTCAGCAATCCCATATTCCTATTCTCTTAGAGATATAATTATTTTTAACTGGTTTATAGTTTTAGCCCTAGTTATTCAATATTAAAAGAAAACATATTGATGATTTCAAATTGGGTATGTAATAGTGCATTTAGTTTGAGTAAATAAGGGAATTTGGTAAAAATAGACAAGATTCTTTTCACCCCCCACAAAAAAAAAATGTCAAGT
This sequence comes from Ursus maritimus, assembly GCF_017311325.1. Taxonomy (NCBI): domain Eukaryota; kingdom Metazoa; phylum Chordata; class Mammalia; order Carnivora; family Ursidae; genus Ursus; species Ursus maritimus. The sequence continues at coordinate 11,772,640 of NW_024427107.1, forward strand.
TACCACTAAGGAATTTTTCCAGTAAGCTCAATAGTATAACTATCATGTCAATATGCTAAAGATTTTTAATGTTTATCTTTTGTACATTTGCTAGTGCATTTTGCCATAGCTTGTGATTTGGACATAGATCACATTTGCAGTGATACCATATTTAATCAGTGTTTCATACACAAAGAAGTGGAAACCACTTATTCTGAGAGCAATTGATAGCATATCTCTTAGTGATGTTGGCAAAAAAAGTTGGGTAAGAAAGCAGCTCTCATCTGAGAAGTATGGTCAAAAAGAGCCCCAAAATGGGACATGTGGAGGCTTAGAGGAGAATTATCAAAAAAGCCGACTACAGATCAAGTTCTGGCCCAGGAAGAAGGCCTGTGAAGTTTTATAATTAAAGGAGGTTTTTCAGATATTTGGAAAATTAACACCAAGAAGGATAATGAATCATTCCTTCTGGTGTTTCATAAATAACAGTGATTTTCTATAAAACCTATAAAGCTAATTATTATAATCTTAGCACATTGATATGGATGGAATCCTTCCAGAATAATATTTTAAACCTAAAATATATACTGTTTCATAATTTACCAATTATACCTATCATGTTTCATTTGTCTATTTTATGACTTTGGGCAGAGAAATCGTAGATTGCTGACTCAGCTCTACAGTGAGGAGAACAGTTCAGGGTGTAGTAATCATTCTTCTATTCTATGCAAATGAAATTAAAATAGAATTCAGATGCCATGCTTTAGTGGGCCTAACACTTATTTCCATAATGTCAATCAACATAAATCAAGTGTCTTATCATTAATATGGTCTGATCTATCTCAGGAGAAGACACAAAGCAAAAAAGAGAAGAAATGTATTTTTGCTTGGCATGTTTACTGTTTCCTTATGTAAGAACAACAGCTTTGTGCTAACAGATGATTCTATCATACTAGTTTTGGAATTAAATAAATGCTTTCAGGCTACCAAGACATCACTCAAAATAACTGAATTCATGCCAACAAATGAGGCATAATGATCATAGCTCACAGACTTAATAATAGCAGAACTTAATAATAGCAAATAATGTTTATTGACTGCCTATTGTGTGTTAGGTGAACACTATCCCATAGAAACCTCATGGCAGCCATAAACACAAGCCACATACATGATTCAACATTTTTGAGTAGCCACCTTAAGAAAAAAATAAACAAAAAGAAAAGACAGGCTTACGAAAAGGTAAATCTAATAAATCCAAAATATTATTCTTTCTATATGTCACCAACATTAAAAATTATTCTATTTTTATTTTATGTGTGTTCTGAGTCTTCTTACGCCCGTGTGCATTTCCATCATTTATATTGACAGCTCGTGTCTATTTGGACTACTCCCATTTCAAACGCTCAGTGGCTGGGGCCAACGGCGCTGGACAGTGTAGTGTGAGACCTGGGCTAGTAAGTCCCTTACAAGGCTCACTTCATTCAGTCCTCACAGCCACCCTAAGAGATAGGCAGCACCATCACTCTGAATTACAGATGAGAACATGGAGATTGAGTAATTGTTCAAGGTCCCACAGCTCATAAGTCACAGAGCCAGAATATGATCGCAGGGGTTCCTTTTTTTTTTTTTAAAGATTTCATTTATTTATTTGAGAGAGAGACAGCACAGAGGGAGAGTGAAAGGGAGAAGCAGACTCCCGCTGAGCAGAGAGCTCCATGCTGGACTCGATCCTCAGACCCTGAGATCATGACGTGAGCCAAAGGCAGACGCTTAACAGACTGCGCCACACAGGCGTCCTGATCGCGGGGGTTCTGACTTCAAAATCTTCCTCACTAGATTATCACCAAAGTACAGGAATGCGTACCAGTATATCAAGAAAATGGATAAGCATGGTAGGTAGGATCAGAGACAAGAGAAATCCAGAAACCAGTTCCACAAGTTCCTCAAAGAGGGCTAACTGGCTGTGATCTTTTTGTAAGGATTCTGGCCTTGTAAAAGATTCCAGACTCAGGAAGAAGGGCAGAAGTGGGTTCAGTTCTAATGCGGACGGTTCAACTTAAAGTAAACCAGCTAAATGCATCCATTGGAACCTTAAAAATTCTCCCCAGACCTTGCACTGTGGTTGGAGCCAATCATTCTGACATTTCTGGGAGGCATAGAATGCATGAGAAAAACACTGGTTTGAGACTCAGCAGCTTTGAAATCAAATCCCAATTCTCTTGTTTCCTGGCTGTGCAACCAGAGGCAAGTTTCATATCCTTCCTGAGCCTCTTTTTCTTCAGGTCTAAAAAGGAGCTTTCGAAATACACTTTTTATAGGCTGGCAGTGCAGGTTGAATTATGTAAAGACTCTAATATCACCCTTAGCATGTAGTAGGCATTCAGTAGTATCTTATGTTCCTATTCTTTGGGAAAATTAGTGTTTATGGCAACAAATTCAGTATTTGTCATTTATTCTGTACCCCTGGTAGCAAGTGAGAGAGCTGGATTTGAACCTAGGCATTCTGCCTCCAAAGCCCATAAGCTAAAGCCATATGCTCTCCTGCTTCTTCAGGTATATATTCCTATGTATACATATATGCATATGTATTTGCATACGTGTGACTATAAACATACATGAGACTTTCATTCTTATGTAAGTGTCTGTGAGGGAATCAGAGAATCATAAAAAATGGTGATTTACATTCAAATTCATTCTTGTCCCTTTCACAAAGGCTTTGAAAGCTTCAAGCTTCAAATTTATTTCAATCTCTCTATTCAATAAACTAGAGACCCAGGCAATATATTTAAAGCTTTTTTAGCAGTAACATTAATTCACATTGTAGAAAAATAATGGTGCAGACTTGTACAAAGGAAAAACTAAAAGCATGATTTCCAGTTTCTGGAAATAGCTTGTAAGTCATCACCCTCTTCTTCAAAAAAAAAAAAAAAAAAACTGTACAAACTGAAAATCAGTGACTTCCACGATCACCCAAAAACTCGAACCCGCCATGATGGTTTTCGATAGGGGAATGGCTAAACCAGCATGGTGCCTCCATACAATGGAAGATTCTTCAATGATAAACAAGGGCATGAGCTATCGAGCAAGGGAAAGACATGGCTGAGTCTTACATACATACTGCTAAGTGAACGAAGCTACTGTAAAAAGGCCACAGACCGTATGGTTCCAATTATCTGATATTCTGGGAAGGGCAAGTCTACAGAAAAGGCAAGTGTATTGATGGCTACCAGGAGTTCAGGGTGGTGGTTAATTTAATAAGTGAAGCACAGGCGATTTTCATAAGGCAGGATATTCTTATGATACAGTAATAGTGGACACAGGATACTATGGATTTCTCAAAACTCACAGAACTTCACAGCACAGAGTGAACCTTAACATACCCCAATTGGTAAAAAATCATTTGGGATTTTGGGGATCCTAGGAAGAAATGTAGAATAGGACAAAATAATCTAACTGTATTACTAAAGTACGGAAAGTCCTCACTAATGGGAGGGGTAGGAAAGCACCTTTGCAAATAAGTCAGATCTGTAAGACTAAAGGCCTTATACAAGCCTCATATTCTAACCGATGAAGGTGTTTTTTGATTTTTGTTTTTTACCATGGAATACAGGCTACTGAGGCTGAACAACCGCATGTGTCTGCTGACACTGACAGTTAAGTGAATTGTTGGTGGATGGCAGATGGTGTTGCCATTGGAGTGTACAGACAGCAAGCAGAGGTCAGAAAGTGGTAATGGATTCAAGTTAGAAACATCAGTGTGAACTCATGTTTAGCTTCATATAGAAAAATGGTCACATATTGACAGACATGAGTATATACATAGGTTAGTATATACACATGTGTTTCTTTGCTCTCTCATCTGAGAAGGCCTGGAAAGGACAAGTACCCAGGAACAAGGAGCACACTTAGCATCCAGTTCTTGATTTCTTTTTTTTTTTTTTCTAATTTTATATTTATATATTTGAGAGAGAGAAAGAGAGAGAGAAAGCACAAGCTGGGAGAGGGAGAAGCAGGCTCCCCACTGAGCAGGGAGCCTAATGTGGGACTCAATCCCAGGACCCTGGGATCATGACCTGAGCCGAAGGCAGACATCCAACCGACTGAGCCACCCAGGCGCCCCCAATTCTTGATTTCTAATACCATTCTCCAATAAAAGAAGCCAGGGTTCCCTGGAGAAATGGCTGATTCTAAAACTAAAGGCAAAAATGGAGCATCTTGTAATATCAGAAAATAAAAAAGTGCTCAGGGGCGCCTGGGTGGCACAGCGGTTAAGCATCTGCCTTCGGCTCAGGGAGAGATCCTGGCGCTAGGATCGAGCTCCCACATCAGGCTCCTCTGCTATGAGCCTGCTTCTTCCTCTCCCACTCCCCCTGCTTGTGTTCCCTCTCTCGCTGGCTGTCTCTGTCTCTGTTGAATAAATAAAATCTTTAAAAAAAATAAATAAATAAAAAAAATAAAAAAAAATAAAAAAATAAAAAAGTGCTCAAAACTCACACACAGACACTCATGCACACGTATGCACACAGGCATGCACATACACACACCCTGATGGGGTATGTCAAAGGGACACAGGATTCAACTGAGAGAGCTCTCAATGGCCAAAGCTGGAAAAATTTGTGCAATAAAATAAACAAAGTAGTATTGAATTAAAGCTAGAGCATAAAGTAAACATCCATGAGCCCATGCTGATATAAATAAGTAATAAAATAAACAAACAAATGGATAAAATGAACAAATCTCCCAGGCAGAAGAATTCCTAATAATTTCTGTAGATACCCTCAATGAGGGGTAGCATAACTTCCCTTTGTTAAGTGTGAGCAATTTATAATGACTTCCTTCCAAAAAATACAATGTAAAAAAGCAGGAGGTGAGGAATAACTACACAGTAGGAAAGATTCAAGAACACTAGACTAGCCAGGTGATCAAGGTCAACAGAAATAGTGGTCATTCATGATGATGGTAGGTTCCCTTAATAGGACGTGATGGGTATGATACTTAACCTCTCTTAATCTTCTTCCCAAAAACTCATAACCCCAATCTGAAAAGGAGAAAAACATCTGACAAATCCCAGTTGATGAACATTCCACAAAATAACTGACCAGAGCATCCCTAAATTGTCAAGGTCATCAAAAACAAGGAGAGCCCGAGAAATCGTCACAGGCAGAAAGAGCCTAAGAAGACGTGACAAATAAATATAACATGGTAGCCAGGCTGGGGTTCTGGAACATTAAAAGAACATTGGGTAAAAAAGAAAAAGGGGGGGAATCTGAGTAAACTATGGACTTTAGATAAGAAAAATGTATCAGTATTGTTTCATTAATTGAGACCAAGACGCCATCCTAAGGTAAGACGTTAATAATAATGGAAACGGAGTGGGATATAGGGGACCTTGCTGTTCTAACCTCACAATTTTTCTGTAAATCTAAAAGTATTCCAAAATAAAAAGCTTAATAAAAAAATAAAAGTTCTCCCCCACACCTTATAAGTAGCTATTCTTACCTTTTCTCTCAGAAATAATTCCATATATGTTGTTGCATAACTTAAACATTTTATTTTGCATATACTCAATAAACTTATCTTTGAAACAGAGTTATGCCTTTTAAAATATATATCAGTGCTATAGAAGTTATATGAATTCTTCATCTTCAATCTTGAATTCTTAATCCTAATTCTTGTTACAGAGATGACAAAACTAAGTTCTAGAAACTGCATTTGCAAATGACTTTAACATACATTAACCTTATTATTTAACCCTGTTAAATGGGCATAACAGATATTTCTATCATTCTTAAAGGGTCAAATAAGAAAACTGAGGCTAAGAAAGAAATCCAGCCTCTGCTCAAGGAAATGCGACTGATGAGACAGACCTGGGACTGGGATCGGAGTGTTCCAGCTCCTAGTCTGACACCTTACTTCCTGTCCCATGCAGTTTGCCTCTTACCCTCTGTCTGGTGTTAAAACCACCATACTATAATAAGCAAACCAAACACTAAACTATATGAGAATCAAGGATGCGGTATCTGGTTGAAGGAATTTCATCAATAGAAAAATAACTTTAAATACCAAGTATTCAAGTGCAAGAATGTGTGACTAAACCTAGCCCCTGGAAACTGTGAAACTGACAAACTAGCTTGGTCGTCATGCATGCCTACAGCAACTTTTCCCTACTGACAGGCCCGAAATCTAGACAAAAGGTTTCTTAAGAAATCAAAGGTGAGATAAGGAATACCAAAAGGGCCAAAGTCATCAAATCTGGGGAAAGAGAATATGAAACGCTGCGGTGAGGCTCCAGTGCGCAGCTGCCGTCTCTACTTTCACTAGGATTGAGAGAAATTCTGGGGAGTTGGGTGCTTTGTGCTTTTGTGTGTGCACTTTGTTTCTTCATTATTGTTTTTGTCAAAAGTTATAAAGACAGAGACTGGTCTTCGTTTCAGAGTATCTTAAATTGTGCCAAATGAATTCAGCTGCGAATGGACACAATAAAGACAAGCAATAATAAATAAACTATTATATTTCTGGGTAACAGAAGTGGTTCCAGCTGTTGGTCTAATTCTATCTATGTAGAAAACTGCTTTCAGCAAACATCCCAAATTGCCTGACTAGCTTGGCTGATTGAGATTTCATTTGAGAGCTTACAAAATGTGGTTCATAACAATTAGGTCAGAAGTATAACAAAGTAAATGGGAAGACAGAGAATTTCCTTAAAGAATTTACATTGAATTGAAGGGGCTAAGGATACTTATCAAAATTTAATTTAATATTAACAAAAACCGGAAGGTCGCAGGTACTGAGTTTGGAAAGGCTTACTTCAAGCGGTTTGTTTTCATTAAGTATTTGTGAAATATGTGTATTATAAAATGTTCATTCATTAATTATTTGTTCTAGTCACAGAAGAACCTCCACTCTTTTTTACTATATGAGCAACATTCATATAATCAATAATGTCCTCAGATTTATTAAATCAACTTCATCCCTTCACATCAATCTAACTTTCATTAAATTTCTGTCTTACATCATACGCCGTAGAAAAAAAAAAGACGAAAATTTAGTCAAATCTAAGGAATCAATTATAAGCATGAAGCTAGATTTTAGAGTTTCGAGAGACATAAAAGATGGTATGAACCATTCACTTTATTTTATAGATGGAGAAGTTGAGCACAGAGTGGCGCGTGAACCACAGTGCCCCACCCGATATAGGTAATTATAAAAAAGCTGTCCTCGTTCTCTTTCTTAACGAATCACACTCCGTTGCTGTTACAGCGCGCTTCCCTCCGCAAATGTCTCTCCGCTTCCCTCCGCAAATGTCTCTCCACAGAAAGCTAGTCCCACCTGCTGCACAGGACCATCCGGGCTTCTCAACGTTTGGTTTGTAGAAAAGCAGCATCAGAATCACCCGGGTGCGTGTTTGTTCAAATGCAAATCCTTCAACCCAATCCCAGACCTCCTAAATGAGAACCTTCCGCGTTGTTTGTGAATAATTGCATAAGATCAGTGCATATACACCTTATCTGAGTATAACTCACCTGGTGGGCTTATCAAAAATGCAAAATTCCACGCATGTGCATAGAACCGCATATGTGCACAGGCACACGCGCACACACACACACACACACACACACATGCAGGCAGGTTTAAAAATGGTGCAAACTGGCTATGGCCTACTGTCTAGTTAACAGCAACGTACCAAAGTCAAGTTTCCTGGTTTTAATGTTGTTCTACAGTTGTGCAAAATGTCACTATTAGAGGAAGCCAAATGAAGAGTACACAGAATGCTATGTACACATTCCCAGGGCCTCACTAAGAGATTATGACTCCGCAAATCGAGAGTAAATATAGGAAGTGTGTGTGTGTGTGTGTGTGTGTGTGTGTGTGTGTGTATGAGAGAGAGAGAGAGAGATCCAGAACCCCGGTGATTCTTCATACTGCAGCAAATCCTGTTTCATCCTCCCTGCCCCGCCCCCTCCACCGGCGCATAGCAGTGTGCCTACATCTCCTATGAGGATTTTTTAAAGCAAGTTTCCCCATTTTTACAATGTGGAAGCTTTCTTTAAAATTCCACTTAAAATTTCAGAAGCACTTACAGATAAAGAGGATTTGCAACAAAGATTTGTACTCTATAAGTAGGATAGAGTTTGGATTCGTTACATGGTTTGATGGATATATAGAGAAAATGTTCAGAAAATATGCTGTAAATCTGGCTCAAAGAAGGTGAAAAGCAACCCAATATATTTTAAAACAAAATAATTTAAAGGAAAACCGCAAAAACAGTGTATATCTCTTCACTACTGGAATACTTTGAGATAAAAGAGGATTTGTTCAGAATATAAATAGGACAATGTAGAAGTCATAATGAACCTCATACCATTTATTAAGGTACAAAGATATAATTAGTGAGGTAATACCAGTCCTTGATACTTTCTAGGTACATTATAAAATTACTTAATGAGACTATGAGATAATAGAATTTTTATCATAAATAATAAACCAAGGTCTGGAGTAAACACGAATTCATGAGAATGACCCAGCACAAAATTAATAGAAAGATTAAAGAAATGGGAATGTCTATATATGGTTACCTAGTCCTGTTGTATTTTTTCTTCATCCCAAGCCTAACCTACTGTTAGTTGCTCAGTACTCTGTTCACAAAGTACTGAGCATTTGGATATGCGGGTTATTAGGCAATGATCTTAAAAAAAAAAAAAAAAATACGGCCGTGAAGACCAATCAGTCTCCGCTGTGGAAAGTCAAGGGCAATCTGCTTTAAATCAGCGTCTTAAAATTCGATGGCTATTGTTCCAAACTGACGCTTAGTTAGTTGAGTAAGAGAGAGAATTCCCAAGACCGCTGTGGCTGCCAAAAGCTGCAGTTACAGCGAGAGGACTGGCTTGGCGCAGGCCCCCAGGAGCAGCTTTGCAGCTGCCACACAAGGGACTGGAGCCCCAGCACGTGCAAGAAGGCCAGAAGCCCCCACATCCGCCCTAAAACCCTGTCAGGTTTACCGATGAACAGAAATCGTCCTTTTCATTTGGATCGAATACGAACTCGGACTCTCCTTCCACGGACACGACTTGGTCCAGAGCCTCCGGGGTAGGAGGTGCGGGCTGTGCTCTCCGTGGGTGGTCTCTGTGCCCCTGACGAAGTGCGACTTCTCGAAGCCTTTACTTTGCCGAAGCTCATTCTCTCGCCAGAGGTCCACCCCATGTCGGTGCCCCTTCCAACCCCCTTACATGTAATTCACGAGTGGCATGTGACATTGGCATAGGGCCCCCTCCGGCACTCATGCACTACCTCTCCTGCCACACTATAAGTTCCTTGAGGGAAAATTTTTCATCCTTTCCCACCTCACAACACCCGGAAGGTGGCAGATGACTTACTGTTGAATATATTTCTGCTTATTATTAGTTTCTAGTGTCAATTCTAATACCAGTATCGGAATGATCACTATCTGTCAATAATAGCATGTGTAGTATGATCTTTTTTTTCCTAAAGTGTTTTTTGGTAACAAATTTAATTTTTCAATCTCGTCTATTATATATGTATATATGTATACACTTTATTACATGTATATGTATATTTTTTATAATATATATTTTATATATGTATAAATAATATATGAGCTTGACTATTCTTTAAAAGATTTTATTTATTTATTTTTGCGAGAGCGAGCGTGCTCAGGAGGAGGAGCAGAGGGAGAGAGAGAAGCAGACTCCCCTTCAAGGCAGGGAGCGCACCACTGCACTCAATCCCAGAATCCCAGATCATGACCTGAGCCAGAGGCAGACGCTTAACCAACTGAGCCACCCAGGCGCCCTACAATCTTTACTATTATACATGCATTCTTTTACAACCAGCTTCTAATACACTGTCTTGTACATAGGAGACAATCAAATATTTTTTAATTAAACAGTTAATTAAATGACAATAACAAGAGACAAAGGGAAGATGAAAGCTTTTATTTACTCAAAACTGAACCAGGTTTGAATTTTTAGACACGTTCCAAAAATGAAGAAAAGGGTGACATATCCTCTTTGTGACCAGCTTCTGCTACTCTTACTTCTCGTGATATCAATGCATTCAGGTGGTGACATTAGTAATCCTCATATATATAAATAATAAATGGTTGTTCACTTATTTTTCATTTCAATCACTTCGTACTCCAAGGGATTCAAATACCCTCACAGAGTCAAGGTAAACAAATTTTATCACTGATGAAATTTTCATATAAAACTATATTCTTCATGATACTGAATTCTGTTTTCAATGCTAATAATTTCTGTCAATGAAAGTAACTATTTCCTTTGTGAAATTAAATTCCTGCTATAATTTTATTACCTTTGGCAATCACGTCTGCCAGTTTCCAAAGTTAAGCTTGCCAACGAGATCATTTAAAAATATCTTGTCTAAGGATGGGCACTATTTCAGAATGACTTTTCAGGCTAGGATTTCATTGATTTTCACATTTCTGGTAACTTGGAGAGACGATTCAATTGACAGAGGAGTACATAGAAAATTTGGTTTCCATTTCAAATTTTAGATTCTGCTATTCATCTGTATTTTCATTTTGTTATTCATATATTACTGAGCTTTTATCAAGTATACAACACTGTGCCATGTGAATGCTGTAAGATGTATAAATATTAATAAGTGAACATACTCATTGTCCTTATGACATTCATAGTAGAGAATGGGAAATAGAGACCCGCAAATACCTACAGTACAATACACATCATGTATTGTTATATTGGTAACATTCTTCATCTTAGTAACTGGCGAAGTTAAGATTCAAAATCAGGGAACCTGCCTGCAGTCAGCAGGCTTAGACAGTTTACTACACTGGGGTAGTAATGACTTCATTTCAATTCTGTGTCTGAGAGAAAGATGGTGTCATTAGGAGAAATAGGAAATTCAGAAGAAAAAAAGTAACTTAGAAGGTTAAAAAAATTGATTTTGAATCTACAGTATTTATTCTGAAGTATTGGCCAGATAACAAACTAGACATGTATCATCGGCATTTGTAGGACTAAAGAATAGAGAAAGTTACAGCTGGAGACACAATCTTCAAAGTAAAACCAAACCCAGAGATCTGATTTGCCAAGACAGCAAATCAGTCCTGTGTCACCTAGAAATACACCCTTCTCCAGCTGTCATTTTTTTAATTTTGAAAAAAGTATACAACGGACATTATGGGAATGGCTGAATTATCAATTAAGAAATGACCTACATGAATATAAGATTTAATCAAATGCAATTATGAGTTATGCTCGCTTAGTAAAACAAAGGAACCCACAGAAGGCAGTGCTTATTCACAAAAAATTCACTAGAATCCCACAGCTACATGAGTACCAGTTTCCATGGACAATGATAATAATTATTAAAATGAATAAAAGTTTTCCTCCAATTTAGAGTCAACAAATAAAAATGAAGGATGATTATTGAGGTCCTAGAAACAATGCCAACTTCTCAAAAACAAACAAACACTAAAGGATGTTGCTGAAATGCACCCTGAACTTCATTTTCTCGCATCTGTGGCTTGAGCGTGAAGGTCTTTCAGAGTAATATGAGTCTCTTTGCTTAGTGAGTTTATACACTATCCAATCCCCCGCTGATTTAATCTACATAAGTGAATCAAATCTAGCAGCACAACATAGATCAAATAGAGAGATTAGTAGATGCATTCTCTACCTGAAGTATTTGATGTATAGAAGCTACAATTTAGGAATCCTTCGAAGTACCATGTGGCAAAGCTTTAAAAACAGCCCTTAGTGGGTAGCTTTAGATGAATCACACTGTCTAGTTTTTCCAATGGCAAGTGAAATTAACAGTAATGGTTAAAATGGGAGAAAATTAAGAAATTAGTAGGTTTTTTTTTTAAAGATTTTATTTATTTATTTGACAGAGAGAGAGACACAGTGAGAGAGGGAACACAAGCAGGGGGAGTGGGAGAGGAAGAAGCAGGCTCCCAGCAGAGGAGCCTGATGTGGGGCTCGATCCCAGAACATCGGGATCACGCCCTGACCCTAAGGCAGATGCTTAACGACTGAGCCACCCAGGCACCCCAGTAGGTTTTAAAGAACAAAAAAGGAAATTAACTTGTCTAAAAGAATCTCAGACTGAATTGGTGCGGATTTCCCACTCTGCTTTCTGGCAGGGAAAATCTGTATTGAAACAAACTTTGTGGAAATAGTGGAAGGAATCGAAGTCTTCTATTGCTTTAAGATAAGGGACTAAACATTGTATGCTGAGTTGCAGTCAAGTAGATGGTAGGTTGGCATGCAAATAGATGACATCACATGGTGAAATTGAGTAAGACCTTTCTACCCACTAAGGGTCACCTTGGGCTGATCTTGTCACCTCTACCTACTCTCAGCTTCGTCTTTGGTAAAGTGGGGACATTTGACCGGATGATCATCAAGCCCTCTTTGAATTCTATCTAATATTCCATTACAAATGTAAATTGTCAACAAACATTATATTCAGTTCTTGAAGAACTATTGAAGAAGAATTGTGTTGAAGAATTTTCCATTATCTTGGATAAAGCTCAGAAAGGTTAAAGAAATCTATTGCCTCTGATTTTTTTTTCCCAATAGACAACAAAGCCTGTACAAAGTCTGTACATTCTTGAGGCTTCTTTTCTCATGCAATACAATTTAGAAGTCATGAAGAAACATAGACAGTAACTTTCAAAGAGTTGAGACCTTCAGTGATGACTTCACTCAGGTTTTATGGCACTGGAAACTACTCCTACTTCTTTGAAGGTAAACCATTTTTCACAAAAGATCATAGGTGAGTCCCATCTGGCCATCAGAAAAATGCACAGGACTTGAAGACACACTTCCTTTCCATTAGGTTCCCTTTATAAATTATTTCCAGCTATTAGTGACACACCAAGCTCATTGGTCTTTGTAGAGCAATGGACAAGTATCATCAAACCCAAGAAGCATGTAAAAATTGCTTCCTTCTAAGGCTGCTTTTCCATGTGGTGAATGGAAGTTGTAGAGGAAGATTTATCAGATTCCCACTAAAGGAAACTTTGGCTATGCTGATGGAAACAGCATTGGCTTAGTTATCTATCTTAGTTTAAATCTGGTGGCTTTCAAAGGGTGATGAATGCTGATGGACCTGAGTGTAATATCCATTAGAATAAGGAGGTAAATGCAATCACATTTCTTGATAATTTACCAAGAGCCAGGCATTGTGTTAGGAAGTTTATGTACATCTTTTTGTTCATCTTTAAACATCTCTAAAGAAGTAACTAATGCTAGGTCTCACTCTGTAGATGACAAACAAAAACAGAAACCAAAAACATGACACTTACAGAAGTTAAATAACTTGCAAAAGCCCATACTTTGGTAAATAGCAATGAGGGGCATGGCCTTGAGCCTCGGGATGTCTGATGTCAAAGTACTTCTTTGTGACCAACCCATCTTGCTACTGTAACCCAGCATAAAAGGTTTATCTCCTTATCATCTTAAAGCAGTTGAAGACTTCGATTCTTTCCACTACCTCCACAAAGTTTCTTCTCAATAGATTTTCCCTGCCAGAAAGCAGAGCCTCAAATCACCAGTTCAGTCTGGGTTCCTTTCAAGAATGTTAATTCTTTTTTTCATTCTTCAAAACACTGATTTCATAGTTTCTTCCCATTTTAAATGATTAATGTTCATTTCAGTTGTCGTTGGGGAATCTGGAGAGGGTGATTTGTCTACTGCTCCCAAGTAAGGATGATCCACTGGGAAAGGTGTAGGGTCAGGGATAGGAAGAGAACAGGGAAATTTGGGATGGGGAGGATGGGAGCAGAAGACAAAGAGGGGGAGAGCCACACTGCTGGAGCTCCTGAGAGCTGAGGCCTTGGCATTGGCGGATGGAGACAAGAGGATACAGTAGGTTTAGTAGCAGGAAATATAAATTCTTCAAGCTCTGTATGAACATTCTTGGCAGCACCCAAGCAGTTCATGTGCTAATTAGAAGAATTATGAAGAGGAAGGGATTTCAGGGCTGCTGACCCAGGTAGTAGGAGTCAAGCCTTGATATCCTAGTTTTAGGATCGCTTTTCACCCTGATGATTCAAGTAGCCTAGAGCAGGCTTAAGGAAATGCAGATAATGTGTAGTCTTAGAGTTGTACTGGGGGGGGGGTGCTTCCTGCTTTTAGGGCTATGGCCCACTATAATGAACATTTCTTTTATCACCTGCACATGCCCTAAAATATCTAATGTCTGGAAGTCTTAAACATAAAGTCAGATCATGCAACTCAGTTGTAATGCTACACTTTGAGAAAAGGTATTCATTCCATGATTGAAAGATAAGCATGTGACCTACTTTACATTGCACGTTTCAAAAAAATTGGTGACTCGTTGGAAACAGGACATCCTAGGGCTGACTACCTGGCCATTCTCCATTGATGTTCTCTAAGCCGGTTGGCCCCATAGGAAGGATACTTTGACTATCTGCCCAGGGCTGCTCAAGACACTGCACATGCCCCTCATCCATGGCGCTGACCTTGCACCTATAGATTCAGGGAAAGGAGTGCTATCTCCTCTCCTCCAAGAGAGTAAAGGAGGACTATCTTCTTGGAGGGCCTATTGGGTGCCCAAATGGCAATATCTTCTAGGGCATGAGCCTGAAAGGGGAGGGAACTGCAGCCCCACATGCTCCTAGTACTTGTGACTGTTCCCCTACTCACCCCCCGTCCTCCCTCTGGTTTTAGAAGGACAGGAGTCAACATTAGATTTGGACTTTATTCTATTCATACACTGTGTGTTTCTGATCTTGGTCTAAAGGCCCACTTATTTAGATAGAAATGAATCCCCTCCCAGTTCCACTTCTAGAACTAGAAACTTAGTGGTTAATTTGCACAGCCCAAGAGATAACACATACAAAATGCCTTGCACAGTAACCCAAAGTTATTTCGATGTTTTTATTTTTACGTATTCTTGCCGTTTTTTTATTACTAGTTGCTACAGTACTTTCAGATGTGTACATAAATATGTATATTCCATAGGTCCAGTATTATATAACTTGGTTAAAGGTGCTCTAAGTCCACATGGGAATTGAAGGAAGACAGGAGTTGGGGAGCAATCTTGTGAAACTATAATGGGAGCAGGGTAAAGCAGAAAAGATAGGGCACAAGCCAATTCCAGCATGTTCTACCTATCAGATATCCTGAGAGGCATAGGATAGAAAATCATGGTAAGAATGCATTCTATCCTTAGCTAGTGCCCTGAGAAGCTGGTGGAAGGTACGCTGTTGTGCTGTCACCTATGAACACTATTATGTCATCAATAAGGACATCAAGGTACATCACTTTCAGTTTTTGCACTGTTGCCAATAAGTTAACTTCTCCAATGCTCACGTAACTTGCTTATTTGGCAAGTTTTATTTGCAATTTTAGTCAGATCAGTCCAAGGTCTGCCAGATATTTCTTGAAGTGTCAGAGATAGAGTATAGCCTAAGGCTATGCCAAGAGGAACTTCTTTACTGGAGACAAATGCACTGGGTCTTTTGAGGGGTGCTATTCATTTCAATTGCTGCATTGAGCTCCTGTAGCAAAAGCGGGTTAAAGTCCAATGGGTTAAAGTTCCTGTGAAGCCAGTTTTTCTTCAAGCGTTCACCAGTGTAGCAAAAGTTAATTCATTCTAAAGCATGTGGTTTTCCAACAACATTGTCAATATTATAATGTTCCTTTGCAGCTCTGGCCTAGCCAGTTTATTAGATGAAGGGAAAATACAGATGGCTGACAAGCAAGGCTGTACTTTGTTGTAGTGGAAAAAACTATCAAAGAGCTCTTCTGAATCATTTTCTTTCTTCTAACGTATAGGCTTCTGCAAAAGTTCAGAAGTTAGTGCTTTTATTTTTATTATTTTTCTCTCACCTCCTTTTTATTAGCTGCACTCTTTATAGGTCTTTAAAAGTGGGAGCATTTTTCACCCTTAAGACAGGCAAAAAGAAAACCTACCAAGTATTCCTCTTTGGACTTCAGTGAAATCTCTTTAAAAGAAAGAAAAAGAATTCAGTATAATTTCTGTAGAAAATGCCCTCCCACCAATATAGTTACATGCAAGGCAGAGAAAATGTCTACTGTTTCCTACAGTAGGAAATGAAACAGCCTAGCCTAATAGTTCCCGAACGATTGATGGAAAAATGCCAAAAGGGCATATACTGTAGTCTATGATATCTGCATTAAAACAAGTTCAGCCAGTGACTGTAGGTGAAAGATAGCTTGCCTACATATGGGCCCTGGAGAGCCTGTGGGTGGCTGCCATCTTGGTTCCCTCCAGCCGTGTGGTGGGCAATAACCCACAGAACCTTTGGCAGAGGAGGGGACTCAGAATCAGTTCATCCAGATACACTTCCAGGAACTTCCAACTGAAACTTCCAGGATAACATTCTTTATTAACAATATCTTCCAGAATGCAAGTCCCCGTCCCTTACTTTATAGTGACTCTTACTTAAAATACCTTACCCATTTCATTGTGTATTACATTTTGTGCTCTAGCCAAGTCCTTTTCTAGCTGAGATCCCAATGGATCGGCAAGTTGGAGCCCTTTCAATTTTAGTATATGTGCTGCTGAAGCAAGCACTGGAGCCCTTTCCATTTCAAAATTAGGTCAGATATCAGAGACTTTCAAATAAGAACCTCCTCTTTTTCATTCATCTTCTTTAAGGGCCAAGCAGACTAGAAGTCATCCACCAAGATACTCTTTGTCCTTCTATGAAAATGTTTAGACATTCTCCAATTTGCTATAAGAAGAAAGAAGATAAAGTACTTGGTTTGTTTAAAGTGGTTGCCTCTATTGGGTAGAATTAAGTAATTATATACTTCTCAATAAACTAATCAATGCTGATAAATTTCCATTACATATTGCAGAGTTGGACTGTAGACTCGTACTTTGTCCTTCCCACCAACGTAGCAGAGTAGAAAACCACGAGCCATTCAATGCCTCAGTGCCTACTGTGTTGAGTGCCACAGAGGATACACGTGCCTTGCTTTCAGCATGTGTATGATCTAGAATACACTGAAGAGAGAAAGTCATAAGAGCCCCCATTAATTAGAATACAGTATGTGTTAAGCATAGTGCTAATTCCAGACATTATTTTATTATGTCTCACGTTTTTAGAGGTGAGAAAATGGCTTTGTAATTTGCCCGAATTCAAATTCGATCCTCAGGATTCGAAGATAGCTCTAGGTCTCAAGAACATTTGCTGAACAAATGAATGAAAAAAAGGTAGAATTAAATGTGTACCAGAACACATGTTCGAAGGAAATCTGTTGTCTATTATCAATATGATACATATTTAGAGTTATTTTTCCCAAACAATCATAGTAATGACAATTGGCGTGTGCTGGAACATCTGGAACGTCTCTTGGGCTCCAGTTCTTACTTATAATAAGAACAAGACAAGATAGTTGGCTGGGTTAGATATGCAGTTCTGGGTTATGAAACAATGAAGCTAAACATGCCCGTAGATTGAATGTTGATTTTGTCCTTGCTTACTTGCACTAAATGACCATAGCACAGACAATAGGTTTTTTTGGTGTTGTTAGCAATGGTCATGCTTTCCTTTCACTGAAAGGAGAAGCCAAGAAGCAACAATATTATCTTTTGATGACTCCAGAAATGGGGCTGCTTTATGAAAAAGGAAATGCAAAGTGGCCCCATGTAAGCAAAAATATATATAATTTTTGTTTTCTTCACAGCAAATAACAAGACAATTGTGCTTTTTGTTGTTGTTTGTGTTGTTTTGTTAAAGAAGTGGTCTGTTGTTGACCTCCATCGAGTACGTCAGAGAGGCATGATGTGGTGAGAAGGGCATAGGTTTTGGCATAGGAGAGGCCCAGATTGAAACCCCAGCTCTGCCATTTACTCTTTTTGTGACTTCAGATAAAATACGGGATCTCTTGGAGCTGTTCTCCTCATATGGATCTTTACAATTTATCTTATAAGGTTTTAGAAATATTAAATGACATCGTAAACACAAATTACTTCCTATGTAGTAGGAAATGTTCCTTCCTTCCTCCTACATAAAGGCTCACAACTGCCCCTTTCACTCAAGACGGAGAATACTAGGTTCTGAAACCTTGCAAGATAGTTTTATGTTCTTGACAAAGGCTGAATTCAATGAAAGAAAGAGAAAACAACAAAGCAAACCTAAGGGAGGAGTGCAGGGAAATGTGAGAAGCGAAAATGAAAAAGAGAAAAAGAAAAAGAAAGTTACTTCTAAGCTCCAGTGAAACCTGACTCAATACTGGGATATTTACAATAATGATGACTAAGCCTTCTAATATATGCCACCGTGGAGCCAAGATTCACATACAGCAACATTTAATTTAGAAAGTAGGGAAATGCTACAATCTGGATAGACATATACCAAGTTATCTCAGGAAAATTTATTTTTCACATATGAAATTGGAATAAATCTATTTTAATGAAGGCTTCAATTGTCCTTTTCTAGATTAAACCATATGCAAGTTAAAGAATTTAGATGTACTTCATTTTAAAACATCTTAAAAATCCTGTAAGGCAACTCCCTAAGGTATCACATACTTTCTGAGCCCCCACAAGTGAAGTGTGATTCAAATTAGTCCTCAAGCTGTTCAAATAAGAAGCTAAGGCTGAAAGTAACACAGTTTGAGGAGGAGATGTACGTATTTTAAAAGTTACTTATATCTTAGATATAAGCCTGACAAAATGGATTAAAAAGTGAAATCTGAATGAATAGGCTTAGATTAACCAGTGAACTCCTCTAATCCTGAGGGTAAGTCCAGATCATTAGGAAGATAAATATTTCTTGTTCGGATCTGCTGGTTACTGCAATCAACCTCTCTGAAAGTAGTCCTCAAGAAAATGGTATTATTCTTATGCATAATATCATTTGAATCTGGAATATGCTGCTTGATTTGAATTAACTTCTAGCTGGCCCCATCACCATCGTAATCCCCTTTCTTCCACTTCTAGATTCTGCCTTAATTTGGAACCAGAGTATTCAGATGACAATATCTTCAGTTTGTAGTCGTTTTCCCCAGAGCTCTGACATTCAAGAACAGTTGTCAATACTCCCATTTAACTAACTGAGGAATTATGGGGGAGCGATCCTTCTGACTTGGGCATCAGGACACTTAGTTCTACCCATACTGCTAACCGTCAGAGGTAAGTCACTTAACCTTGCCGGCCCTCGTCTCAGAGTGAAGGGGTTGACTAGCCCATCTCCAAGGTCCTTTCCTGCTCAATCATCCTGTGATTCTGTAGTGTGCTTGCTAAGTGCTTCACCTAACACACAATTACCCGGTGGTCCTCCTGAACTGGGAGTGGATGATCACTTGTCAAGGGCATTGTAGAGGCTATTCGTGAATTAGTAAGAGGTCAGGTTATGACCTCTGCTGTCACTTCTAACTCTGTTTCTGTTCTGCACCCTGGTCTGCTGACTCCTAGCCCAATGCACTATCCATCAGAAGGACATTACCTCTTCTTGGAAGTAGCCAATTTCTAGTTCATTAATAGAGAGATTGCAAGCATTAAAGCAGGCTGTGTGAGTGAATGATAAATATAAACCATTACCAACTTGTCCTCCTACTAAAATAATTGCATACGGAATTCTTTTCATCTCATTTTAAGATAATTCTTGCCCTGAGAAAGAAAGAAGAGAAAACAGAGGCATCATTTTGGTGCCCCCCAGTGGGGAACTACGATGGCTGCAGGAAAACTACACCTTCCCAAGCACTGGGGGCATCCTGCAGCCAGTTGAGTGGAACTATTGGCCCTCTTGTCTTGTCCACTCCTATTTTTGTTCTACAAGGTCTTCCAGATTTTTTCTATCTCAGCCTAGAGAGGCTGAAGTTAGCTAGAAAGAGAGAGGCCATTCTGAATATCCCCAGGAGTCTGTGGTCTTTTCAAGGATTCCAGTTGATGTGGATATGTTCCAAAAGGTTCAAGCAAAGTTGGGAGACCCCCCCAGATATCCATCCAAGCCTGTATGATGAGATTGGGAGGCATTTAGTCCTCCCTGCACTCAGAATAATGGACAAATAGAATAGTTATTTCTTGGAATCGTTAGGTCCCAATCCATCCCCTGCTTTCCACAGCTTGCATTCCAGAAGTGGAAATTCTCAACTAGAGCCATATGACAAAACCACGGCTTCATTTTGCTAGCAGCTTTATGAGCATTTGAAAATGTTGGTTGTAAATGCAGACGCTCCAGTGTCATTTTGTCATAAGAGCCAGTGACCAGAAATAGTGACTCTGAGACAGCTCCCCTGAGTAATAGGGTTTTGTTTAAGAATGAGGCATGCTTGCTTTTCCATTAATTTTTCCAGTGATGCTATCAGTATTTCTGAGCTTCATTTGAACCAAGTCTCCAGCAATTACTATCTGCATAACTTACCTTGGATAATATTTTCAAACCTCAGAACTTCTGCAAAACTTGGATACAGTAACACATCTCATAAGATTTTTACAAGGACTAAAATGGGATGATATAAATACTACATAGAACACAGAGTAAAAACACATAATGAACCAAGAGATATCTGTTAGCATTTTCGAATTTAAACCAACTCTATGTCATGAGCACCTACTGCAGAAAGGGCAATTTGTTGGGTACACAGTCCCTCTCTAGCCTTGGAGATTACTACATATAGTAGACATGCGTCAGCAGACTTCATATGTGCCAGGCATTCTATATAGAAGCCCTTAAAATGTCATTAAAGATACAAAAAGAGAAATGGAAACTGAGAGGCACTTAATTGTTCATACAAAAATACAGGAAACCTCCCAAGGTAGTGTGTGCTTAAGCACCAGATGAACAGTTCAGATGACCTCTGTCTTAGAACTTCAGAAGACATTGTTCTGGATTAAAATGGTCTGGGAAGGCTTTATAGAAAAGACAGATTTACATTTAGAAGAAAGAAAGGAGGTGAGGAGATTAAAGGAAATTCTAAGTTGGAGCACCATGCGATCATTCTACAGCACGAAAATTTGGAAGACTTGTTTGAAGAACAATGAATCTTGCTGAAGCAAAATATTGGGAACTATAACTGGAGACATTATTAAAAGCAACTCTGAGTCATGAGCCAGAAGGCAAAAATTCAGGCTTTTATTTCTTAAGCTAATAAATATAGCATTTATCTTGTAGGTCAGAGATGAACACAGTTAACGCGCATGGTGTATATCTGCCTACATTCCTTCTTCCCCGAGCTATGACAGCTACCACTATACAATCATCACGCTGTTTCTCACTGAGACTGAAGGAGACCTCTGGATCCTACTTAATATTTTACTTAAGGTAGCAACACCGTCCTACTGGATTGGCTCAAAAGATAAAACCAGCTTGCCACTCCTGCACTAGTCTAGACCACAAAAATAGGAACATATTTTAAGGTAGGTAGAGAAGCAATTGGATAGGATACTGGGTGGGAAGATGGGGGTCATTAGAGGCTGATTGTACTAATGTAGAGATGAGCTGTCAGCATGTTCTCATTTACTCAAGCATTCGCTGAGTGCCTGTTGTGTGCTAAGTAATGTGGTGGGGCTGGGACCCAGCAGGAAGTAGGGTGATGGCAGTAAGCAGCCTAATTGAAGGCTTGTGTGGGAGTGCCTGGAAAGATCTGGGCAACAGAGACAAAAACCGGAAGTCAAGGGAAACCGATCTGAAAGGAAGAACAGCTTACTACATGTTAGAAGTAAATGAGTTTTCCTTGGGAGAAGGTACAAAGAGAAAACACAATGGATAACATTTAATTATGAAGAAATACATATGTACAAGGCAGTAACATAATAAAGAGCCCATGAAGAAGGCAGAAAATTACTCATCAGAGAAATAGAAAAAAGAACGAGCACAATCTAGAATTCTGGGAAGCAAAACAGGAGAGTATCCAGAAGAAAGCTGTGGCTAACAGTAAGCAGAGGTTATTGTGAGGACAATCCAACTGGATTTGACAATTAGCAAAGTATTGGTGACATGAAGGAAATTTTAAAAGAGGGGAATGTACATTTAGCTTACAGGGGTGTAGAGAAGAACAAGCACAAAGGAATTCTGAGGAAATGAATGTGACAGCACATCAAAAGACTTGGCAATAAAAGGATACAAGGAAGGAAATGTTAGCCAAAGGGAGCATGAAAAGATATCAGATACCTGACTATGTTGAAAACAGAAGAAGCAGCTCGTGGTGGAGAAGAAGAGATTGAAGATGCTGGGGAGAGAATAATTAGTAGAAGGAGCCGTGCCCTGAGATGGGAGTAGAAGGCAAGTTTAAGAACCTATGTGGGAAGGTCAGCGAGAAGAGCAAGAATAGTCCCTCATTCCAGATGGGAAGCAGCCGTGTAGAGATAGAAACAGTCCAAATAGTAAATAGAAATAGTTGAAGAGAAGGACAGATTGAATGATTTATATCTCATATTCTTAGTAAAATATAAGAAGATAATTTGCAGAAAGGAAGGAATGGAGTGGAATGGATCAGATTCGGGAGGTGAATATTTGGGCAAAATGTTATAGAAAGTTTCCTTGTTTATTTACCAAATATTTTTTGTGTACTTATCATGTGGCAAACATAAGATCAGGTGCTGAGAATATGGTAATAAGTGAAATGAAATTGTCTCTGCCCTCAAATGTCTTATGTTCTAGAGAAGAAGGTAGACTTGAAAAATAAATGAAATTACAAACAAAATAATTGAAAGTTATGATGGGCACTACAGAGAGAAGCAGGGACCAGATCACATAGGTCTTTGTATGTCATGGCACAAAGTGTAGTTATGTTCTAGGTGCTGTAGAAAGCCATTTAAGGGTTGAAGCACAAAAATTATTTTTTTAATCTTTTTTTTTCAATGTAGACGATGAATATTGAAAGATGAGAGAGTTGTTTGGAGGCTCTAAGTAAAAGATAATGGTGCCCTGGACTCCAGTAGTAGCCTTGAAGATGGAGAAAAAAGGTGACTCAACAAAGTTGTGTAGACAAGCTTGGCAGGACTTCCTCAAGGGTCGAATGTAAGAGGCAAGGCCATTTAATGTGATAGGGAAAGCTGACTGGCCAGGGGAGAGATCTGGGGAAACCGTTAAGATGTCTGTGAGATAGATAGGAGGTACCAAGCATGCACTTTAATATGAAAGGAGGAGTTCATAGGCTAGATCTGAATAGAAGTTATAAATTAGGGAGGGACACACATGAAGATACTTTTTAAAACCAATGGAAATAATTGAGATCACAAAGACAGAATATGGAGAAAGAAGAGAAGGTCCCATGACCTCTCAAACAGGTAGTTGGGATGTTGATCGTAGAGACCAACAGTTAAACAAGTTGGGTCTGAATCCAGACTAGATTCCAAGTAGATAGAACCCAGATTTCACCACTCAACATTTTATGATGAAGACATGGAGTGGCAAAACCACAAAGGAGATTGAATATCCTTAAAACTGCATAAGGAATGACTGAGGTCAGAGTGAGCCAGCTGGCCATGACAGTAACCATTAACTGGAGACTTGCTGATTGCACCATAGACAGTTTTATCCTATCTGGGCCTTATGAAATGTAAATTCTGAATTTTTCAAGTGCAGGGGGAAGTCACTATTCACTGGCCGCACACTGACTGAGCATCTGCTGTGTGCCAGCCACATGATGAGAGCTAGGCTATGGGGAGATTCAGAAAAACAACCCCCACATTGGGTGAGCCCACAATCTAATGAGGCAGGCAGAGCAGATATGGGTCCTTGGAGCCTTTTCCTACAGCTAAATACAAATTAATGTCAAGGCTGTGGTAGGACACCTAATTTGGCTTTGTATAAAATGAAGAACTACCAGAATAATAGAAGTAAAGATGACAAAAGGCTAAGTAAAGGTAGAGGCCCTCGAAAATTTACTGCAAAAATAGAGCAGCTCTTTTAACAAAGAACTAATAAAAGCAAAACTCCAACATTAAAAAAAGAAATTTTCCATATCCCATGGTTACAAATTTTTATTTAAGATTTTTACTCCTACTATATATCCAACTATAATGGCTTATTCTTGCTATTATATCCAATCCCAATACCCCAAGGTGTTTTTCACACTATAAAGCATCTTCCTGCGTTATTAGAGTAAATTAGTTAGCAAAAGAATGAGATATTAATCCTGTAAAGGTCACATCATCTTGATTACAAGAAGCCAATAAAATGGAATTTTTGCCTTTAATAGTTGAATGTCACAAGAGGGAAAATTGAGAGCTTTACACATCCCTCTGTAATGGAGAGATTGTTTTGTTCACAAAAATTCTATTCCTCAAAGTGTCGCTGATGTTTGTTTCTCAAGACAACTGAAGTGGCGTGGTCATGGAGGGGATGAAAATCGAATAGGCAGCCCTGAGGAAAACACTGTTGTCTCTCGCTCACCATAAAATGCTTAACATTTACATGAATTGTCTTCAGGCTTTTGATAAAGATAAGCTTCCTTTCTTCTTTCCATCTGCGGACAAAGCAACCAGGAAGAGGGAAGTAAAGCATTTCTTGACTACCACATACTAATGGGCATTTGAGACCAGAGGTATGGTCATTGGGTTCCTAATCCATTGCTCAAAACAGTGTCCCACTGCTTCTAGTTCACTTGAAGAGTCCTAATTGAGGTCACTTTTGCTGGATATTTGGATTTCTCGCTGTAGAATAAAAACTGGAGCCAATCACATTTTCTTCTCTGCCTTTGGAATCAGTTCATGAACATCCTAATCAAACAAGCAACGTTTAGCTAGAACCTCTATGTGCCAGGTTGAGTTCTGAGCACTTAAATGGATTATTTCATTAATGCCTCACCACAGTCCTCTAAGGTACATATGGATATTAGCCCTGTTTTGCCAGAGATCTGGCCATCTCAGCTGCAGAGTTTCGCATAGTTCACACAGCCAGGAGGCAGGAGAGCCAGGGTTTGAACCCAAGAAGCCTGGCATGGAGGGCTGTTCCTCCCACTTCGCCGCACTGCCTCTCTGTGGACCGTGTATATTATATTCCTGGAAAGGTATGTGTGCCATGACGACATTCACCTCTCTCAGCTCAAACAAAAATGTTATAAGTATTTCAAAAGTCCCCGAAGAATAACAGAACATGTGTGGCTATGATCATGGCAAGTAATGATGATACTATAGGGTAAATGTCAGAAGATCGTGGGAGTTCTGGACACACTGTGACCAGATTACGAGTCTCAGGATGAAAGTGGCCCAGTGATACAGAGAGAGCATCTCTTGTGGTGACTAACGGTGCTGACTCTGAAGTCAGACAGCCCAGGTTCAAATCCTGGCTCCACCAATTACTGTCTGAACACGAGCAGGCTATTTACTTTCTCTGGGCCTTACTTTCCCCATGTGTAAAAAGGAAGATTAATAACACCTATAATATGTACTTTATTGTTGCCAGTAATGATTCAATTACATAATTCATTTCAAAACCTGCAAAGGTCTCAGGCACACACAGAAGCGTTAAAGTTATGTTAAATCTTAGAATTGTTATTAATAGAAGTAGGAGGAAGAGGGGAAATAAGGCTAGAAATGGTAGTAATAATACTAATGCTGGCCATTCTGTTAGCATTAAAGCCTCCAACCGTACCTAATCCATCACCTTTGGTGGATGGGGTAGGGGTGATGGGTGCTGTCCCATTACCCTCCAGGGCCCCCACCAGTGCCGAGATGCTTGCGTCTACTCTGCTGAAGATGTAAGGGCATAGAGGGAAGTAAGTGTTGCTAGTTTAAAGCATCTTCTCGGCTCCACCTCAACATTTCCATTTTCCCTTAGTTTCTTTTAGTTTGAGACAGTAATGTGAAACTATCTCCAATGCCCACAATAACACTTTTAAATCATTCATTGTACTAAGAACCATGCGATTCCCATTTGTGTGTGTGTGCACATGTGTGTTTGAGAAAGAGAGATAAGGAGTGCAAGAAAGATGCAAAAAAAATCAAGCCCGGATCTTGCCTCTTTGAGCTCTCAGTCAAAACTGTCGTCTACAAGTGGGGTTAGGAGATGAGAATTCTTCCCCTTACAGGGGGTCAGGTAGGTTGGAAATGGGTGGAAACAGTTTGAGCTGCCACACTACAGAGTCCTGGCTTTCAGGACTGGTAAGCATCCTCTAGCATTCGAAATGATTGTTCACGCCAAACAGTAGTCCCACCCAAAAGGCCAGCAGTGCCCCCTTTGTGAAACACTGAAATAAACTATAAGCTATGTTAGAAACTTACACATAAAACACTAAGAAATTCAGAGATGAAAGATAACTTCTTGCTATGTGATCCTGGAAAGCCTTTGCACAACAACCTGAATTTAAACAGGATCTTGAAGAATGGGTAGGATTTGAACCGCCAAAGGGGTGAGAGGAAGCACACATGACTTCTGAATTCCTGACAGTGCCTCATAACTAGAGTAGCCATATAATTTATCTTCTGCACCAGGTCACTTATAAGAAGATTAAGGACCATGAATAATTAGCAACCAAGAAAACAGGCACAAATTGAAACTGCCCCGACAAATTGAGAGGCACAGTTATCTACCCATAACACAAGCTTATAACAAGGAAGAAATCTTGGCTTGATCCATGAGGATACTAAAGATTTAACATGACACGAGGTCATTCAGATGTGGACAGTGCCAAGATGTGACTCAGTTTCCACGAACATGAGAAATGCCAAGACAGGTGTCCCAACACCTGGGAACCGATTTCAGTTTGTCAGTACCAAGTGTGAGGTCTTTGGCAATTCCCTGACACCTTTCGGGTAAGGCATCTCTTCTGTATAAGGAATAAGTGGGAACATCTGATCTTCTACAGCTCTGATACTGTAAGGTTTTTCTTGCCAAGATAGATACTTATCAAACCATTTTTTTTACTGCCTCTACATAGGTTAACTCTTCCTCAGCTCTCCTGTGTCTTTGTTTTAACCAATATAGGCTTTTCTGCTGTAATGAAATATGTGCATTCCTGAAGGGATTAAAAAGAAACTCATGTTCTGCAAAATTACACACTAAAAATAATAAGGATTTGAGGGTGGGGGAGATAAAGCCATAGGCAGAGCCTCAAACCTACAATCTTGTAACCAGAGCACTAATAAAACCAACGTAACCCTAATTAAAATCTAACTCAGAAAAAAAGACGCCTTCAATTCCCAATTTAAAATAATATTACAGTAGATATAAAACTTTGCCTTTAAATAAATGTAATGATAGCTTGATTGAACCGGGGTGTGCAGAGAAGTTGAGGCTTTTAGTTTGGAAACACAGGATCAGAGGAACCATACAATATGCCCTTCCAGCCAGAACACGTGGCAAACTGGGCAAAGAGGATATGCTGGGGGACGGGTGCCGGGAAGGGGCAATGGGGGTAGGTGGCTGTGCACACTTGCTTCTACCCAGCCTGCTGAGCCCCACCGCGCTGGTGTACTTGGAGATCAGCTGGTACTACTTGGTGACACAAATCATTAAAATGCTCAGAAAAATTGCTTATGAACCAACACAATTTCCGCATTATAATAACATGATTCTTCTATTTACTAACCTAAGATAAGCTCATTTGCATTAGAGAAACATGCAGTGGAGTAGAAAAATTTATCTGTGCAGTCCTATCTGGGCATATTACCGCTGAATTTGGTCATTCATTCATTGGTTCATTCCACATGTCCCACCAACCTGCCATGTGCAAGGCACTCTGCTAGGACTCACGGGAAGCAAAACCTAAATCTAAATGACATTAAATTGTTATTTGTTCCAAAGTTTGATCGCCATTTTTAGTAACGAATTCTCAGGTCAGAATGTGTATCAACCAGAAAGACTGCGATCGTTTTGAGTTGGACCCAGAAGCAGTCATCTGGACTCATACTGCCACATATGTAATATTCTGAAGTGGGCTGAGGTAGCTTTTCTCCTTTTCTTGTTAAAGTCGTTCTCTCAGAAACTGATTTGTTTTGTGCTGCTTTCCATTCACATCACGATCCAATCAAACCACAGAATATAGGAAAGATCAAAGTAGTGCAGTCTAGCCATCTACAGTAATTCATAGAATATATGAGGCATTAAAATTTTCATTCCTCATTCTTGTAAGAAAGACTATAAAGGTAACCGAAAATGATACACAATATGAATTCATTCCTGAGACAATGATTGTAGCAAGAATGGGAAAAGCATAAACCAACAGACCTCTTTTTTTTTTTTTTTTTTGGCCTCGGTCTTAAGCTTTTTTTTGAAAACCATTTCTTGCCTGTGCCGTTCACGCTTTTACTTTTATCCTTGATCTCTTCAGCTCTTCTCCTATCTAAATGGTACATGAAAAAAGCCCAGAAAAGTTTTCAAGTATTGGCTTCCTGCATTTTCATCCAAAGCGATTTTATGAGCATTCCCATAAACATGAAAAAAATTTTCAAGGTTATGTCCGACAGATGCAGAAACAATTGATGGAAAAATGAAAACTTCAGTCAAACAGCGGCAGGAGGGACAGGTATTTATTCTGTAATTTTTACCCCATGAAGTTTACTCTTGTTGGTGGATTTTTTTTTCTGTTTATTAACCATTTTTCCCAGAATACATTTTTTTAATTCCATATATTTGTATTCAATAAAATAAGTCTGAAACAGATGATTTAGAGCAAATTAAATGTCTTCCATTTTCAGAATTTGGCTGGGAGACTATGAGACACAAACATTACAGGCGGAGACAAATATGCAAAATTGCATCTCTGAACAAGTAACCAAGGAAATGTCATCAAGAAATTCAAATACAAAAGTTTTTAAATTCTTTTTTTTCTTCTTTCTATGTACTTATTCTTTCCTCTAAATAGAAAACTCAGGGAATAAAATACATGCGACTACATCATAACATTAACCAATGGGTAATAAAGGCAAATGATATTCTAAAAGAAAATAAACTTGGTTTGTGAGTTTTTATTTTTATGTTTTAAAGATTTTTTTATTTATTCGAGAGAGAGAGCAGAATGATCGATCGAGAGAGACTACAAGTGTGGGGGGTGGGGCAGAGGAAGAGGGAGAAGCAGGCTCCCTGCTGAGCAGGGACCCTGATGCAGGGCTCCATCCCAGAAACCCCAGGATCATGACCTGAGCTGAAGGCAGATATTTAACTGACTGAGCCACCCAGGTGCCCCATGAGTTGTTATTTTTAATCAAAATGTTCAAAATGAAGGCCAGTCTGATACTCTACGTATCATTCTCCAGGCCTTCCATGGTGCCATGAACCTCCCCACCTTGTTGGCTGTTCTACACTAGGCAGGTGTGGATGATCAAAGGAGATGGACAGATTCAGGAACCTCAGGCACCAGCAGTACCAGGGTGCCCCAAGACACCTGTGGGTCCCAGGTTATTATTAAGCAGCTGAGGAACTTAATCTTTGGGCTGCCTCTTCTTCTTTAAGTGGTTTCTCACATGCAATGGCCACTTCCCATGTGATTCAGGCTCCTCCCAGGGCTCTCTGAAGACACACCAATCACACTGCAGAACTTGGTATTGTAAAAGATTCCATGAGAAGGGCACAGATTCATGTCAGATGGATTTGGCTTCATATTCCAGCCCCATTACTGAGCAAGTATGTGAATTTGAATACTTTTTTGTCTCTCCAAGCCACAGTTTCTCCATCTACAAAATAGGAATAATAAAATTTACCGAAAAGTGTTTTGAGGTTGACATTAGATAATTTACATAAAGAACCAGGCACAGATTGGTTCTTGGCATAGACTCTAAAATGACTTGCGGTTCAGACCCTGGCTCTGCCATTTAACTATGATGAGACTGACCACTTCATTCTCAGTGCCTCATCTACGAAGAGAGCAAATATCACCTTTCTCACAGGGTTTAGTTGTGTGTGTTCAGTATTTGTTTGTTTGTAAAGTATTTAGAAGAGTGCCTGGCATACCACGAAAATTTGGTCTTATTTTTTCACTATCCCAAATGTCTTACAGTCAGCAGCTACGTATAATGGGTGATTCAAAGGGAAAACAGTCCTTGCCAATAAATAGGCCATACAAAAGATACAAAAGAAAAAAATAACAAAAAGTAACAAAAGAAAAAAATTTTTTCTTTCTCCAGGGCAGACGTTTGGTATAGATGGGGGGAAAAGGTGAACATGAAGTTTTGAAGCATGGTGTGTCCCTGTTGCAGAAGCTGAAAGAAGCAAGGTAAGAGAAGCGGAATCAAATATGAGCCCTGCACATTGACTTGGGTTGGCAAAATTCAGAGGAAAAGCTGGAAGGAAAGAAATTGGATACAAAAAGAAAGGAAATCTAATAAGTTGCTGCTATAGATCAGGCACTCAGTGAGACTTCACTGTAGTTCCAAAACACTTAGAGAAAAATCGCTCTGCACTCAATAACAAGGGCGCTGTGCTGAGAGACAGGAATTCAGAACAGCTGCGTGGGCATGCCAAGGGGCTGGGCCATGGGAGAGCTGTGCCCCAGCAAGGCCAAGTATGTCATTGCGGAAGCTGTGCATGGTGTACGTGATGAGAATAAAATACTGGCCAGCTTTCAGTCCCTGGTGTTATTGCATACAGATTCCCTGCAGACAAGTCCCCTAGCACCTAGTGCAGACCGCATTCACCAGATTTCCTGGGTCCTCCACGGACACCGGGTGAGATATACCTACCAGTCTGCAAGGGACGTGCAATGTAATAAGGAACCATTTAAGTGAGATATTTATAACCTTAAACATTAAATGGGAGCCATACCTTCTATTAATTACCAAAATAAATTCCAGTTGATATAAGTACCTAACTGCATAAAATAGAATTACTTTAACATCCAAAGGCAAAACCAAAACTACAGGTTACAGGTCAATTTTTATCTTACCTGAACATTAGGCATGTCTCTTTAAAATCTAATACATTGCCAGATTTAGCAAATAAGGAAACAGGACACCAGTTAAATTTGAATTTCAGATAAACAAGGGAAAATATTTTAGTATAATTTTATCCCAAATACTGCACTCAAATTTAACTGGTGTCTTATGTTTTATCTGGAAACCCTATCAATACGAGAAAAATCCATGTGATGAACATTTTATTTCATGAATCCTCATTGGGCTCCTACTATGTGGTAGTAGGTGTGGTAGTGCGGGCTCCGGCGTGGTTCTAAGCATTGAGGCAGAGAAGGATTCTAGGTTAATGAAGTTTAACATTCTGCATCACTCATTTGCTTAAGTCCCTCCCAAGGCCTTGGGGGAATAGGTTGCTTTTGCAAAACTTATGTAAATAAGCTTTTTTGGCAGCAATTGGTTCAGACCACTGTTTCTCATCACTCTGATTCCATAACACTGGCCCTTCTGTATGATGGTGTAGTTGCAGGTGGTTTGTGTGTTTTCTATGGGAAACATAGTTGGGGATACATTTAGTTTGTGTTTAGGTGGAATATATTTTTGTGGTTTGCAGTTACATCCAAGTATAGTTACATTATTGTTAGCCATCTGGATGCAGCTATTTCTTCCAGGAATACACAAGTAACCCACTATGTTAGTTCACCCAGCCAGAGCTTGTCTCATGATCTGGAAATGTCTAATGCCTCTCCATACTGGAAATCTGTGCTTAGAGGAAGAAATATAAGGCTGAACAATGGACAAAGCCAGTGGCTAGCATGCAAAAAAATTCTTCTAAATCAGAAAACTTCTGTATGAATGAAACTTGAATACATTTCCCTAAATTTGATAACAATTCTAAAAATTATATGACTTTACCAGTAATTACACACATACACACACACACACACACACACACACACACACACACACACACATATATATATATATATATATATATATATATATATATAACAAAGACATTAAAAGGTTACTGACCAATGAGGTCATGAGTTTAGAAAGCAGAAAATAAAAATTAAATGCTGAACATTAAAATGAAAACTACCATACTAATACGTCAGAACTGCTTCAAAGAAATACCACCTTCAGAAAAAGTCCCTATACATTCATCTACACTTTATAAAGCTTGATAGCAAAAATGCCACTTGGCAGGGCATTGACAATTAAAAACACAGAGAAATTCAGAAAGAATACAAGTTCAAATGCCAAAAAAAAGAAGAAGAAAATGAAAGCAAATGTGCTACATTGTGCTATTTGAAAGCATCTGAAAACACAGCCCATGGTTCATTAAAATTGTTCTGACTACAATGACCAGTATTTATTTACAATCTCTCCCTAACGAGGATATCATCAAATTTATTCATGGCATTAACAGCCAGTTTCCACTAGTCATGCCAAGCATGCAAGTGATATCTGCAAGCAGAAAGGGCAAATGAAAGGGAAAAGTAACTTTCTTAACATATAGTTGATGGTATTGTAACAATTTTGCACGTTGATGGACAGTAGCTACTTACTTGGTGAGCATAGCATAACAGTAAACTTGTCAAATCACTATGTTGAACACCTGAAACTAATGTAACATTATGTGTCAACTATACTTCAATTAATAAATATATACAAAAATATATTTAAAATTTATGTATAAATATATATTTTATATAAATATCATAAATATATCATATAAATAAACATATAATTTGTATGTAAAATAAATTTCAGTTGACCATTTTGTTTTCATTTTTTTGTTTTTCTGTTTTGAAATTATATTACAAAATTGTTATTTAATATTGATTAAAGAGCACACAGCAAAAAAGTTTGGGCAGTTAAATTTTTAAAATATATATCTATTTTACAGTGTTTGTATTTGTAAACTTTTTTTGCATTCGTAAGCTTTTAAAAGAGTCTAATGTGTTTATAATTTTTCTCCTCTCTTTAAATAATTACCAATTTTCATATCTGATATTATGTTTTTAAGAGATATCCCCAAATTGTATGAGCTCTAAGCCCCACAAAATCTGGTTCTAATTCTGAAAACAGTAACAAACAACTAGATTTAAAACAAAAACAGAAACAAAACAAAAACTTATTGCAGCTTAATTTCTAATATAGGAAACAGCCAATAAATAAATCTCACAAGTAAATACTCTGTGAGATGTGATAAGCTGAAGAGAAAAAAACAGTAAAATGGGGTAAAGGTTCCATTTTAAATGAAACTCTCAGACAAAAAGAACATTTCAGCAAAGACCTGAAGTTGAGGGCTTAAACCCCATGGATATCTGGGGGGAGAGGAAATCATACATAGAAAATCTCTTAGCCCGGGGAGGGGGCACTGACAGTAGAGACAAAATCAAAGAGGAGAGAAGTTTTGTAGGGCTAGACTTGTGTTCTATTGTGGGCATTATGGTTTTTAATTAAGAATGAGAGGAGAGAATTGGAAGATTTTGAACCAAAGAGGCTGATGAGCTGACATGGATTTCAAAGGACTACTCTAGCTGCCACGTTGTACAGATGCAAGGGCAGGAAGACTAGTTAGAAGACAACTGATTTATTCAAGAGATGCCAATGATTTGCCAGGGTGGTGAGATTAGCCAGATATGGAATCAATTTTTAGTACATATTTAGCCAGCAGATTTGATAAATGAGGTAATACATACTATGCAAAGAAAAAGAGAATCAAGGATACTATTGTGGTCTTTGGTGTGAACAATGGGAAAGATGGAGTTGCCATTTGCTCTGATCACAAAGATTACAGGAGAAGCAAACTTTGAGGAAAGATCAAAACCGTTAATTTCAAGATGTCAGTTGAGCAATCAATTAAAGATGGCGAGTGAGTACTTGATTAAGTGAGCTTGGAGTTCAGGGGAGAGGTCCAGGTTGGAGATATAAATCTGTAAGTCATTGACATTAAGCTGAGAAACTGAAGAGCTCACCAAGGAAGTAAAGTGCAGAGAGGAGTGAGGGCATGCTAAATCTCAGAGGATAAGGAGATGATGAAGAATCCACAAAGAAGACACAGAAGGAACTCCCAGTGAGACAGGGGGAAAACCGAAACACCTTGCCCTGGAAGCCTAGTAAAGAGAACATTTCAAAGAGGAAAGAGATGTTAAGTTTGTCAAATGATGAGAAAAAGCGATTAAGGTAAGGGTGACTACTGACCTCAGATTTGGCAAAATAGAAGCCACTGTAATGGAAGTAATTTTGGTGGCGTCAAGAGGTAGAAGACCAATTTGGTTGACTTCCAAGGAGAATGAGATGAGAGGAATGGAAGAGAACGAGTATGACAACTCATGGAGTTTTGCTGCAAAAAGGAGCAGAGATGTGGGGGTCTACGTGGATGGAAATTGTATGTTGATGGGAATGATCCAGTCGAGAGAGAAACTGATGATGAGAGAGAATGAAGAACTGAGTTTTTACTAGATAAAATCTTAATCATTACTGTGTATCTGTCACTTATTGAGTGCTTACTCTACATGGTGTGTCCTTTGTTCACAAAGCAATGGTTTATTTATTATACCAACTTAGGAGCCACAAATTATTATCACCATTTTATAAGGAAGAGTTTAGGCTACTTACTGAGGTTACACAGATAATAAGCAGCCAACTAGGCATTTATATTCAGGTTTATCTGATTCAAATGTGATGTGACTCAAGTCTTTCTCTATGTTGAATGCCTAGAGATATCACAAGAGCATGCAGTAAATATTTATAGTCAAAATTCTGTGAACGTATGACTTTATGAATGAATGAATGGTGAATATGTATACACAGGCATATATATATACAGCCATGCACACATATCTATACGTGCATATATACATGTATGTACATACACACACGCATACATACCTATATACATACACACAAGATGATAGAGGGTACTTCATGGGATAAGTGAAAAGCAGGGTGGATTAGGGGTTCTTTTGCTGGACTAGAAATTCCTCTCCAATTTCCTACAAAAAGTGCTGGCAGGAGGAAGTTACCTGAAAGGAACAATGGATGCCAGGTACCCACCTCTTCACCGTTTACCAAGTCAACATTTCCCAAGTAAGCCATAAGCTTCATGACAAAGAACTTTAACTAGTAATACTATTTCTAAAAATTGCAGACAAGTAAACAGAGGAGATTCCTTTGTTGGGGGCACAATTTGCACTCCCTTTAGACCTGTAACATAGGCAATTGTTGATGCAGAACAACAAGAGAAGTATTAACTAACACTTAAGTAACAAAACTCAGCAGAAGAAAAAGCATCTTCTGCATTAATTAGAATCATATTTCTTCCTTCTGCACTCTATCTTTTCAAATAGTGTGATTTCTAAATTCCCTGGCATTACATTTAAACAAATAGACGGGGGTATTTTATGATTTTCAAGACATTTCCCTGCAGAATATAAGATGGATTTAAATCTTGGTGAAATTCTGACCTTCAGTTAACTGTTCCTTATATTCTTTAAATATAAATACTTGTAAGCAATCAGGAATGTGTATAACTTCTAACATTCCAACATGTGTGAAATTGACCCTCAAAATAGACACTAGCTCTTTGTAAAGAAATACTATCTACCTTCTTGCTTTTTGCTACAAAGGATCATCATTTTTCAATAGTAGTAATGAATCTTTTCTGCTAATCCACTAACATTTTAGTGCTGTAGAATGATGAGCATATCAGTTTCTATACATTTTTAGATAATATATTTAGCTCTGAGTTGAACAAATTACACAGGCTTGGAGAGTCATTCCATTTTCTTTCCTCATTAAAATTTAGCTTCATTTATACCATCTCTGATATTAGCAATCATATTTTCAATAGAATTTTGAACAGCGTTATTTCAATTTCAGTGCACAAATAAGTGATATAACCATTCTTGGCTGCATTATAATCTCCTTAGCTTTAATTATTGTTCCTTAGAATACTGTGTCTTCCTATTTTATGGGCTTTAAAATGTATTCCCATTTTCTATTCTAAAGCAGTTCCTTCTAGTTGAGAAAGAAAAGGGCATGAACATATATGCCACATTCTTTTGAAATTGTACTTTATCATTTCAATGGTCATTGTATCTAACCCATTAGGTATTGGAATATAATATTGTGCAACCATAAAAGAAACAGAATTTTAGAAAACCACGGAGCTTAGCATAAATCAGCAAGCAGGATGAATTTGGGATCAAACATTAAAAAGCGTAGGGACTCTGAAATAGAGCTCTTCTTTTAAGTTTTGGATAGTATAGAAATATTCAGTTCTAGAAAGACAAATGCCATAGATTTCACTCATATGTGGAATCTGAAAAAGAAAACAAATGAATAAACAAACAACCAAAAAGAATCAGACCTATAAATACAGAGAACAAAACTGATGGTTGCCAAAAGAAAGGGGGAGTGCAGGGATGGGCAAAATGGCTGATGGGGAGTGGAAAATACAGACTTCCAGTTTTAGAACGAATAAGTCACAGAGATAAAGGTACAACATAGGGAATATAGTCAGTGGTGTTGTAACAGTGTCGTAGTGTCGTAGGTGACAGACAGTGGCTACCCTTGTGGTGAGCACAACATATCATATAGACTTGTTGAATCACTATGTTGTACACTTGAAACTAATGTAACATTGTAAGTGAACTATACACCAATAAAATTTTTTAAAAGAAATACTAAGTTCTGGGGTGCCTGGGTGGCTCAATCTGTTAAGCATAAACTCTCGGTTTCAGCTCAAGTCATCATCTCAGGGTCCTGGGATCGACCCCCATGTCTAGCTCCATGATCAGCATGGAATCTCCTTGAGATTCTCTCTCTTCCTCTCCCTCTGCCCCTCCCCCCCACTCTCTCTCCAATAAATAAATAAATCTTTTTTAAAAATTAAAAATAGAAGAAATACTCAGTTCTATTTGGGACCCTTTCATATAAAAGAGATACAAATCACCTCCATGATTATTAGTGCCCCGTGAAGAAACTATTTGGAGTTATTAATGATGATGATTTTATAATTATGTTCTGCCAAATCAGAGATAGCAAATAGATTTAAACTTTTGTGCCAACTCTCATCACTTGGTAGAAATGGACTAGGAGTCCGTGCAGGTTTCTGTAGCCATGCTTACGTGCAGCAATATAGAGCTCCTTGTTGATTGAAGTGTCTACCACAGGTNNNGACTGGCCTTGGGGTTGCTTTATCTACATCCTTGGGTGGAGAGAGCACTGGGGAGTCATGATAGAGTCTCAGTCCAGATCCTCACTCTCTCCTTAAAGAGCTCATCATCACTTGCTCTCTCTGGGTTTCATTTTTCTATTGTGTAATGAGACCTACTTTTTGTAGTTACTAGAAAAGCTAAATGAAAAAATTTTTATGCTGAACATCTAATAAATGTTAGTTGAATATGAGTTCATTTCTACAGGTTAACAAGGGAGGGGGTGATTAGACCAAAACATATACACAGGGTGCTGGATTGATTATGGAGTTAAGAAAGAGTGATCTTAAAAACCTGAATGTCCTGTAAGAGGAGAGGTTGAGTCTGCTCTAGTAAATTTTTTTAAAAGCTAGAGACTTTTTCTGAGTGTGTCTGGGTGAGATAGTAACCCAGGTTGGGGGAGGATCAGTATGGGAAAAATTAAAATAATAGTCTGTGATGTCAAAATAGGCTAAGGATTTGTACCTAATTGTGGATGAATCATGTGGTCATTAGAGAAACAAAAATGGTCTTGATCAATCAAGTCATATAAATGTTTGTGTACCAAAGCTTTTCTGAAGAGAACTATTTCAATCGGTTGGGGAATTTAGCTGTCCCACCGGAGATACAGCCTGTAGCAGAGTTCTAAAGCGATAATTCTAAAGGGTGGTTTACACACCGCCACCTCCAGTGAAATATGAAGGAAGAGGTAATCACTTCTGTTGTGGACCTCAGCCCTAGAACACTAGGTTTCTCCCATTTTTTTCTGATGGACAGAGTGATTATACTGTCAAAGAGAAACAGAGCCAGACACTAGTTGAGATGGTAAGGACAGACTTTAATCAGTTACACACTACTCCAATAGGGAAGAGCCCAGCAGAGGCTGACCTTCCTTGGATTTGTACAGAGGTGGCTGGGCCTTTAGAGGGAGAATGAGGAAGTGAGGAGGGGGCTCTGTGGAGTCTGGGAAGTGAAAAACTACAAAAAGTAGGAAGGGCAGGTTGGTCCATGTGAAACCCATCTGGGTTGTTCACTGACTCTTACCCAAGTTCGACTTCTGCCCTCCCACAGACTGGGTGACAGGGTGCATCTTCAGGTGTTCATGAGAACAAATAGCAAATTCTTCTGGCAGCTTGATTTCTCAGGCAGGCACTTTAAGGGGGGGCTCAGGTCCTCCTTGGGATGTGGCCTTGAGCTGTCAGAAATATGTTAGTGTTTGTTCAAGTCTTTATAGGTCAAGGTGGAGCTTAGTTGAAAAGAGGGCTCAGAGGAGCCCAGCTAAGTAAGGTTGGGTAGTGGGGAAAATCCCTTTCAATGTACACATACATACATACCCACATACATGCATACACATGTACTAGTATCACTTACCATCAACAGACACCACCTATGGTATTAAATACCAAACATGTTAAAATACGCTACATCTAACACATGTGTGTGCACACACATGTATACACATATATGCTCCACATTACGTGGTTGAAGAACCTGAGAGTTAGTGGTCACATAACTTACCTAAGACATCCCTTATTAAGTTGTAGAAGCAGCATTTGAAGCCATGTCAGTCTGTCTCCGGAGCTCAGTTGGAATTAGTGTGTAAGCTGTCTCCTATTATAGTTCAGGACACAAAGATACAAAACCCAAGGTACAAATGCAGAGATGGAGTGTTGAGGAATGTTGACAAAGAATTGTATCATATATCCAGGTGAGGTAGGTCACAGGAAGGTTTATTGTTCCCTCCCAGCTTCATTGAGATATAATTGGCTAAATTGTAAGAAAACTAAAATGTATAATGATCGTACATATATGTATATATATATAACATTGTGAAAAGATTTCCACCATCAAGTTAATTAGAACATTCATCACCTCACATATGTATCCTTTTTTGGTGAAAACAGTTAAATTCTACACTTTTAGCAAATTTTAATTGTACAACACAATATTATCAACTATAGTCAACATGTTACACATTAGATCCTCGACCTTAGTCGTCTTATAACTGGAAAATCGCACCTCTTACCAGCCTCTTCCAATATTGCCTACCCCCCAGCTCCTGACAAACACCATTCTACCCTCTGTTACTATGAGTTTGGCTTTTTTTTTTTTTAATTCCACATATAAATGATACCGTGCAGGATTTGTCTTTCTCTATCCAGCTTATTTCCTTTAGCAGAATGCCCTCTTTGTTGCAAATGGTAGGATTTCCTTCTTTTTTAAGGCTGATATATATATGTGGCACATTTTCTTTATCCATCCATCCATCAATGGACACTTAGGCTGTTTCCATCCCTTGGCTATTGTAAATAATGCTGCAATGGACATGGGAACACAGATGTCTCTTCAGACAGAGATTTGGGGGTGAAGGGGGTCTGGACATGTATTGAAATCCATATCTGGGATGCTGGTTGATTTGGTGGTTCTATTTTTAATTTCTTGTAGGACCTCCACATTATTTCCCATATCATCAATACCAGTTTACATTCACACCAAGAGTACAGAAGGGTTCCCTTTACTCCATAACCTCATCTGCCTTTGTCTAGTCTTTTTTAATAACAGACATCCTAACAAGGGGGAAGTGGTAGCTTTTGGTTTTGATTTGCATTTCTCTGACGATTAGTGAAATTGAGCACGTTCTCATGTACCTGTTGGCCATTTGTATGTCTTCTTTGTAGGCTCCTTGCCTACTTTTTAATTAAGCTATTTGGTTTTTTGCTAATTTGCTTGTTTGTAAATTGAATTATATGAGCTCCTTGTATATTTTGGATATTAACTAACCCCTTATCAGATATGTGGTTTGAAAATATTTTCTCCCATTCAGTGGGTTGCCTTTTCATTCCGTTGATGCTGTCTTTTGCTGTGCAGAAGCTTTCTGGTTTGATGTAATCCTACTGGTTAATTTTTGCTTTTGTTGACTTTGCTTTTGGTGTCAAATAAAAAAAAAAAAATCATTGCCAAGACCAATGTCAAAGAGCTTATCCCTTATGTTTTCTTCTAGGAGTTTTACTGTTTCAGGTCTTACATTCAAGGCTTTAATCCATTTTGAGTTCATTTTTGTATATGGTTGTTAGATAAGGACCCAGTTTAATTTTTTACATGTAGATATCCAGTTTTCCCAGCAATATTTTTTGAAGAAGTTATCCTTTCCCCATTGCATATTCTTGGCTCCTTTGTCATAAATTAATTGACCATATACACGTGGGTTTATTTCTGGGCTCTCTTTCCTGTTCTATTGATCTGTGTGTCTGGTTATATACCAATACTGCTATGGTTTGACTATAGTTTTGTAATATAGTTTGAAATTGAAAGTATGGTACCTCCAGTTCTGTCCTTTCTTAAGATTGCTTTGGCTAGACAAATACCATATGATTTCACTCATATGTGGACTCTAAAAAACCCAAATGAATAAAGAAACAAACAAAAAGCAGAATCATACCCATAAATACAGAGAACAAATTGATGGTTGTGAGAGGGGAGCAGGGTGGGGGAATGGGCAAAATAGGTGAAGAGGAGTAAGAGGTACAGACTTCCAGGTATGGAATGAAAAAGTCATGGGAATAAAAGGCACAACATAAGGAATATAGTCATTATTTGTAATGGCATTGTATGGTGACAGATAGCAGCTACACTTGTGTTGAGTATTGCATAATGCATAAACCTGTTGAATCACTATGTTGCACCTGAAACTAATGTAACATTGTGTCTCAACTACACTCAAATAAAAAAAATTAAAGATTGCTTTTCTTTTGTGTTTCCATATAAATTTTTTGGATTTTTTTTCTAGTGCTGTGAAAGATGCCATTGAAATTTTGATAGGGATTTCATTAAATCCATAGACTGTTTTGAGCAGTATGGACATTTTAGCAATATTAATTCCTCCAATCTATGAGCACAGAATATCTTTCCACTTATTTGTGTCTTCTTCAATTTCTTTCATCATTATCTCATGGTTTTTATTGTACAGATCTTTTTATCCCTCCTGTTAAAATGTAGTCTTAAGTACTTTATTTTATTTTATTTTATTTGCTATTGTACATGGGAATTTTTTTCTTAATTACTCTTTCAATTAGTTCATTGTTGGTATATAGAAACACAACTGATTTTTGTATATTGATTTGTATCCTGCAACTTTACTGAACTTAATAATTCTAACTATTTTTTGGTGGAGTCTTCACGGTTTTTTACATAAAATATCATGTCATCTGCAAACAGAGACAATTTTATTTCTCCCTGTCCTATTTGGATGTCTTCTATTGCTTTTTCTTGGCTAATTGCTCTAGACCAGGACTTCCAAACTATGTTAATTAAAAGTGGCAAGAGTGGACTTTCTTGTCTGTTCCTAATCTTAGAGGAAAAGCTTTCAGCTTTTCATCATTGAGTATGATGTTAGCTTGCCTACATGGCCTTTATCATGTTGAGGTACAAACTTTTATACCAAGTTTGTTGAGAGTTTTTACCATGAAAAAAATGTTGAATTTTTTTGTTGATTTTTTTTATCCTTCATCTTATTAATGTGATGTATCATGTTTATTGATTTGCATGTGTTGAACCACCCCCCACCCTGGAAAAAATCCCATTTGCTAATAGTTTTTTGAGGATTTTTGCAGCTTGGCTCGCCAGCATCTCCTGCCACTTACTATTTACCCATGTCTCCAGTTTCAGAAGACCTTGACTACTGAGCTTGTACCCTTGATTACCAATCAAATGTCACTTCCAGTTCCAGGTCACAGTCTCCTTTAACCTCACTCTGAGTCTGTGGGGAAAAAGCTGCTTTTCTCATGGGATC
This sequence comes from Ursus maritimus, assembly GCF_017311325.1. Lineage (NCBI taxonomy): Eukaryota > Metazoa > Chordata > Mammalia > Carnivora > Ursidae > Ursus > Ursus maritimus. The sequence goes on from NW_024427107.1 coordinate 11,814,358, forward strand.
CAGTTATATCTAAATATATTTTGTTTGTGATGACTTTGAAACATCAGATTAGCTTGACCCCAGAGCTGGATAACTCCTTTCTATCCCAGGGAAACACAAGTTTCTCTCTCCAGGGTGGAAGAGTCAACTCGACATCTAGTATAATTCTCCATTGTTTTCTCAGTCCGTCATTTTCTGTTCTCTTTTTTAGAGAAATATCTTTCCTTTCTAATATATATTTAATAAATACATAAATTTTGTATAGTTACCTAAAAATTACATGATGAACATACTTCATGAATATTTGCTGCAGCTTTAATGAAGGTGGATTTACTGAGTGAAGCAACAAGAACTTCTGAAAGGTTTTTGAACCCTGGTGCCAAATCACTTTCTAGAAATGTATTTATTTACTTTGCTGGAGCAATGCCTAAGAGCATGAGTTTCATGCACCTACATCAGTACTGATTTTTAAATTTTAAAAGATACCCTAATTTGCTGAAAAAAACACCATAACTTTTTAATATATGCATTCATTTGAATAATCATGTGAGGCTAAACACTGTGGCATGTTTGTTTTCATATTTATATTTCTTATTTTGTAAGCTGTTCATGACTCATTTATTTTAAAAATCAGGCTTTGAAGCTTGTAATTATTCATGGTCTCTTTACATTTAAGAAAATTGAAAATAAATGCAACTTAATAAACCTTAATATAAATAAAATGAAATATATAAGTATATTAAATAATAAATATTTTATCATAGGTAGAATATTATAAATTACATACACAGCAAATGTAATACTCAGTTTGTCACTTACAAGATTTTTACATTGATTTACAATGCCCAGGTCACCTTGAGTTTTTGAAACAGTCCTATCAATATTTTTAAATGTAATTTCTTCATTGTTTTGAAGGTATAGAAGTCTTTTCTCAGGCAGGTAGTAAATATTCATGCATACTTTCTTCTAGGTTTTTCCTTTCCACTTAATTTTGTTTTTAAATCTAATTGGCTGTAGGTTGTACAGCAAACACCTAATTTGACTTCTTCCCTAAATAGTCCATTTTACAAAAGTATTTTGTAATGTTAATGCACTGATCCTCATTGATACTGTGACTTTATCATTGTTAATACTTTATTTCCAGATAGATAGATAGATAGATAGATAGATAGATAGATAGATAGATGATAGATAGGTAGATAGATAGATGATAGATAGGTAGATAGATAGATGATAGACAATAGATAGATGATAGATATAACACCCATTGAACAATCTATTCTGATATCAACATTTTAATTATTGTAGCATTTAATTATTATTGTATATATAATTAGTATTATATGTGATATAAAACTTGATCTTTATTAATTCAATGTCACTAATTTATTACTCAATTTCTTGATATCCCTACTTTTGTCTTTACAGATTATCCATCAAAGCTAAAAGGAAGTGTAAGGATCTCAAATACAATTTCTAAAAGATTTTGTCTTTTACTAGGTAATGTCACATTTACGCTCATTTTCAAAGTGGTATGTGCAGTCTTCATTCCAGCAACAAAAAACTAGAGTTCTTATTATGTATCAGGCATGCTTCTGGTAAATGTTAATAGATAAGATGAACAAGAAATCTGCCTTTGGGAATTTTTTTAAGATTTTATTTATTTATTTATTTTGAGAGAGAGAGAGAGAGCACAAGCAAGGAGAAAGGCAGAGGGGATGGGAGAGAATCCCAAACAGACTCCATGCTGAGTGAAGAGCACAACACAGGGTTTGATCTCAAGACCCAGCAATCAGAGCCCTGAGACCACAACCTGAATGGAAATCAAGAGTCAGACATTTAACTGATTGAGCCACCCAGCAGCCCCTGGGTACTTCTGATGTAGTCAGAAGTGTCTACACGGGCAGCATACTTTCTGTTTTTAATATTCTTTTCTGTTTCTTTTATCTTCCATTTCTTAAATGTATTCACTTAATTTTTTTTACTTTTATTTACTTTTTTTCCAGGATATGGAAGTTATATATTCTATTACTCATTTTAAAAGACAGCAGAAATAAAATTCCATGTTTTGACTTCTTTCATGTAAGACTATAAATGAAGCTCACTTTTACTCATTCTCTAAATTTCAGTATTTGTCTTTGTTTGAGTTTTTTATTTTTTTAAGATTTATTTATTTATTTGTCAGAGTGAGAGAGAGCGTAAGCAGGGGGAGCAGCAGGCAGACGGAGAAGCAGGCTGAGCAAGAAGCCAGATGAGGGGCTCCATCCAGGGACCCTGGGATCATGATCCCAACTGAAGGCAGACGCTTAACTGACTGAGCCACCCAGGAGTCCCAGTTTCCATATTTGTTAATACAATCTGAAATTTTGATCAGTTATGTTTGTTTAGTAATTTTTTTTACATTCTATCTTTGTTCTTTCAATAATAGTTTTTAATATTTCCATTCAATTTTATAATTGGATTGTATAAAATAATTACTTAAACAATTTAATTTAAAATAATTATCTACACAACTGTATTTTAAATGGTTTTGTATTAACACTATCCTTTTATGTTATGCCTTTGCAATTCTGAGTTGTTAGTTTTGATTCATCTCTCCTTTAACTGAAATATTCTTTTCTGTAATTTTTTGTGACAACTGTTTTTTGAATTCTTATATATGTGCAAATACTTTTTATGGCATCAATATATAACTTAGCTATGCATAAAATTCTTGAATAATAAAAAGTACTATCATTTAACACCAAATTTTGCAAAGGAAAAGTAAAAAAAAAGCAAAAAAAACCCATATGATTTTCATTTATATATATCACCCAAAGGTCTCTTTTTAATAGACATTTTTAATTAGGAGTGTTTAGGCAATCAGTATGTCTATTCTTAGTAGGCATTTTTTCATTAAAAATGACAATGAGGCAGGGTACCTGGGTGGCTAACTTAGTTAAGTGTCTGACTCTTGATTTTGGCTCGGGTCCTGATCTCAGTGTCTTAGGATTGAGCCCACATTGGGCTACATGCTGGGCATGAAGCCTGCTTAGGATTCCCTCTCTCTCTCTCGCTCTTCCTCTGCCCCTTCCCACCTCTAAAAAAATAACTGTGAGGCCGGTCAAAGTGCATATACTAGTCTCTGCCATTGGCTTTGCAAAGTCATGTTTAATTCATCCCAAACTTGCTGTATTTTTAATAAGCGTCATGTTGTCTTTTTCTCCTCTTTACAAATCTTTAAGTAAGGTCTAGCCAGAGATGGTGCTGACAACTAGAGATATATGAGGTGTGTCAGTGTGGGCTTCCCCAGAAGTCCCTAGGACAAGAATTCAAGAGAAAATGCTGTATATGTGGGGTGCCTGGATGGCTCAGTCAGTTAAGTGTCTGCCTTTGCCTTGTGTCATGATCCCGGGATCTTGGGATGGAACCCCACATCAGACTCCTTGCTCAGCAGGGAACCTGCTTCTCCCTCTGCTTCTTTCTCTCCCTCTGTCCCTCCCCCAACTCATGTTCCTAGCTCTCTCACTCTCAATATCAAATAAATAAGTAAAATCTTAAAAAAAATAATTCTGCATATGATTGGTGAAGGAAGCACTAAATGCTATCCTGTCCCAGGACTATGGTAGTATCTTTCCCCAACACAGAACAGTCACTCCCTCTGGATTGTGCTCTGGATTTTCCTGTACTGAATAGTCTCAAATATGTTTTCCTTGGTCAACCATTTTCTATTCTCAAATCAAAATAATTATTTTTTTAAGATTTTATTTATTTATTTGAGAGAGCGAGAGCATGGGGAGGGGAAGGGACAGAGGGCGAGGTACAAGCAGATGCCCCGCTGAGTGCGGAACCCAACACGAAGCTCAATCTCAGGACCCCAAGATCATGACCTGAGCTGAAATCAAGAGTCAGACACTCAACCGAATGAGCCTCCCAGGCACACCTCAAATCAAAATAATTATTGTTTGAGGGTTCACTGTGCGCCAGGCAGAGTTACACAGTTTGCATGATCCCTTAATTAATATTCACCGTAATTCTCTGAGGATATTTCTGTTACCATCTCCACTTTCCAGATGTGGAAACTGAGTCTTAGAAATTAAGTGAACTATAGAACTGTGCTTGACCCCACAACCTGCTCTAGAGCCCATGATCTTCCCTAGTGCTCCAGACTAATTTGCTGGGTTGAGGTGATATTCGCTCTAACCCTCATCCCATTTCTCTGACACTCTTACATGGTGGCATGCAATAACAGTTTTGATCGATGTACATAGCTTGTAGGGCTCTTGCTGTCTCCTTCCCACTCCTCTGCCTTTCCCCCTTGTTACTCTGTAGCTTTCAGTATACTGAATCATTGTCAGTTCCCCCCCACCCCGTTGCTTTGTGAAAATGGCAAGATCCAAAATGACAAATGAAAATAGGCACGTTTTTGATATGGAAGTGATACCAAAAGGAAGTGATGTTCCAACGACGCATACGCATGGTAGAGACCTAGCTAAGGATTGATAAGGCAGTGAACAGACATGGAGAAGCAGTTGTGGTACATCCCCAGCTTGAGAAGGGGTGTTGGACACCACTATTTTCTTTCCAGTGAGCAGAATGCTCTATTTTAGGTGTGGCTTCATACTTTATCTACTAATATGCTACTTTATGCTATGTCTTCTCAGACTCTAACAACAGTCAGCCTTATATATATTTTATTGAAGTATGACTAACATACCATATCCCATTATTTTCGGGTGTACATCATAGTGCTTTGATATTTTTATACATTAAGAAATGAACCCCATGATAAGTCTAGTTACCTTCTATCACCATATAAAGTTACTACAAATATTACTGACTATATTCCCCACGCTGGATATTACATCCCCATGACTTATTTGTTTTGTACCTGGAAGTTTGTACCTTTCAATCCCCTTCACCTATGCCACCCCCTCAACCCTCTCTCCCTTTGGTAACCAACAGTTTCTTTCCTGTGTCTATGAGTCTGTTTTTGTCTCGTTTTGTTTGTTCATTTTTTTTTCAGATTACTCATATAAGTGAAGTCATATGGTTTTTGTTTTTCTCTCTCTGACTTATTTCACTTAGCATAATACACTCTAGGTATATCCATGTTGTTGCAAATGGCAAGATTTCATTCTTTTTATGGCTGAGTACTATTCCATTGTGTGTGTGTGTGTGTGTGTGTGTGTGTGTGTGTGTGTGTATCACATCTTTATCCATTCATTTAATGTTGGATACTTTGCTTCCATATCTTGACTATTCTAAATAATGCTACAATGAACATAGGAGTGCAAATGTCTTTGGATTGGTGTTTTTGTTTTCTTCTGATGCATACTCAGAAGTAAAATTGCTGGATCATATTTTAGTTTTAGTTTTAATAAATTGGTGTGCCCACTGTGGAAAACAGTGTGGAGGTTCCTCAAAACATTAAAAATGGCCAGCCTTATATTTTGACATTGTGAATTGTCATGCTTTCCTCTTATGTCTTCATTTCTTCATAAGCATTCTATTGGGAAACTGGGAGAATTTATGACATGGTTGTGAACCAGATACCACTTCAAATTCAGCAGCATTGTACTTTAAGGAACACTTCTCTCCTTTTCCTGTCTCCCTTCCTCTGTTTCATCTGCATATCAGGCCCAATTGCAAGATTCCTTCCTCCTTGAGCCTTGAAAGAACTTTTTTATTATCCTCATTCTGGAAACCAAAGTATCCATTTGCATGTGAAAACAATTTTTTCAAATCACTACAAAATTTTTAAATACTTGGGGCACCTGGGTGGCTCAGTTGGTTAAGCGTCTGCCTTCGGTTCAGGTCATGATCCTAGTGTCCTGGGTTCAAGCCCCACATCAAGCTCCCTGTTCAATGGAGAGCTTGCTTCTCACCCTCCTTCTCCCTCTGCCCCTTCTCCCCAACTCGGGCATATTCTCTATCTCAAATAAATAAATAAAATCTTTTAAAAAAATTTTTAATACTTAAAATTCCAGTTTACTCATTTGGTAAAGGAATGATTATTATCATCATTTTGAGGGATGAGAGGTATTTTTTAAACTACTGACTGAATTAATCTGTTGTGTTTTTTTCCAAGTGGTTTGCGTCCTAATTGAATATAAACCACCTCTAAATCTTTGTAGTGGGTATAAATAAATAAACTAATAACTAAGGTTATTTTACCCAGTCTCCTTAATCTACTTGGAAATCACTCTAATGCCTGAATACTCTCTATGTGGTGTTTTAGTTAATGTCATATTTTAAAAAAATATATTTTTGAACACTAATGTCATCTTCCAGTTCTATAATTTATTTTTTCCGATAAACTCTAAAGAGTCATTGTCAATAGATTTTTACATATTTTAACATATTCTTACAGTCATACCCATGTGTTATAAAACAGATAACAAAAATGTATGGATCCATCTTTAACTATTTTGTAATTAAATATATTTTTCACATACTTTTTAAACTATTAAGATGGCATCGATATCTATTGGTATTTAATTCACACCCAATATCCTTTGTAGCTTAAATTAAATCCTTATTGGAGACATTTATTCTAACTGTAACTGTTTTCTCTAATGAACTACCAATTCATTTTCCCACACAGCATGTTCTAATTTGTGCTTCTGGTGGTTTCTAGAAACATATGGGGACCAACTGTGGTTATGTTTTGGGATCTTCTGTACAAAAACATGATAATTGCTTTTGTTTTGCTGATTACTCTCTGAGACAGTTTCAAACCTCTTCAACTTTTTCTTTATCTGTGAAGCCTTTAATTGCAAATCCCCTTCTGTTTTATCAGATGAATTTCACATGATGAGCATATTGGATGAGCTAGTTAATCTGTCCAGAGGTCCTATGATCTTTAGAAAAGATCAACCCCTTGCATATAATTTACAAATTGTTCCCAGATATCAGACATCATCAGCCTTGTTACTTCCATCGTGCCATAAACACAAAAGCAGAAGAGACATAAAAGGTAAGAGGCCTTCTGCAACATAAAAGAGAAAGCAAGATTGGCAGATCCTTTGCTTATGGTTTTTTTTGGGGGGGGGAGAGGGCGGGCAGTGGCAAAAGATACAATAATACAAGCATCTTCCTGATTGATTAAAGTAGTGAAGTGCATTCTTTGGTTCATAAATAATGCTCTATTACTTTTCTTCAAAGACAAGTAAACCTTGACAGAGTGACCTTTTCCAGGGCAGGAGTTGTTTCAGTGCCATAAATTATACTGTAAAACGGGTGGAAATGCTACTGAGAAGTGTGTGACAAAATAAGATTAAAGATTACTATACACAAAAGATTGTTGTTTTATTAATGGATTCCTGTCAATGGGATGAAAAATCCTCGGCTTTCTACTGGACGCGGAGATCATGTCAAGCCGAAAAATTAGGAGGGCATTTTCTAAGGTAACTAAATGTGTCAAAATAACAATAGACTGATTAGTTTGTCGCTCTGGCATTATATTTGCTCTTAAAGCAAATTTAGTAATTGTCCACTAAGCTGTACCGTCCACAGGCATTTGCTTGCAAAGGGAAGGATGGTGCGGTGGGCTGGCTTCAGTGCCGGCTGTGCCTTTGCGGGAAGGTTCCGGAGAGATGCTTTGCAGAACAGAAGCTCTGGCTACGGTTTCTTCTCCGCCAGGACGCTGTGGCTCGCCAAGAGGGGACAGCGTATGGTAATTCTCAACCCAGTCATTTATCTGCTTGAACACTCAATCTGACAGAGCCATCCATGTCACTTTGAAGAAAAGAAAAAGAATCACCTAGTGACTTACGCTCTAAGTGGCTCTGAATTTTTTTACAGCACACTTGTTTCCAATTTTATCAATTAGTAAAAAAACAACTTGAAATTACAGACACTAAAACAAGCCCGTTTAAAATACAATGAAGGATTTAAGTCTGCTTGAATTACATGAGATCATGAGAGTTCAGGGATTTTTTTTATTTATTTATTTTTTTTTTGGTAAGCATCAACATCCGGTCCAAATACCGTGTATGATTCCTTTTAATTTTATTACTGCAGTTTTGCTGTGGTGATTATCCCCGCCCAATTTCTCCTTAAAATCAAATAGATCATCTTAAATAAATAAATAAACGAACAAAAACTCATCAAAAGAAAGCGAAACTGGTGGCAAAAAGAAATGAGAAGAAGGGAAAGCAAACAAGTACAAAGTATCAGATATTTTGAATGATTAATTTCAATAGTAAAATTCATTCAAGTCTTAGGGCCCTTTATTGTGTGGCCCTAGCAGACATACGATCTAGTAAAATAGAAACAGAAACAAAATCATTCTATTGAATTTAATTAAACCTTACAAAAGTTTCCTTGGAATTTGATCTAGCATGGTTCACTTAAATAATAACTACCCTTGTTAGACAGAGCATATGCTCAGCATGGCATGTTGCTATAAATCACTCCTTGTCACAAAGAAGAATAGATACACCGGCTCCTTACTGCTTTGTTATTCTTTATAACTAGACACAGGGTATCAGTGTTACCTTCATTATAGGAACAGAAACCCGGGCCTAATCCACACAAGCCATTTTCAAGATAGGTGTCAGAAAGCCAAATGACAAAACAGTGAGATTAGTGTTACAATAAGCATCCATCTACTTCTCAGACAAACATAAAATTGTAGCTAGTGCATGTGGAGCTTACGTGATGGGTTGGGTAGATATTTTGCCCATGTTTTCAATGGGCAAAGCAGAAAGCCTTTTCCTATTCTTACATAGCACTTATCCAAGAAGCCCTGTTTACTTAACTTATGAACTATTCAAGGACAGATCCAACTGTTGAAATTTTACTTTGGTCTTAGCACAAATCAAAGAATAAATTAAATCTTACTAGTTTTAATAATACCCACATTTTCCTTTACGCCAAAAAAAAAGAAGTGTTTTAACTAAGTAAGTCCTTTTCATTTACATTCTCCACATTCTCCTTGAGTGTGCAGAAAGGCTACCCTCTTCTTTGGCCAATAAGACGAGCTCAGGCAACACAGAAGTGAATGGCATATGTGAACAATCTTCAGAAGCCAACACTGTCTTAGAAAATATCTACAATCTAAAAGCCAGAACAACAGCAGTGATTGAAAGGTGATCATGAAGACTTGGGCGTCCCTCATCTTGGAACCTAAAGACCAGTTCGAAAGGGGAAAAAAAAAGTTGTTTTAACAGTTGGTCAAATGACCTACCCTTTCATATTTACTATCAAAAAAGAAAAAAAAAAAAACGTCTCTCTCTCATAATCTCTTCTCCAACAGAATGTGGAATGTGGTTCACTTAAATAATAACTACCCTTATGTGGAAATCTATACGATTCTTAAGTATGCACCATATATGATTCCTAAGTAAGCACTTGCTGGGTGCTTTGTGTGAACCAACCAGCGAGTCCCAGAACCTCCCTGATTTCTCTGGGCCACAAGAATTACTCCCTGAAGGAGCCTGCTGTTTCTGATACCTGGGTAGCTAATCCCTCCTGCCACTCGAGACTTTTGCATCGGTAGAGAATTCTTCCCTCTTCCAAATTCTCAGCCTTTCAGTTCCAAAGGTGGCAAGATTAGGAGCAAGGTTTCTCGTCTCACAAAGAGGGTATCAATTTAAAGTACAAAAATTATGTTGTCAGCATAATTCCATAGGGATATCGATTCATGGGTATCTAACTCTTAGTATTTGCAATTGTGAGGCTGAATTCATTGGAGTTTCATAAAATAACATCCTAAGAGCACTACTGCAGAATGCTTCAGCTTTCTCTTGGAAGATACAACAAGTTACACAGAAACAATTTATATCTGCTTAAACATTTATACATATCTATATGCTTATACTCAGAACTACCTCAATTTTTGTCTTAGGGGAAATCTAAAACACTGCTGCTATAAATACTGAACACATCTAAGGTAAATTCAGCTCAAGAATGGCCCCTTAATCATAATGTTCCCCAGTATTCTGGGAACAACTAGGGAACCAACACAGCCAGATTTTTTTACTTCTTGATAAAGAGTGCATTTCCTCTAACAGAGAAACTCAAAACAGAGATGCCATATCTCTTTTCCAGGTTACTGTTACTGAACTCATTTCTAATACACACTTCTGGTTTGACCATATATCACACTATTAATCACTTATCAATCTATGGTAGTAACCATGGTAAAACCAAGACGTAGCCAAAAAGTAGCAACATAACCCTAACATCTGAGTGTCTCAAACACTGGGAGAAGATGTCAGCCTTATGCCATAACATTCAGAAAACAAAACCAAGTTCCAGACGAAGTGAAAAAAGCAACATGTGTTAACAATCTTAACTATAATAGAAGTAAATATAGCAAAAGAGTTTTACTTAGGGGTAATAAAATATCTTTCTGAAAAGGACATGCATTTCAGTAGTCATAGAGAATTATATTGGCAAATTTGACCACATTAAAATTTTACATTTTATAAAACTAAAAACACTATCAAGAAAGTTAAAATAGGGGCGCCTGAGAGGCTCAGTCAGTTAAGCCTCTTGGTTTCAGCTCAGGTCATGATCTCAGAGTCCTGGGATAGAGACCTGTATTGGGCTCTGCACTCAGCTGTGGTCCCTGTGCCTCCCCCTCTGACCTTCCCCACTCTCTCTCTCTCTCAAATAAAATCTTTTTTAAAAAGAGAGTTAAAATAGCAGCATCAGACTATAAGAATACCTTCTTAATGTACATAACATAAAAAGCAATATTCTTCATATTAAGCTAATAACCCAAGAGAAAAATAGTTAAAAGTTTGAATGTCCAAATCACAGAATAAAAGAGCAAATATGAAAATATTGATCAACTTATTAGTCAGTAGGAAAATGTAAATTAAAGGAGACACTTCCACCCGCCAAATTTGTAGATAAATAGAATATTAACTAATATTTACTTCAGTTTAAGAAGGCATTTGGCAAAGGCAGTTACAATTGATGAGAGGGAACACTGGCCTAGGCACTGGATGAGTGGTGAAAATATCCACCAAGCCCCACAAAACCACAAAATGGGCAGGCCAGGAAACCCAACTCAGAAAAGCTCAGTGAATAGTCAAAGTCATGTAAATCTTTTTTTTTAAGATTTTATTTATTTATTTATTTATTTATTTATTTATTTATTTGACAGAGAGAGAGAGAGCACGCACACCAGCAGGGGGTAGGGGCAGGCAGAGGGAGAGGGAGAAGCAGACTCTCCACTGAGCAAAAAGCCCAATGTGGGGCTCCATCCCAGGAACCTGGGATCATGACCTGAGCCAAAGGCAGACACTTAACCTACTGAGCCACCCAGGTGCCCCTCATGTAAATCTTATATGGGATAGCCTGGAACCATACTTAGCCTTTTGACTTCTGTCTTTCCAGAACTCTAAGCTTCTTAGAATTTCCAGACCACTACTCCTTCTTAGAATTTAATTAGCACTTCAGCACTTTTTTCTTCTTTGCTTGCACTAGTTGTTAAACATTGGGAATCTTTTTTTTTTTTTCTTTTTGGACAGTACTGTCATTTTGTGTTGCTTCTATTTCTAAAAATAGTGTGATGCTAAATATTTGTTCTTCATCTAGAAATAAAGGATTTAGACTAAATGTTCTTTTTAGGACCACTTGCATCTCTAAAATGCTGACTTTATTATTTTATGGATATTTTTCAAAGCACTTGCTATGTGTATGTGTGTGTGTGTCTGTGTTTGTGTGTCTATGTACATCTGTGTACGT
>NW_024427107.1:11826045-11854114 GCF_017311325.1 Ursus maritimus
TGCTCAAGCACTAATGAGCATCCTAATTCCAACTTGGGAAACCAAAATTTAGGGATGCCACTTCTAACAGTTTTCATTATATTTTATTCTTCTTACATTTTATATTCATAAAATCTTTATCTCTAGGATTCACTACTGAAATACATTGGTGGAAATCCATTTCACTACTATACGATACTATAATTTCATTATATAACATTTAGTGTACATTATACATTAAAAAATTAAAGAACCTGCTACTTTAAAGAATTACTAAGCCAAGGATGATGTGTTCATCTTTACAATAAGATGCAAGTATTCTATAAGAAATCTTCATTTGGAAATATTTGCATGAAGTTATATTTAAAAGCAACTGATGTTAACTATTGCAATTTAGAACATTACACTGGGAGATTTTATGCTGGATTATGAATTGGGTAATTTCTAATTCTTTTTAAAGTTTGGCCATTTGAAGTTTATAATAAGCAAACTAAGCAAGTGTAGATTGACAAATTGGGTAACGTCAATAGTTACTCTCTTTCCTATGCAAATGGCCTCATAATCATATCGTTGCCAGTTCAAAATGAAACTGTCCTTGCTGGCATATTCCATGATTATGCAATAAGCATTAGTATTTTCTTATGCTTTTCATATGTTTCTGTAATTAATACTAGCTTACTAATTATACAAAAAATGACAGGGTAGGGCGCCTGGGTAGCGCAGTCGTTAAGCGTCTGCCTTTGGCTCAGGGCGTGGTCCCGGCGTTCCGGAATCGAGTCCCACATCGGGCTCCTCCGCTGGGAGCCTGCTTCTTCCTCTCCCACTCCCCTGCTGTGTTCCTTCTCTCCCTGGCTGTCTCTCTGTCACATAAATAAATAAAATCTTAAAAAAAAATGACAAGGTAAGTAGCCACGGTCCCTAAACATATACATTCCATTTCTTAAAGGATCAAGAGCAGCTTTGCCGAGGTTGAACATGGTGTTGATTAAGCATAATCCCTCTGAAAGGCCACAGAAATGTAATGCAAGCTTCTAGGGTTTTCAAACTTCTGGAATTCCTGTAGATTAAACACGAAGAACCACCTTGGTCCCAGCATGATAAGGTCAACCTGATACTTGAAGGATTCATGTGAATTGCTTCTGTTTATTCAACTAGTTGCGTAACTATATCTTACTTTCAAGTATAAATTTCATGGTACCAATTAGTATCAATCTTAGGCTGCCAAGGGTCCATCTGCTAAGCAAAGTCTGAATGCAAAATTATTTCTTACCGTGTCCCGTGATAACTGCTGTACAGGAGGACTTTCTTCCAGTTCTCAAACTTCTGCTTGGATATTTCTTCTTCACTTTGAGAATCTCCTCTGCTTTTGTTATTGCTGACCCTCTCCAGTTTGCAGTGCATAATAGAAGCATATTTGGCTCTCAGAACTCAAATAGGAATAATAAAGATATGCTTCTTTAAATAGGTTTCAATGTTTGATTGATGGCACATATGCTTACTGGTTGATAAACACTTTCAGGATTTGATCACTGAATAGGCATGGTTATAAAATACCTACTGTAGTGGGCTAAGTCATGTCCCCCAAAGATGTCCACATCATAATACACACCACTTTGGGAGTATGTTGCCTTACATGGCGAAGGAAAATTTGCCAGTATGATTAAGAATCCTGAGATCAGAGATTATCCTGGATTACCCAGTGGACCCAATGTAATCACAAAGGTCTTTACAAGAGGGAGGCAGGAGGGTCAGAGGCAGAGAAGGAAATGTGATGACGGAAACAGAGATTTGAAGATGTTATGCTGTTGGATTTGAAATGGAGAAACGGGGCCATGAGACAAAGAGCGCAGGCAGTTTCTAGAAGCTGAAAAGCTAGGAAATAGGTTCTGCCCTAAAGCCTCCAGAAGGATCCAGCCCTGCCCATACCTTGACTTTAGTCCAGTGAGACTTAGTCTCTGCTTCTGACCTCTAGGGTTTTAAAATATATTTGTGTTAAGCCCCTAAGTTGGTGGCAATTTGTTAAAACAATGAGAAACTCCTACACTTACTGAATAGTTTTTGGCTTTCCAACCAGTGAGTTGCCTCTAGCTAAAGAGTTAAACTTGGTTTTTGGTTGTTTTGCATAGTTTTTATTTATAAGAGACATTTCAATATATTTCCAGATCAAGTGACTATCTCTTTAAAAGGAGCAGTTTGATTGACCTTCAAAAAATTCATAAAGCCACCCAGCAAGGAGTGTAAAGGCAGAAATGGACCCTCTTTCAAGACTATTGTCTGACTTTAACAAGAAGAGGAACAAAGGCTCCATCCAGCATCGTGTGGTACGGCTGGGCCTAAAAGTGTGAAAACAGTTTTCTTTTCCACAGAAATGCTCCTGTCACACTTGTAAATATGTTCTGGATTATCTAGGTATTTACTGGAAGCTCACAAATCACCTCTCTGGGAGAATGCTATAAAGCAAACAGCAAAAAGCCTCTGAAGTGAAGTTTTAATAGTATACAGAAAGAAAATAATCAGCTGAGTATTCAACACATGGTATAATGACAAATACATAGTATTTAAATATATCTGTGGGATTCATTAATACATCAGCACATTAACACCAATAAGGTTTCCAGTTACTTTTTATTTTTTCTTACTACTTTGTTCTTCTTGTTAGAAACTCTTATTGTCTCTCAGATATCCCTAAAACCAGCCTCTAAGTGTTCCTCCAGCCCCTGAGATAATGTGATCACAGTTGCTCATCCCCAGGAGGTCATAATCTACTAGGAACACAGACAAATCCATTTTGAAGCCTACAAAGAAATCACCAAGGAACAAGAATATTTAAAATTAGAGAAATGTAGATTTAAAGCAATGAGAACCATTTTTCTGAGAACCACCATCTGGGCCCTTGAGAAGCACATCCTACAAGGGAAGTCATGGAGGCTTTTAGCAAAGGCTGTACTAAGCAGGGCACTTGGAAAGGCAGGAAAGGGTGTTTGTTACCGGCACAAACAGAATGAACAGAGGCACAGTGAGCCCAGTAAGCTCAAGGAAGTAAAATGTTAGTTCTAGCGTAGCTCAAATGGGACGTGAGAATCCTAAGACCCAAAATGGGAGTTATAGCAGAAGTCAAATCCAGAAGGGCTTGGTAGGACATGCCATGGAGCATAGGTTTTATCCTATTTCCCCAGAAAGGGTGAATTTTTAGAAGAGAAATCAAATGGTTGTATTTGAAATAAACAGGTTACATTGCTGGCAATGTGGAAAATAGGTCAGAGGGAAGAAAACAATTTTAAGTGTGGGTGCTAATAGAAGGTGGAGTATTCCACACTGTTTACACAGAGTTTTATTCAGGCAACTTACTAGCGGAGTGGTGGGGGGTGGGGGGAGAAGATTGATGATCCAGGCACTACACAGTTATTCTCTGCCAAGTTCAGACCCTTGATCCCCAGCTTTTACAGAGCAAGGGGCGTTGCGGTGAGGTCAAAGGCTAGTTATGGAAAGTGGCGCCATTTGTGGACCAGAGGGTCTCTACTAGTTAGCTAAAATGGGACCTGCTGTGTGCAACTTTAGGGAGGAGCAGAGCAAGCCTTCTCGCATTTGGTCACGACATACATTAACCTCCACAGGATGAACATGTAGCATGAACAAGACGGAGGGCCAAAGATGGAGTTGGTGTTGCCAGAGCTCTGACGGGTGCTTAGAAAAAGACCATTGCTATAGTCAAGATGAAGTAAGATGGGACTGATATCTGCCCTAGGACCTCATCAGATCCACTCAGAACATTAAAGGATGAGATGGAATTAATATAATAGATAGGCAAAATATACAGGATTAGGTTATTGATTACTTATGAAGATTAAGAGGAAAAAAGAAACTAGAAATGACCTCCAGAATTCCTAGATGAACACCTGGAAGGATTGTATTATCCACAAAGTAATGAAGTGGAAAGGCGTATTTGGAATGGGGGGTGTTATTTCTGCTTTGGGCTTGTCGCCAGTGCCGTGGTCGCAGGACAATTACAGGCGTCCAGGGCACTGTGGGGCGTGGGAATCTAGGATGCGAGTGAAAAACCTTGAGGAGAAATAGACTTAAGACACATCAGCCTATATACAGGTCACATTTAAAGTGTGGAACTAAATGAAATCACCCAGAGAAGAGCACACAGGGCCATTTTAAAGAGTAAATTTGAAATAGCTACTGTGGGAAATTAAAAATGGGATGTTTAGCAATTACTAAAAAGACTATTCCATTGGCAAGGTTCTGTTCTTCACCCAACTTGCATGTTTCTTGTTAAAAAATAAGCCATCTTCCTAGATGATACTAAATAAACTTGGTTGATTCAACTACTGATTAATTCACTAGGTGGAAACCTCTTTAGACTATCCATTAATTGTGGTGAGTTTCACACCTTTTAATTTATTGATTTGGCTACAGCGTTTCCTGGTTATTAAGACTTTATTCCATCGATTGTATTTTTAACCTTGTAAAATCATTTTCGTATCCAGAGTTTCTCTAATTTTCCCATATTTGTCTTGTCTTCTGCACTTCTTAATGTGATCTTCTATTGAAGTAAGGTGCTAAGATTTATATAAATATATATACATAATATACATCATAGAATTTTATACATTTTGTTAATAAAATCTAGATTTTTATTTTTCAGTGTCCTTTTTGTACAAACCTTCTCCCACACTTAGTGATAGAGGTCTGGGGCCATAAACTCTAGTATGTTTAGTGATTATAAAGGTTTGCCTTAAATAAAGTCTCACATTTTGGTCCCAATCAGTATATGTATTTGTTCCTAAGGAAGAGGAAACACTCTGATTATATTTGAAAGATAATATATTATGCTTAATATTTCCCCTTTAATTATACCTTTGATTATGTTGTCTTTGATTTGTTTTACAATTGGAATGACTGGGTTAATTAAGGTAACTAAGATGAACCCTAGAAAGAATGGAATCTAAACAAGTTAGTGGGTATATCATCTGATTCTAACTGGTAAAAATGTCTCTTTAATAATTCTGTAGCGAAACATGTTTCTATACACAACGAAATTGTACTTTCCATGGAAAGGGAGATTTTCATTCATTTTTGTTGATGTCATCTAGTGGCCACATGGCCTAATTTCCAAGTTGCTTTAGCTAACTTTGTTATGCTAAATAGCTGGAGTAATTACAAATTAAATAATCAGGAGACTGCCTGTGCTCACAGAACGCCCACTTTCTGAATTCCATTGGGATGGTCTAAATTTATGAGCTAGAAGTCAGGAAATGTAGTTTCTATGTACCACTCTTTAAAGTTTAACATTGAGAAGTCTATGAAAAGACCACGATTTTAAAAAGACAAAAGGAAGTCAAAGTATAGTTCTATACTCATTCCTGATTCTAGAGGGAACCTCCTTGAAAATTTTCAAAGCCAACTTTTTATTACCTTGAAGAGTCAAGTCATTCTTAGAGCTCTAAGAAATAACAACACCATGCAATATGTGCCCTCCTTAATAGCACTGGGTGTTATATGCAAATTACAAATCATGGAACACTACATCAAAAACTAAGGATATACTGTATGGTGACTAAAATACATAATAAAAAATTATTATTAAAAAAAAATAACAACACCACTATCAACAACAACAACCAAAACTAAATGCTTTGTCTAGTTTCTGACATGAAACTTTGAGCTATTTATGAAATTTATTTAAGGAGATAAGTTGGTGTTTATACATTTTCCTCTAACATATAATTGTAAATACTTAATGTTTGTCATAAAAATGATGATCCAACATGATTCACAGGCCTTTCCTCTCTAAGGAACTGTAAGAATGGGACAGTGAAAACTCTAGCAATGAGGGAAAGTAGATGGTAGGGCAAGCAATCATGAGCAATAACAAGGAATTACCATTATTACTACATGCTACTATATGCCTATGACACATGTCTGCTTGTTATATATTCACTGATTCAATAAAAATTTATGAAGCATCTATTCAGAACTCTACCCAAGATGTGAGCTAGAGATGCAAACAGATTAATATGATGCACTAGGTGCAATAACAGCAGTATATTTAACATGATGAGAAATAATAACTATTTCTCCTGAAGACTTGAGCAAAGCACGTGAGAAAAGGTGATCATTGGGTAGATCTTGATGAATGAGTGACTTCATCTTGCATTTCCTCTGTGCTTCAGGCAGAGGGTGAAGAGGTATCAGTCTAGATCCAAAGGTCTAAATCTAACTCTGCTTCAGAAAAACTCAAGAAGTTGTTAGAAACTTCAATTCCAAGCACTTTCCTAGAAAGTTCTGATTCAGTAGATCTAGGGTGAGATCCAAGAATCTTTTTTTTTTTTTCAAAGCTCCCAGGTGATATTATGTGAAGTTTATGTGCTGCTGGTATAATGAAGTGAGTGGGAAGTTGAAGTGGCTGGAAAAAAAAATACTGTAAAGATGTGTTGGGCCTGGTTTGTTAAGATCTTTCTCTAAAAGAGAACCTAAAGCAGGTTTTCTCAACATTTAATGTGAAGATGAATTACCAGGGAATCCCAGTAAAGGCAAATTCTGGCTCAACAGATGAGACCCGAGACTGCATTTCTAAAGAGTTCCCACTTTATACCAATGCTGCTGGTCTCTGTATCTATCATACTTTGTGATCTAATCTGATTGATTGACAAGCAAAAAGGCACAAATAAAAATTAAGAATTTAAGGGTAAAATGTAGAGTGAACTTTCTTCTGATTTCCAAGCTGATTGGTTGGTGCTAGTGAATGTTGAGAACTTTTTGTATTGTCTCTTTTGGGGATAACTTAGTCAGGAGGAAAACAAGTTGCTTTTATTAATTCCACAAATTAAATGTCTAAATGGAGAAGTAATATAGTGCAGTGGTAAAAAATGGAGAAGTAACATAGTGCAGTGGTAAAAAACAAAAACAAAAACAAAACAAAAAAACACATAGATTTTGAAGTCAGACTGGCCAAGTTCATATTCTACCTCTGTATTTCACCAGCTATGATAGTGTAGGCCAAAAAAGTGTAACCTCTTTGCACATTTCCTTATCTATAAAGTGGAGCTAAGAAGAGTAAGAGTACTCACTCTCTGGAGTAAGAGTGAATTACTGAGTTAACATATGGAAAACACATAGCACAGGGCCGAGCATGAGTCAAGTGACATAGCAGCATCCTCCACTCTCTTTAGTATTTTTGTTTCCATGGATATCAATATGAGGTCATATTCAAAAGTGGAAACAGGGGCACCTGGGTGGCTCAGTTGATAAGCACCTGCCTTCAGCTCAGGTCATGATTCCAGGGTCCTGGGATGGAGCCCCACATCGGGCTCCTTGCTTAGCAGGGAACATATTTGTCCCTCTCCTTATGCTCCTCCTCATGCTCCCTCTCTCTCTCTCTCTCTCTAATAAATCAATAAATAAAATATTTTTAAAAAAATAAAAATGAATAAAAATTTTAAAAAGTGAAAACAGATTTTTTCAACTTGCTGGTTTTTTCAGCTTTCTGGCAAACCCGGCTTCCACCCTTGTTCCTCTCCCTTGCAGCATGATGAACATGCCTTCCCTTTATTCTTCATCTATCTATACAGAGCCACCATATTTTTAAAAAATATACCTATACAAGTTTACTTTTCCTTCTCCCATTTTCAGATTACCTTGTCATTTGTAAATCAGTGCAACTCTGCCACTCTCAATATTTGGTTAGAACTGCTCTTATCAAGATCAACAGGCATTTCCTCTAAGGCAAATCTTTTTTTTTTTTTTACATTGTTAATCACATCCTTCTCAAAATTCTACAGCCATTTAAAAGTTCTAGATATGAGAATTTCTAATGCAAATTATAATCCCAAATGCTATTAAAATTCTGAATAGAGCCTCTGTTATCTGGGGTTCCATGGGTAACCTAATTTCAGGGGCAAGTACCCAGAATGGCAAAGAGAAGGTAGATAGGTATTTAAGATATATCAGACGGCATTAACAACGTGCACTTGTAGGATGGATCAGATGACTATGAAATGAAGTAAGGAAATTAGTTTGAGAGAAGATGAAAGGCTCTTGAGATTGAGAAATTCGGAGATAAGACTGACAGTACCACGAGGCGTGGCAACTCCACACTACATAAACTTGTCAAGACTGGAACTAGGCTTCACAGAATCTCCCTCTTCTAGAGTTTCAGGTCAGAGCTGACCAAAAGAGAGATTTACACGAGTTTGGGAAAGTACACAAGAGTCAGTAGCCACTACTCTCTGACAATCCTTAAGGTTGGAGATGGTGAGAGACCAAGAGGTATCAGAGAATCCTTACTTTTCCTCCACTATGCAGCCCATTCTTCTCTTTACCTGTCAGCTCTGCTAACCAATAGTCATATGAAACCCACCACATGATGCAGAGGCGCAGCCTTCTAGAGATTTCTCTAGCAGTCACTCTCATGGCCTCAATCCAGCAGAGATGCTTCTGACTACAGGAGGGCTCCTGAGGGTCTTCCCTCATGCTCCAACTCATCTTTCAGACTTCCAGTCCCCCAACTTCTTCCACTAGTGTTTAGATCTTATTCCTAATGTGAATGTCTTATCTTGTAATCCACACAATGGTTTTGCTTCCCTGACTGGCACTTCCTGACACCAGATTTCAGAATTAAGCCTTCATCTCTTGTGAAGCAATTGAACATTCAAGGTTCTCAAGCAGGAAGTGACATGGTAAATGTGGTCTTCAGGAAGATGACTATAATCGTGGTCTTCATTCCAATTCAGCCTTGGATTGTGAGTTAGCAACTGAAAATAGGGCTAGAACCAGAGCGGCTATCATAGTAATTCAAGCAGGAGATGTTTGGATGCCCAGAATGGACACAGAAATAAAGGAATAATCATCAACTCTTCAAAGTCATTGACGCTAGTGTTCCTCTGAGAGTCTTCACGATGCAATACAGTCCTGCCACGTGATGGAAACATATCAAAAGTTTACAGAACTTGAGAATGAAAGATACATCCATAAAAGATGAGTTGTACCTTTCCTTCATTAATATAAATTAAAATAAAGGAAATACTCCCCAATTTCCATTGAAATGTAAGTTCCAAAAGGCCATGAAAGTTGGGGATTCGCCTTTCCACTACTCTACTTTCAAAGCTTAAAAAGGTACTTGGCATGCATTGACGTCTGAATGTGTATTTATTGAATGAATAAATTAATGATTAATGTCAGTGGACATCACAAACCCTTATATAAACAGGTAAAACAGTATGTTCATTGGATTATATTCTTTGTTTCAAAAGAAAGTTTCCCCAATCAGAGGTTACAGAGTGCTATACAACCACATAAACATCTCCAAATACTTAATCTACCAATTAATCTTAATCTTAACTCAGAATTTCAGAGTGCAGGATCCTATAGAAAATGATTTGATGGAAAATCTGTGTTTTTGGCCTACAAAGGAAAGTATACATAAAATATATTTCTGTCAGAGGATTCTTCATTGTTGTTGCTTTTTTTTTTCCAGGCAAGAAATGATATTGAGAGGTTTTTTCCCCACCATTCAGGAAAATCATTTTTTGGCTATAAATATTAATGGGTTTAGTAATAAATTACACACTTGAATGGCATTTTATTACTTAAAACTAAAATATTAAAAACCTTATTTGAAATGCACAGAGAAATCATGTAATTTAAATCACCTTAGACTTGGAAATGGACTCCAAACCACTGCTTAGAAAGAGGTATAATTCTTAAAATATGTATTTTGGTAATGGGCCAACATATTCCACAGAACCATCTAGAAAGAAAGTAGATAGGTCCTCTGGTCCAGTATATTTTTTCTCAGATAAGCAAACTATTTTTATTTGCTTTCTCAGGCCATTCTCTAAAATTAATAACATAAGCACTGAAGTTAGAATTGATAAAGACTAATTTTTCTAACTATTAAAGTAAGATTTTCTTCTCTCCGGAAATGAATTCACTAACAATGTTATAAGCCAAGAGCATAATCTTCTCAAAAATAAATTGTACAGATCAGCCACATGAAATATATACTCTCCAAATATGCCTCCAATCATATTTCTTTGCTTTAAAAATTTGGAATTAATAATTTAAGCACTGATATTAATTTATTTCTTAACTGTGTAATAGATGAATTCCTCAGATTAATTCTATCTGATCATTTTAGAGATAGAAATAATAATTTTATTCAGGAATCAATCATTATCATTATAACTTCAATCAGTATTTATCAGCACCAGAGCCTAAGATACAGTTCTTGCCCTAAATTGTTTTGTCTAAAATTCCTTCATTCTAATCAGTTACAAAAATACCTACTAACCATGTGGTTTGCTTCAAGATGCTGAGGGTAGTAGTTAAGTAGCCTACTTTTATGTAAAGTGAAATAGGTTTTAAATTTAGGTTTTAAATCTTCCCCAGTTCACTAATCAGAGTTGTTTTTATATCACTTCCCCATTAAGAACTTTCAGTACCCCCACACACACACATAGACACACAAAAACAACCCTGGTTTCCTTGGCTTATTGGTCAAGGACCTCTCTAAGCTACTCCCAGTCTTCTTTTTCTTCCTACTTCTCATTCTTCTTGAGCTGTCCCCATATATACCAGTCACATCAGACCTTTCTCTGTTCCTGAAGATGCCTGCACTTTACCCCTCCAAGGTGTCTGTGCAATATGAAGGGGACACCTGGATTATTCTCCTTTCTCACCACTAACGTCTCCCATTCTTAAAGACTACAGGTACCTGCCCTCATTTGTACAAAATATTCACACCTCTCCCTTACCTGACCACTCACTATGGTTTGTACCTCTTTGTTACCTTGTATTAGAGTTTCTTCTATGTCCATCTGTCTTGCTGCCAGTCTGTGAGGCTGGGATGAGAAGGGATCTTGTCTCATTCATATTTATATTTATCATTCAAATAGATCAATGTCCCACTAATAGTTACCAGTTGAATTGAACTGAATAGAATTGAACCCAGCTGAATTGAAACTGACAACCGGGATGGCAGTGGAGGTGGGAAGATGACATCAGACCAAGTTCTCCAATGCAGCCACACATCAATCAGCAATTACCTTTCTGGGCCCAACTGAGATCTGAGATCTCTGTTGGTCACTGTAGGGAGTACATAGGGAATAAAACAACTTCAAGAATCCTCCTAAGAATGCCCTAAATGATCTTTTTGAAGGAAGGGGAAGAAAGCAAAATTTGACAGGGGGATTGATATCCAGTATCATTTAATCTCCAAAACACATTCAAAGGTGGCACGACGTTTACAAATAAAAACCTGAGGTCCAAAGTCACACAGCGAGTGAGCGGCCAGGAAAGGGTGCAAACTCCTATTTCTCAGGTCCCACGGTGGTGCTTTCTCAACTACATGAAATTGCCTTCAGTCTCATACAAGTCTTGCTATCCACACTTTTTAAAAATGGCACTCCTATTTTTATAATTAAAAGGAAGTACATATTAGCTGCAGAAATGACTCAAAAACCCAGAGATAACTAACATTTTTTGTTTTCAGGCTTTTTCTCTGGGAATAAACAAACAACATACATGTATAATATTTTTTCTAATATTAGACCACTCTGTATATGTTACATGTTATAATAATTTTCACTTTATAACTCAACCCTTTCCATAGAATTCCAACACATGTGATTCCATATTATTGCTACAGCATCTTCTTTGTGCTATTATATTCCAATTATGTATCCACCATAATTAATGATATCAATTTTGCATTGATTTGAGATGGTTTTCCACATTTTACTATTATAAAGAAAATTGTGATAAGCATCCTTGTGCTTAAATATTTTTGTGCATCTCTGATTTGGTGCTTAAATTTCAAGTCTATGGAAAAAGGAAAGAAGAGACACAGATAAGTTAGGCTGTAGGTGATTTCACACTTCTGGAAAGTAATGGACTCCTGATAGACTTCAGTGCAAATCTAATAATGCATTTCTCAACCTCAAGCACCGTTACCATTTTGGAGCAGATAACTCTTTGGGGAAGCTTTCCTGTGTGCTATAAGATGTTTAGCAGCATCGCTGGCCTTTGTCCGTAGATGCCAGTAGCAGTCTCCATCCATGCATTCATGACAATCAGAAATGTCTCTAGACATCGCCAAATGTCCTGGGGGTGGGTGACTCATAACACCCCACCCTGCAGTCATTGATCTAACGTAATAGACTCAGTGCTATTATATCCATCAACATTTAGACAGACCTGATTTTGGAAGACGAAGAAAAAAAATGGACACAGACACATATCTCATTTTCCCAAACCAGTGGAGATCCATAAAAGAGTGCAACAACTACTTTGCATTATAGAAAGCTATCAAAATACACAGCTTCAAGGAAATGCAAGGAGCATTCCCGAACAACCAAACTATATCCAAACATGTATAGAAAATAAGTACGAGTTTTGCCAAGAATGACACAGCTGAATGTATAAAAGACAGTCTTTTAATAGCTTGCAATATAAGACACTTCACAGTAACCAGTTGAAAAATGAAGATAAAACCTTGAATAGAGACAGATTGATATGTAAAGAAAAAGAAGGAGTAGAGGTTAATGAATTATTTCTAAATCAATATAATGTAATAAAATTCTCTCTTCTGTGAAAATGTGAAATTTGCATTTATGCCCAGTGAAATATAGATGAACAGTGATTGTGCTTATTACACCTGTCACAGAGAAAAAAAATCAGGGCACATTATCTACTGGTTACATGTCTTCAAAACTGATTAACCTTAATACATTTTTTTCCCTTCACTGATCTCACAGAGTTTACTGAATATAGCACGTCTTGATTAAAATTGCCCACATCTTAATTTAAGTCTCCCCTTGCTCTAACTCAAAGATCTACGATCATTTCTTTAAATTAACTCTTTAACTAATGGGAATAATGCAATCTCTTAGTCATAATAGACTTTAAAAACTCAAATAAGGCATCCCCCTAAAGGAAACTTTCCAGAAAATTCAACAAAAGATATTAAAACAGTGTTTTTGCCCATTTGTATCTGTGTAGGATAAAAATTTATTATGGGTAAGAGAGAAGTCTTTTCAAAGACTCAGAGATAAATTTTGCTGGTGTTCAAAATTGCTGTGTGCTTGCAGTTTGAGACTATTTCATCCTGCTTTCTCTAACTCAGGCATTTTTGAAGTTTCATTATTTGACACACAATCTTTGCATGGATATTTTTGTTGTTGTGAATTGAGTGTGGGGCTATGTTTTTATTATTTACCTATTAGCAACTCATTGTATTTCCCTAACAGTTGGTCTGATATCCAGCATTGAGAAAACTACAAACACCTAATTATGCATTTGTCAGTTCACAGCTTAGGAAGAAAATTGACAGCTTTTGTCTTTTCAATTGGGTCAGATCTACTACTACTCGTGCAGCCAGACCAGCACAACTGAAATATTTGGGAATTCTTTTTCATGACAAATACACAAAGCGGTATGAAGACTAGAAACATGGGACCAAAGGAAGTAGTTCAAGTGCCACACAATGAGACCCGGGAATCTCTCAATCAGATTAGTTCACTCAAATAGTAAGCCCTAGGCACACCATTTCTTTGTGAATGGAAACTTCTGATTATTAAGTCTGAAGTGTATTTGTCTCAATTAGCATTTCTGAAAAATTCTCCATCGGAACTCTTCAGTACAGCTTCGTAATAATCTTGAGCTCTGAAACCAATACTTATGCTTTTCTTCAATAACCTCTTGGACCTGCACTTTATAATATTTTTACAGGGTAAATTTTTTCTGTTTGTGTACACATAAAATATAATATAAAAATAAAACTGTCCTGTGCCATGTTAAGTGATAATGATTGGCTCACTATTTGACTCATGTACACTCCCTAATATCTGGTACTGCACACATAATCATAACTCTTCACCTTACACTCACACTCAGCCCTGACTCTAGTCATGGGGTCAGACTACTTTCTGCTATGTGGTATATGCTTCAGAGAAGGAAAAAAAATAGTATATTGAAACAGAAGTGAAATTGCAAATATTCTGCACGGATGAACAAACAGTAATTTGTCCTTATTAGGTTTGTCAGATGTTACATAACAGATTAAACATAGTACACATACACTTTTGTTAGAAGAAAATTACTTCTGCAAACTTTCTTTCAATACACAGTAAAAAGAATGCTCACTAGGATCACACACACACACACACGCACACACATGCACAAAACAGGGCTTCAGGGTCACCTGAGTGGCTCAGTTGGTTAGGTGTCTGCCTTTGGCTCAGGTCATGATCCCAGGGTCCTGGGATCAAGCCCCACATTGGGCTCCCTGCTCAGTGGAGAGCCACTTCTCCCTCTCCCTCTGCTGCTCCCCCTGTTTATGGTCTCTCTCTCTCTCTCTCTCTCTCTCTCTCTGTGTTAAATAAATAAATAAAATCTTAAAAAAAAAAAAAACAGGGCTTCAAACTATATAGCAAATGTTCCCCTCTTTCAAGCACACCTAAATAAAACCGATTTCTTAAAATATTTTAGGAGTATATTTAATTGTTTTTAAACATGGATACTGTATGAGGGTAATTCACATTATAAAGTGATAAATGCTTATGTCTGGCATAAGAGAAATTATACTAGAAATAAGTAAGAATAAGCACAAATCTACTTGTTTTTAGAACCTGCTGAGATTCAGTTCCTCTACCACAGATCCAAGAAAAGTGTGAAACAGAATAAATGTCCTATTTTCTTTCTTGTGCCTGGAGATTACTTTAGTTGAATAGGTGACTTCATCATTTTCTTGCACATTTTGTAATTCTAGGACAATTGCCAATGACACGTTTTTCTCAACTATTCTAAGGCATCAATTCAAACATTGTTTACACAAAAATTTCCAGGAAAAATATTTAGCTGAAATATAATCCCTCTCTCACTTTCTGGTCAGTGGTACCCATCAAAAGGTATTAAGGTTTTTTTTTTTCCTGTGGCAATTAATACAAAATTACCAACATCCATCATTTTTAATGCAAGTCATATTCATACCCATCAGGGAAATATATGAGAGACAAATACCCAGATTGCTTAAGGTTGGTCTCAAGGTCAATCTCAACAATCCACCAGAAACATTTACAGGCAACTGAAATTGCTTATAATTTATCAGTCATCTTTTAAAGCACTCTTCAGTAGATAAGTTGTATCTCTGTGATTTGAAATAGCCAACACAAGTTTTGACTCAAAGAGACAGGCTTGGACTAGGTTAAATCAAAGAGAATATATTTGTAGTAAGGCAAGATCAGTGGTAGACATCTCCCCCAGTGCTCTTTCCACTAGAGGGATTGATACACCTCTTTGATTCAATACAAGATTACCTAGCACTAAAACTTGCACTTATTTTTGTTTATGGAAGGAATAAACAGTGTGAAGTTTGAAAAATATTTCACCACTGAATTTTTTTTATAGAAGATTTATCAATCAAACAAATCTAGAAGAAAGTAAATTGCAGGACCTTAGCAAATTTCTAAATTGGATATCCATCTATTTTTACAACAGATTTTGAAGATGCCAGTATGTTTCTTACATGACTTGATGATCCCTCAGTCCAGAAACCTTGAGTAAAAACCAAAATAAAATGGAAAAACTAAAAAAATATATAACCCTCCTATGAGAAAGTAGTAAAACATGCTGACAATTTAACAGCACAGAGCTAGAAGAAACAGAAATGTTCTTTGGTGGGGTGGGGGGGTGCTAAAACCAAGAGTGAACCTATTGATTAATCTCCAAGGAAGTTAATTAAAAGGCAAGAGCAAGTAGTAACATTGTCATTCAATTTTGAAATGACACCAGATTTAGAAAGAACCACCGAGTACTTTCATGCTTATTTTTTTCCATGAAGAAAAGTTGTATCAGCTCTGGTGAGGCACATCAGATGATCTTAGAAACCACATCCTCGTTACTCAGAACCAGATTCCACCTTTCAGTATTTCAGTATTATTAGTTCTGTCCCCAATTTCTTCCTTTGAAACCACTGCATGTGTTCTCAGTGGTCCAGTGACCACTACTGATGCTAATCAGGCCCCTTATTTTCATAACCATAGTGACGTTTAACACGAAGTAGGTCAGGCAAGAGAAGGAAAGTTATAACTGGGGAGTGAGTCAATGTGTGCTAGAAATATTAAACACAGACACACACACCGACCTTTCCATTTTTAAAAAATAGCCATTAAACTCGAGTTAAAAATGATTGTCTGATTTCCCTTTTCTGATTTTTTAAAAAGATTTTATGTATTTATTTGAGAGAGAGGGATAGTGTGAGAGAGAGAGATCATGCGTAGGGAGGAGGGACAGAGGGAGAAGCAGTCTCCCCACTGAGCAGGGAGCCCGATATGGGACTTGATCCCAGGACCTCAAGATCATGAAACAAGGAACGGCAGATGACTAACCGACTAAACCACCCAGGCGCCCCCCTTTTCTGATTTTTAAATGATACATGTTCACTATTGGTGAACACTTAATTCCACTTTGTCATTGTTATAGCAGTTCACGTCCCTAGATGTAAACTCTTCTTGCTTATCTTTTTGCTTCTGTACTTATCCCTCTCCATGGTACAAGTGACTTATCTGATTCAAGATTGGAAAGAGCCCACAATCCACTTAGACTTAATAATCAGGGTGACATCATTTCATAGAAACAAGGATGCTCCCCCCCTTCCTTCTTCTGTTTATATCAAACATAGGATAATCTCCAACTCCTCTTTTATCCATGAGGAAAGCCAAGTGAGTAAGAAAGAGAACTTCAGTAGCTTCTTCACCATGAACAGAGTGTAACTCATTAATGCAAGGTGCAATAAAGATGCTGTCCCCTGTCTAATATAATTTTACCAATGTATTGTTTATCCCCCAAGTAATACAATTGTCATTTGTAATCTGCCACAGTTTCTGAGAGTCAGAAAGTCTGACAGGGCAGAGTGAGGTCAGCCCATCTCTGTTCCATGATGTCTGGGGTCTCAACTGGAACTTGAAGAACGTGGCTCTAGTCAACATAAAGATTGTTCCCCATGTGTCTGTCTTGCAGTTGACAAAGGCTGAGACTTTAGCAGGGCCGTTGACCACAGTAGCTACACATAGCTCTCCATATGACCTGAGCTTGCTCGTAACATGATGGCTGGCTTCCAATGAATGGCAAGTATCCTCAGATAGAGATAATATGACAGAGCCTGAGAGATACAGAAAGACAGAGACAGAAAACCAGAAAGAGACAGAGAAGAGGAAGGGGGGTTATATCCTTTTATTGACTCAGGTCAGAAGGCACATAGCATCACTTCTACCATCTTCATTGGTCGGGACAGTCACAAGGGAAAGGAACATAGACTCATTCTCCAGTGGGAGGAGAGTCAGCCACATTATAAGAAGAGCATGTGGGATGATACCAATGTATTGGAAAGGAATATTTTTGAAAAACATAATATGCCATTAGCAGAGATAGAATAATACTGTGTGTTTAACCTCAGTTGACTTCTGGAAGAAGGAGGAATTATTAGGCTGTCTTAACCTCCAACTGTTTTAAACAATTTTTTCAGTTTCTCAAGCCTGAATTGATTCCACAAACAAGGCAACATGCTAGAATATTTGCTTAGAGTAATGTAAGACTCTGCCTTCATAGACCTAATAATTTTTAATGTCTTACATTTCCACAGAGCTTTGTATTCTCAGAACTAATGCATATTGACTATCTTACTTTATTTTTTAAAGATTCTTACAATCTATTACATCTATTTTGTATATGAGTAAACTGAAATCTGGAAGCATTCAGGGACGTACCCGGCGTCATAGAGTAGTAGATAATGGAAACAAGACTCACATTACAGAGAAAACTATTATTTCTTAGTCCGAAATCCTTTTCTATTTATTTATTTGTTTATAAACATTTTATTTAAATTCAATTTAGTTAATATATAGTGTGCTATTAGCTTCAGGAGTAGAATTCAGACCCATCAATTGCGTATAACACCCAGTGCACATTACATCACATGCCCTCCTTAATACCCATCACCCACTTACCCCATCCTCCCACCCACCATCCCTCCAGCAACCCTCAGTTTGTTTTCCATAGTTAAGAGTCTCTTAGCGTTTGACTTCCTCTGTTTTTACCTTATTTTTTTTTATTCTCTACCACTAGACTTTAGAGGTATAATTGATACAAAAAAACAATTCTATTACATAAAAATACCAATTCAAATAAAACTATCATAATATTGTGTTTAATATTCCTCAATATACCCTCTGCTCCCCACGTTGAAGAGAAAGAAAACCAACTGGGATAACTAAGGGTAGAGACTGCCAAAGCAGAGATAGCCAGCAATGAGAGCCGAGCCAGATGCTCAGCACTAAACCTGGGCTTTTCTCTGTCCATGGTTGGAATTGATTATGTGCAAGTCAAAAGTAGTGGCTATTTCACTTCATTCGGTGCTTTGTAGACACACCCTATAAGAGTGATGCAGTTACTTCGATGACATAGATTTTAAGAATGCCTAAAGTCTGTATCTAGGCGAAAAATAAAAGCTCAACATGGCAATGTAAAGAAAAAGTCATCTAATCTTCATCTGGAGTTTGTATTGGTATTCTATTTGCCATACAAATAACACAGACTGAGGAGCTTAAACGACAGATTTATTGTCTGTTCTGGAGGCTGAAAGTCCAAGATCAAAGTGTTGGCAAGCTTGGTTCCTTCCCTTGACTTGTGGATGGTCACCTTCTTGCTGTATCTTCACATTGTTTTCCCTCTGTGTGATCTCTTTCTCTTTACATGGTGTTCTTTTTATAAGGACACCAGTCATGTTGCATTAGGGCTCGCCCTAGTGATTTTATCTTAATTAATTACATATGCAATCACCCTATTGCCCAATAAAGTCACACTTTGAAGTACTGGGTTAAGACTTCAAGATATGAATTTGGGGGGAGGAAGTACACAATTCAACTCTTAACAGAATCCCATCAACTTTACTGCATAAAAACAAATAGAAAAGTCTTACTAATAACAATTAAGACAGGTGGCCATTCAGTTGTACACTAATCAGGATGAAGCAGTGTTCCACCATATACAGCAGAGGAGTTGGCAAAACAAAAGGCAGAGGGGGAGCCTTGATAATCCAACAACGTACATGGGTGGGTTGAGTTATTATAAAGGCAGATGGCATCTGTATTTTCATACTGGAGCAAGAGCAACACAGAAGCATTTTCCTACTACTTTCAACACATCCTTCCACCATAATCTATTTCCCTAGGTTGTCTCTGTAACACCCTTTATGTCTGGGTCTCTGTGAATGATTCCAATATATGGAAGAACAGGATCTACTCAGAAAGCTAGTTTTTAATAATGGTGTTGCTGCCAAATGTTCAGACAGAACTCACGGATTTATGAATAAATAAAGGCAAACCTTCAGATACCTTGCCAAGTGAATTCAAAAAACTATTCTGAAAGCGTTGAGAGAAAGGAAAAGAAATTTTGATTCCAGACTAATCCCAAGACTGTGGACTTCATGACAATTCAGATTTGACTTTTAAAATGTTAGAGGAAGATAACTTTAAAATCAGTCTACATGGTATCTGTTTTAGGCACATTTATCATTTTATTTTTAAGTCTCTCCTTATTAGAGATACAGAAGGAAAATAAGCATCCTACTACATCATTTTCTTAGTTTTTACAAAGGCATTCAAGTGGAGAAGAGCCTAAATACATTAAGTTTTAGCAGCAATGTAGAAACTCCCATTTTAGAATGTTTTATTATGAAAAATTAAAAACATATGAAAAATATAATATAATGAAATTTCCATATATACTTATCACCAGATTTAATAATTATCAAGAATTTGCTTCATCTGTTACTCTGTGTCTCTCTTCCCCCCACCCCGCCTTCCCATCTTTCCTCCCTCCTCTCTTTCTCCCTCAATTATCAATTTAAGCCCCAGCCATCACTGTACTACATATTTATAAACAGATCTTTAAAAATTATAAACATTCTTGAAATCCTCAATATCATCATCAAACCTAATAGAATAACAAAATTCCTTAATACCTTCTAATACCCAGTACACATTCACAGTCAAATTTCCCAGATGGTCTTCAAATGTATTTGTAGTTGTTTTGTTTGAATCAGGATCTAAGTAAGACCCTCACACCATAACCACTTGTTACATTCATTAAAATATTTTTTAAACTATGAGTCAATGAGTCCATGAGGTGATTTGAGCCTTCTCCTTATTTATCTGGCTTAGAGAACTTCCCCACCCAGAACTGTCTTGACTCCGTTCCAACATACGTGCCCCAGAAAAGCTGATTCGAAGTCGGGACCTCAAGTTGCCCAGCTGAGAAAATCTCAACATGGTAGAGAGAGGAGAGAGACAAATCACAGCAGGACAGAAGAAGAAAGGGGATATTCTAGGACAGGATACATAGAGAGAAATTTTACTTTTGGGGGAGAAATTAGAATTTTTTAAAAGTAAGTAGGCAAAGAAGAGATTGACAATTGTACTCCCACTATACTTCCAAAGGCTTTTTTCCCTGGAATTTAATTCTAATTTGGAGCAATTAGTTATTACTAGTATCACTTTATTTCTGTGCTCCTGGAGTGCATAGTGCTTATTCTACTAGGACAGGAGAAGTTTAGGTACTAAATGCAGAGAAAAGAAAGACTCTCTTTTTATTAAAGTAAATCTACATGGGCATAAAAACTTACATAATTATAATCACAAACCACATTAACATTTTGACAGGCAGAATACAAAATAGGATCCAAGATTCCCACTCCCTGGTGTGTGTATCTTGTATAATCCCTTCCACTTGGGTGCTGTGGGACCTGTGCATGTGATGGGATAGTCACTCCCTGGATTAGGTTATGTTATGTAAGACTCCCTTGCTCAACATTGGAGAGAGATGGAGCCTTTTTGATGGCCTGGAAAAAAGCAAACATCCAAGTTGTGAACTATCTATGGGGACCACATGGCAAGAAACTGTGGCAGCCTCTAGGATCTGGGAACAGTCCCTAGCTAACAGCCAGCAAGAAAAAGGGGAGGGGCACCTGGGTGGCTCAGTCGTTAAGCGTCTGCCTTTGGCTCAGGGTGTGATCCCGACGTTCTGGGATCGAGCCCCACATCAGGCTCCTACGCTGGGAGCCTGCTTCTTCCTCTCCCACTCCCCCTGCTTGCGTTCCCTCTCTCGCTGGCTGTCTCTGTCTCTGTCAAATAAATAAATAAAATCTTAAAAAAAAAGAAAAAGAAAAAGGGGAAACTCATTACTATACCCACAAGGAGCTCAATTCTGGGAATAAACTGAATCGACTTCAAAGAGGACCCTGAGTTGCAGATGAGAACCTCAGTGTGGCCAACATTTGACTGCAGCAAAATGAGACCCTGAGCCTAACCCAAGCAAGATCCAGTTTGCCTGGACTCCTGACCCATGAAAACTATGAGATAATAAATACGTGTTATTTTAAGAAGTTAAATTTATGGTAATTTGATGTGTAGCAATAGAAAATTAATACATTCTATACCCGTTTACATATTATCTGCATATATTTACATAACATAATTGTGACAAGAAATATAAAAAACAACTGTTCAAACTTCTTGAACAACTTCTTTCAGGCTAACAAAGCCTGGTTTTATTCAACATGTAGTCATATACTTCAGGGAAGGAGGCAGGAAGCTCAGAGAGAGGGTCCAGTTTGGTCTGAACCAATCATGGTGGCCTCGTGGCCTTGGCAGTGATTGGTTTAGGTGTGGGTGTGGGGCAAAGCTCTGAACAGTGAGACTTGAGGAAAAGCATTATGTCGAGTTCTCACTATTAAAAAGTCACACACTGGGGCGCCTGGGTGGCTCAGTCGTTAAGCGTCTGCCTTCGGCTCAGGGCGTGATCCCGGCGTTATGGGATCGAGACCCATATCATTCTTCTCTGCTGGAAGCCTGCTTCTTCCTCTCCCACTCCCCCTGCTTGTGTTCCCTCTCTCACTGGCTGTCTCTCTCTCTCAATAAATAAATAAAATCTTTAAAATAAATTAAATAAATAAATAAATAAATAAATAAATAAATAAATAAATAAAAAAGAAGAAAATAAAAAGTCACACACAGGCCGAAACATTCCTTTTTATTCCACTAGAATACCTAGGTGTGGTTGCAATTGCACCAGCTATCTTGGGTTAATAAAGAGAGCCAGCATAAGAAAACAATTCAAAATGCTGAACAACGCAGAATAGAAAAATAGAAAATATGAAGCTTTGACCTTGATGATGTCATTGAACTCTTAATTAAAAAAACATGAAGTCACCCTACCATAAGACCTTTTGTTGTTTGCATTAATAAATAATAAATTAAGCCATTTTAGCTGTATTTTCTGTTATTTGCTGCCAAAGGCAATTTAGTTTATGCATTTGTGCAGTATCATACACTGTGTGTGTGTGCTTATGTGTGTGTGTAAAAAGAGTACATGTTTAATTAGCGCTTATTATCAAGAGGTCTAAATAAATTGCCAAACCTCTCCTCCCTTGACACATCTTAGACCTATCCTAACAACATGAAGCTGGTATTTTACTAGAGTGAAGAGACTGTAACATTTAACCATGCTCTAGGTTAGGCACAGGCACTGTGCTTGATCCTTTCCCATACATTTTCTTACTTATTCCCAACAGTAGCTTTTCAGCATAGATGTATATAAACTTGCAGTGTCTCCTGGAGTCTGTGATTCATTTCAAAATACCACATATCCTCAAACTGTTCTCTAAAGAGTTCTCTTTTCCTTATATTAACTGATACCTCATCATCCCTTTCAGATGGTGTTTCCCTCTTCAGCCTTCTCTGGTGATGCAGGTTTCTCCCTCAGCCTCCTAGCACGAAAACCAGACATGAAATAGATGTCCCGTTTGACCTTATCAGTGCTTCCAGACCATTCTCCCTGCTTAACACCCCGTGAGATTATATCACCCACCACCTGCTCCTGTTGCTTACCAACACCCAGGTTCCATCTTCTCATTTCCTTTAATTTCTTTTTCTCACTTCTCATGGCCCACTGACACCCCAGAAGTAGCCCTGTCTTAATTCTTGGCCATTTCAGTATGTACATGGATACTCCTTCCGGTATTCTAGCTCTCAGTCTTTGAACTCCTCTCTCTTCATTTGATGTCCATTTATCTCAGTGACTTCTTCTTCAGGACCTATCTCAGACCTTGTCCTTATCTATACCCTCAAACTCTCCATAACCTCAATTCCATGCACCCCTCTCTCTGAGGTCCACCTCTTTCCAGCCCACTTCTTTAGTACTCCAAGGCCAACACTCTTTTTATCCCATGGGCACTTTCAATTCATTGATCGCCCACCACTCTTCAATGTCTCTCACCTTCATGATCTCTTCTCTTCCATCCTCCCCTGGATTAAATTTCATTGTCAATCATTTTATTCACTCCCTAGCATAGACACTCAATTCCCTTGTCCATCACAGTATTTGTTGGACTTGATTGACAAAACCACAAACCTGGATAGCACCAATTGCCTGTGCCCTTTGGAATTGTATAACAAAAGAACATAGCAAAAGAAAACACTACCAACCACACTTCCTGGTACCATTTTAAATTAATAACCATAAGTCCCATCATGCTCTTAATAATACCCAACAATTATACTATATAATTCCTTAGTCTATTTACTCTCTCACTATGGCAATTGACTCTTTCCTCCCTTCTTCTTGCTCTTCAAACCTCCAGCACTTTCTCTCCCCTCCTTGTACAAAACAAATGCCTTTGCTTCCTACCAGACTAAAAAATTGAAGTAATAAGTAATGTCATTTCAAGTGAAAGGGGACTAGACAATTTCCTCATTAAAAGTAAACCATGGAAACAATACACACAAAAGTTTTTTGAAGGCAAGATAGAACTAATAAGATAATAAAGAATTGTGGCATTGGCTCCTGAAGAAAAAAACTCAGATAATTGAGGTTGCCATTTATACCAAGAACATCTACCAATTCAGGAGGTGTGTGAGAGGCTGAGCAGCTGAATAGTACTTTCAGTATCCTCTCTGGCCTAGGGAGACAGATGCTGGAAAATATGTCCAGCCAAGAAGGGGGGACCCTGGTAAACTACACATATTTTAGATACACCATAAGAATAAAGCAAATCCAGAAGTAGATAAGGTTTGAATTATTTCAATCCCTGGAATTGGATTAGGTGATTCAAATTGCTAGTGTCTCCCAGAAGGAAAACTATATCCTCCCTGCAGGAAGATATTACCTTCAATATTAAAAAAGATATATATAGATATAGATATAGATATTTTCATACAATATCCAGCATTTAATCAAAAGAACATGCATGAAAAGAGATAATACCACATGAATTTTAAAAAAGAAAAGAAACGCAGAAGAAAATAGATACACAGAAAACAGTGCTATTAGGGTTATAGCATTAAAATAACTATGCTAAAAAGGCTTAACATAAGCAAGGTTGAGAATTTCAAAAGAATACTAAAAACTATAAACAAAAGAAGATAATTTTAGACCTGAAAAACATAATAACCAAAATTAAGAATCCAATGGATAACTTTAGCAACAAATGAAACAGACCTTAAAAGGGGGTGCCTGGGTGGTTCAGTCAGTCAAGCATCTGCCTTCAGCTCAGGTCATAATCTCAAGGTCCTGAGATTGAGCCCATTGCGGAACCCCATGTAGAGCCCCATGTGGAGCTCCCTATCAGGGCTCCCTGATCAGAGAGGAGTCTGCTTCTCCAGCTCCCTCTGCCCCTTCCCCCACCCAGCTTGTGCTTTTTCTCTCTCTCTCTCCCAAATAAATAAACTAAAAATCTTTAAAAACAAAAAACCAAACAAAAAAACAGACCTTAAAAGAATAGTATCGAAACAGATAGCAGGCAGAAGAAAATATTTTGAACAAAACAAGTAAGAAACATACACATGGAAAATAGAAAAGAGAGAAAAAGGAGAAAAAAAGCTATCTAACATACATGTGATTAAAATCTCAGAGAGAAAGCAAAATAGGGCCTGAGTCATATTTCAAAAGAGGTAAGTAAATGGTTGAATTTTTTCCATAATTGATGAATTAGAAAGCACAAATTTGAGAAGCACTGTGAGCCACAAGCACTGTAAATTAAAAAATAATAATAATAGGTACATCTTTATAAAATGTTGAAAACCAAAATCAGAGAAAATCTACAACCACATCAGGGACAAAAAGAGATTAACTCAAAAGGACCAGAAATCAGACTGCAGGAGATTTTTCAACAGAAATAACAGAAGACCCCCAGGTTAGTATTTTCACGAAGTATGGGAAGTGAATATCTGCCAACACAAACGCTACACCCAAAGAACACATTCTTCAAAAGTGAAGGTACAACAAAGGTATTTTCTGAAAAAAAGAAAACGGGGCATTTCACATTGGCAGACTCGCATCAAAGGAAATACTAAAAAATGTCTTTCAGACAGAAGGGAAAGGAAACGAGGTAGAGCTCAGAAAGGAGTTAGCGAAGG
Organism: Ursus maritimus; assembly: GCF_017311325.1. Taxonomy (NCBI): domain Eukaryota; kingdom Metazoa; phylum Chordata; class Mammalia; order Carnivora; family Ursidae; genus Ursus; species Ursus maritimus. The sequence continues at coordinate 11,851,497 of NW_024427107.1, forward strand.
AATGAGAGGCCATGGAAATGATAAACATGTATAAAGATTTAAATAGGTATGACTTCTAGAACATGATAAAAGTACAGTGGTATTTAGCAAATATGCATTTGTGTATATATGTGTGTGTGTGCGTTTGCTAAGAAAATATGTGTGTGGGGATGCAACATTAACCAGATAGGATGGTATGAATAAAAAGGAAATGCATAGACTAACAAATTGGAATAGATCAAGAAACCCCCTCAATCATATATAGATATTTATTTTCAGACTAACGTGGCCCTTCAGAGATGTGGAAAAAGAATGATCTTTTTAGTTAAGTGGTGCTGAGAAAATTGGATTCCCTTATGAAAAAAAAAACATTAATTTTGACCTTATCTCACACCATTATCAATTCCAGGTCAATTATAAATCTAAATGGGAGAAACCATCAATACAACTTCTACAAGATAATATCTTTTTAATCAAGCATAGGAAAAGTTTTCTGGTAGTATGGGGAAAGCTCTAAGCATAAAACCAAAAACTGATAAGTAAGACTATATTAAAATTAAGAATCAGGACTTGAAAGTACCATTAATAGAGTTAAAGGCAAACAACAGAAAGTGAAAATAGTTTCAACATAAATAACCAGCTGAGGACTGATATCCAGAACTTACAGAATCCCTTGTTGATAAGAAAGAGCCTCATAGAAAAAAAGGGCAAGAAACTAGCATAGAAACTTTATAGAAAAATGTATGCAAATGGCCAATATATATATATGAAAAGATACTTAACTTCATTACTTCCTAGGGAAATGTAAAATAAAATCCACATTCACTAGAAGGTTTTAAATTTAAAAGATAACAATTGCAAGCATAGGAGAGAATTGGGGACAATGGGAAGTTGTGCATTGCTAGTGGGATTACAAATGATACAAAGAAATGATAATGATTGACATTATGTCCTGGAATTGAACATGGGCAAGTTGTTGATCCATCAATTCTACCCTAGACATGTATCAACAAAAATGCCTTCACACACGTACAATAAAGTTCATAGCAGGCTAAAAGCTCAAAACTAGAAACAATCCAAATACCCATCAACTACAGAACAGAAAATCAGACTATATGATCTTACAGTCTAATATGCTATAGAAATAAAAATAAATATTCTACAGTAATGTGCAACAAAGTGGTTGAACTTCACAAACACAATGTCACAAATGCAAAACATCGCATATTAGCTTTTAAAGTTCATAACTGAAATATAGTGTTTTAATTCAGAATAGTGGTTACTTTGGAGGAGGGGAAAGTGCGTAAGGATTTTGAAGGAACAAGTGAGTAGTTCCTGGGGTGCCTACAATTTTCAATTGTTTGAGGTGGTGATCAAACGGTATTCTTAAGCTGAGAACTCATTAGGCTGTGCTTTGATATTTGGTATACTTTTGTGTGAATTATTCTCTTTTTTTAAAGATTTTATTTATTTATCTGAGGGGGAGAGAGAGCATGAGTGGGGGGAGGGGGCAGAGATGGAGGGAGAAGCAGGTTGCCTGCTGAGCAGGAAGCCCAATGTGGAGCTCAATCCCAGGATCCTGAAATCATGACCTGAGCAAAAGGCAGTTGTTTAACCAACTGAGCCACCCAGGCTCCCCTTGTGTGAGTTATTCTTGACAACAAAAAAGTTCTTAAAATATAAAGCCATTAGAAGAGAATTTTCAGACTTACCACCATCACAGCAATCTACTTACTAGAGACCGAACTCATACACTGTCTTCCAGCCTAGTACTGATAAGGCCGGCCCCCCAGTCTATGCACTAGACTTTGGCCCTGCCTCTTTAGAAACATCACTCCAAGGTTTCTATCCTGTCTTTCCCACATCATTATTTTGCTTATTAATGAATCATTTGCATCAACAGCATTCAAAAAGATGTTATTTGTTCTAGTGAAAAAAAATATTAAGTCAGTGTTATTTCCCCAACCAGTTAATGCAAATTTTTCCAACTGCCCTTTGCAGTAGATTTCGCAGGACAGATTGCTTATACTCGTTGCCTCCATTGCTTCTCCTTTCAGACTGTCAAAAACCTTCTCAAGCAGGCTTTTCCCTCACCACTCCATGAAAGTTATTACCTTGTCAAAGTCACTAATGACCTCCCTGGTGACCCTCAATGACCTTCATCCTCATCTTATTTGACTCATCTGCAGGATTGGATGAAATTGATATCTCTTTCCTTGACATTCTTCCTTCTTTTGACTCCCAGGGAGCCCCACTCTGGTTTTCTTTCCACCTCACAATGGGCTTCCCTTCTTAGTTTCCTCCTCTGGGTCTTCCTCTTTTACAGAATTATTTCATGTTCAAACTGAGTCTTGGTGTTCTAGTCTACATACCCACACTCTCTTCATGACCTCATTCAGTCTTAGAGCTTCATATAACCTCTCTGTGTTGATGGCAACTCTCAACTGTAAATCTCCAGCCCAAACCAAACTCCAGATTCATCAATCCAACTACCTACTTGACATCGTCACTAGGATTTTGACATCTTAAATTCAACATTTCCAAAGCTGAACATCTGATTTTTTCTCCCATCCTGCTCCACTGAATTTTCCCTATGTCACTAGCAATCCCATCCTTCTAGTTACTCAGAAAAAAAAAAA
>NW_024427107.1:11854124-12092728 GCF_017311325.1 Ursus maritimus
AAAAAAAAAAATCTTAGAGTCATCCTTGATTCCTCTCTTTCCCTGAAACTCCACATACAGTCCATCAGGAAATCCTATCCGGCTCACTTTTTAAAAATCATCTATAGCCTGACAAATTCTCCCTCTGTCCACATCTTCCACCTTGTTCCAAGCTGCCATGGCATCCCACATGGATTAGTGTGGTGGCCTCCTAAAATTCTCCCTGCCTCTACTTTACCTTCCTCAAACTACTCAAAACTGACATCTGTAGTGATATTTTAAGATGATTTATCAGGATATACCAAGAGCTGGTGAAAACCTTTTCAAAGGCTTTCATCTCACTCAGAATGTAAGTCGAAGTCCTTAGATTCTAATGATCTGCTTCCTATTCCTTCTCTGTCTTCATCAGCCTGCTCTCCTCCTCCCCTACAATGCTCCTTGCTGTTGCTTACACATGTGGTACACATTGACATCCCAGGGCCATGGAACTTGCTGTTCTCTCTGTCAGGAATGCCAATTTTCAGGTATCTGGGATTATTTCCCTCACCCACTTCAGTCTTTGCCCATATTTAATCCTCTCAATGACACTTACTGTAAGTCTTCTATTTCAAATTGCAACCACTTATTATCTTTACAATACCCAATAATCCACATCTATTTATTGTGCATGTTATGCATTGTATGCCTCCCTCACTAAAATGTAAGGTCACAGGATCGGAATTTGTGTCTGTGTTTGTTGATGCATTCCAAGTGGTTGATACATGATAAGTAATAAATAAACTTATTAGATAAATGAATAAATGCAGAAACTCAAATTTCTTTTACATGCTTTGTGAATAAATTCAAGGATGAGAAAACCACTGGAAGATTATGAGCAAGTGAATATTTTTTTCGAAGCAAAAAAAAATGAGAAAAAATAAAACTGATATTGATTTTTTAAAAGATCAGAATGAATGATGTATGACCATGTTCAGAGAAATAAAAAGTCCATTAGTTGAGCATGGAGAAGAGGTCTTTTTTTTTCCCCAGAAAATTTGCTTCAGACTCTATCAAGGGGAAGAGTTAGAGAATATTAAGTTGAGAGTTGGAGAGAAAAAGTAAGAAAATGGTAGAACACCACACAATCATGGAGTACTAAATAAGTGGGAATTGAAAAATTAGATGGCTACTACAGAGAAATTTCCATCATCCTTTATCTATGAAGAAAGGAAAGCTTCCATTCCTAATGTAATGTGCTAGCCTCATTCGTGACGTTCTCACTATGCCGATATGATGCATAGTTAACACTTTTGTAAACATCATTTCTCTTAACTACAGAATGTTAGATTTTATCTAAAACTCTAAATCAAAACTATTTCCCTACATGATCACTAACATTAACACATAAAGAAAAGCTATTTTATAAAATATGTTCTCCCTTAATGCTAGATATTTGTAAATAAATGACAGGAAACAAGCAAGCATCCTACAGCTTCAGAGTCTCAGACCTCAGGCAGGCTGAGGGCATCTCATAAAGTGGACTTGCTTTATGACAATCTTTAATTCACCAAATAATGAGAATTCTCCTGTGGCTGATTTTCTCAAAATCTTTACCTAAGCTTTCTGTCACCAAGGGTCTACTTTGATCAGGAATAGAGTAGTATGGATAATACTATTATTGAGAAACTCAAAGAGAAAGCAATACCCTCCATAAAATAAAAGGGAAAAAAAAAGGTATATGAAATGCTCTAATTCCACCATGATATTTCTTGGAAAGAAAAGAGATTCCTGTTATAGCATTTAGAAAAAACCTAAGATGATTCCAGTAGGGTATTTAAAGAACAGACTTGGACCAATACATTCATTCATTTGATAACAATCTCTATATTAATTGAATCCCTACTGTGTGCCAGCAACAAAGATAAAAGCCCTCAAAAACTAACACTCTATTTCTGAAAGAAACGTTTACCGATTCTTTGAGTGAAGTGTTGTAAATGTCATGTTAAAGATAAAGAATAATCCGTGGACAATGGGATCCAAGAAGAGAGAATAATCTAGCACAGATTAGAGGAGAGATAAATCAACCAGTCACAATTCCAAAGGAAATTATAGAAGATGGTGAAAGGGGAGAACAACTGTCTCAAGGGAAGAAAGAACAAAGGTGCAAATGCCAGGAGAATCACGTCTCAAGCGCCTTTAATGGCAAGCATTCTATGCCTCAAGTTGTCTGGGGTGAGGCTGGCATGTGGATTGAATGATAGATAAAGCTAGAAAGAAAGACCCAATTGTGTAATGCTTTCTATGCCAAACTCAGCAGCTTAGACTTTCCTGAAGGCTATGAAAACCCATTAATAGAATTTAATCATGGGAGTGCCATGCTTTGATTTGCATTTAATATCTCTCTGTAAGTCCTGTGAAAGATGAATTGTGAAGAAAAATGTCTGAAGGCAGAGAGAAAATTCAGGAGGTTAATACAGTGATCAAGGCAAGAAGAGATAAAGAAGTGAACTAAAGCAGTAACAAGTAGGGATGGAAAGAAGAGAATGTGTTCCAAACGAAATATAGGAAGTAGACAATAGGGAGTAAAGGTGGGGGGAGGGTTGAAGGAGGGAGGGGTTTAGAATAATTCCAGTTTTCTGGTTTGGGTGACTGGATGCCATGGTCTTCCTGATAAAAACAATGGAAAGAACAATTTTATGGGAGAAGGTATGGAGTACAGTTTTTGACTCATTTTTTGAGCTACGTGTAGAACAACAAAATGGAAAGGATCAGCTAGTGGCTGTGGTTTTGATTTTGAAGTTAAGAAAAGAAATCTGAGCAGTTAGTATAAATTTGGGCATCACCAGGTTTAGGCAAGTTTACCGATAGTGAATATATAGGTAAGAAGAGCAAAAGACCAAAGATTGGACTCTGGGAAAGACTGATATTTCAGGGTTAGATCAAGAAGGTAAGTCATCAAAGGAGACTGAGGATGAGATGCTAGAGGATAAGAGAAATAAGGAAGACAGGGGAGGGAAAAACTCAAAGAAGGAGAAAATGGTCCCCAGGGTCAGATATCACAGAGTGATCATGTAAGGTAGGCAGAGAAGAGGGTGTGCATTATTTGGTGATTGGAAAGTTAATGATGACTTGGGTTAAAGTAGTTTCCACTGAGTAGTGGGGAAAGAACAAAGTGCACTGGGTTGAGGGTGAATACATGAAGAGGTGGAAATGGGTGTGCATCATTTTAAGAAGTTTACCTTCAAATAGCAGGAGAGAGAAGAAATAGCTGGAAAGGCTAATGCAATTTTAGGCTCTAGAGTATATTAAAGCTAAGTGAAATAAACCAGTCAGAGAAAGACAAATACCATATGATCTCACTCATATGTGGAATTTAAGAAACAAAAGAGCAAACCAAGGGGGAAAAAGAGAGAAACCAAAAAATACACTCTTAATTATAGAGAACAAACAGATAATTATCAGAGGGAAGGGGTCTTGAGGGAATGGGTTGAAATAAGTGAAGAGGATTAAAGGGTGCCTTGTCATGATGAGCACTGAGTCCTATATGGAACTGTTGAGCCACCATATTGTACACCTGAAACTAATATAACATTGGATGTTCATTACACTGGAATTGAAATTAAATTTAAAAAAATTTTTAAAGCAATTTTGTAATGGTTAAAGAGATCTTAATATGGTGGGGAAAAGCATATGGAAAACATTTTCATGCCACATGTAGACAAAACAAATGATGGAGCAAGGTTTCTAGGAAGGTACAAGGGATGGTTCCAGAGCATAGGAGGAGGTGATAGCTTTGGAGATGAACATGTACCTAGTACAGAACAGGTACTGCTTAATAATCATTGGAACAGTAGATGGAATGAATAAATGAGTGAAAGACAATGGCTTCATATTTCAATGTCTCCATTTTCTCCCTATAAAATATAGAGATAGAAATACCCAATCCATGGGAACAATACAATAATTATCAAGTAAGATTTCAGATGTACAGCAGATAGTAGAGTGCCTGGCCCCATGATAGGTTCTGTTGATCAGTAGACCTTATTCTTGTATTAGAGGCACCTACTAGCTTTCCACCCACTGATAATGATTATTGCCAAGAGCACCCCATGGCATTTTTCACCAGGCCAGAGGCTGTAACTCATGTACTTCAGCAAAAGTAACAGCAGAAATGGAATGACATAATCAGGTTCTGCTCTAGGAAAAAGTAAAGAGTAAGTCAAATTTTGTTTTGTCTTTGTTGCTTTGAAATTATTCCTACTGTTGCTCTTGGGGGCAAAAAAAGAGAAAGACCCAGATCATTACTTAAAGCTGACAGTTATTTCCATTTTATCTCCAGCAGGGGTTCTCTCTTAGCAGTCTTAAAAGCTAACTAATAGTGGGATATGGGGACAGCCAAAAGCAAGATGAGGCTTCCTCCCAGCCCCCTAGCCCTGGTGAGCAAGGGCCCTACTAGACCCTTCCAACCTGGCAGCCCAGATTCCAACATCTTAGATTTATTCATCTCTGTATTCCAAGCTTCTGGACATGGATAGGCATCCACTTTGAAAGACACATATGTGTCTCCATTTTAATGTAGATTTTCTCTCCTCGGCGTTAAAGAAAAAACTTTCTCTCCCAAATGTTCTTGCCAGATCTCGCATATATTCATGCCAAATCGTACGTATATTCTACATATTTCATATACTGTAAGTAATTTCCCAACCATATAATAAATGTTATAAGATAAAGAACTACTTAATTGAAAAAGACATCTTTTTCAAACACAAGTTAAATGGTGTTATTATGATTAATCACTAAAATATAAATTGTCTATTTACAGCTTGCATATATTTAATTTTCTGACTCATTGTTGTCATTGGTTTTGCAATTTTAATTCTGTTCTGATAAAATTTGGAAACATGATAAAACTATTCAAGTCTTTTAATTTTGTACTAACAATATAATGAGTTTATTTCTGTCTCAAAAAAAAAATCTTACTCCTCTGACAATTCATTTGGCTATTGACATCAAGAATCCCAGGAATTATAGTACTGTTATTCTGTTAAAAACAAAGGGTTCTCAGGGCACCCTGGTGGCTCAGTCCGTTAAGCATCCAACTCTTGATTTCCTCTAAAGTTATGATCTCAAGGTCGTGAGATGGAGCCCTGCATCAGGCTCCATGCTAGGTGTGGAGCCTGTTTGGGACTCTCTCTCACTCTCTCCTTCTCTGCCCCTCCCCACTGGTGCAGAAGAATGTGTGCTCTTTCTCTCTAAAAAAGGGGGGAGGGGTCTTATTTTACAACTAATTTCTCCTTTCTTTTCTCCCTTCCTTACTTCATTTCTTCCTCCCAACAGATGACTTTTACCTGACTGTTGATCAGGGACGATTCTAGTGCACTAAGGCAGATATGAAAAATGGTGAGATACTGCCCAGGTCTTTGGTAAGTTCATAGTTGTGAGTGGAACAGACACACTAAAAACTCAGACAAATGCTAACTGAGCATAATGGGAAGGGGGAGGGATGTTAGTGACTTAGTGAAAGATCAAGGAAGATTTCACATGAGTTGTCATTTGACTTGAGTCATGAAAGATGGCTAGAACAGAACCAGATATAGAAGACAAAAGATACATGAATATGCATAATAACATTATTCAAAATAGCCCCATACTGGAAGCAACCCAAATGTTCATTAAATAATAAATGAATGAATAAAATTGTAGTATATGCATAGAATGGAATATTATTCAACCACACAAAAAAATGAAGTACATGATACAACATTGATGAATCATGAAAACTTAATGTTAAATAGAAGAAGCCAGTCATGAAAGACCACATATTGTATGATTCCATATGAAATGTCCAGAATAGGCAGATCTATAAGAGACAGAATGTAGGTCGGTGGTCAATGGGGGTTGGTAATTGCCAGTGGCTATGAATTTCTTTATAGGGGGAGGAAGTCTTCTCAAATTAGATTGTAGCGGTGTTTGCACACTCTATGAATTCACTAAAAACACTTTAAACAAGTAAATTACATGGTATGTGAATCCTATCTCAATAAAGCTGTTATAAAAAAGAGGTAAGAAGAGACACCTGGCTGGCTCAGTTGGAAGAACATGCAATTCTTGATCTCAGGGTCATGAGTTTGAGCCCCACATTGGGTGTAGAGTTTACTAACAAAATAAAACAAAAATTTTTAAAAAGAGATGAGAAAGTGTACTTTAAACAAAAGGAAAGTCTATGCTCAAACTTGTTGGCATAAAACCGCTCAGTGAAGAGTTCCCTCTGCGGAAGAATAAGTCATATGAAGATGTGGTAATATATACAATGGAATACTACTCGACCATCAAAAAAAAAAAAAAGAAATCTTGCCATTTGCAATGATGTAGATGGAACTAGAGGGTATTATGCTAAGTGAAATAAGTCAATCAGAGAAAGACAATTATCATATGATCTCACTCATGTGGAATTTAAGAAACAAAACAGAGGATCATAAAGGAAGAGAGGAAAAAATAAAACAAGATGAAATCAGAGATGGAAACAAACCATAAGAGACTCTTAATCATAGGAAACAAATTGAGGGTTACTGGAGGGGAAGAGGGTAGGGGGATGAGGTAACTGGGTGATGGGCATTAAGGTGGGCATGTGATGTAATGAGCATGAGTATTATATATGCCTGAAGAATCACTGACCTCTATCTCTGAAACCAATAATACATTATTTGTTAATTAATTGAATTTAACTTAAAAATTATAAAGAAAGGGGAAAAGAAAAGTCACACGGCAAAGAGAGACACGCACTATTGACCTCACCATTTATTTGGTAAGATCTATGGGCAACATGGAGACCTTTACATCTTTACACAGGGTGTGTCATAAGTATGTGTTTGGGCATAAAAAGTTGGGCAGCAATTTGAAGGAGGACCTGAGAAGAAGATACTAGTAAGAGAGAAATCAGAGAGTTTGACCATATGCACAATCCTTAGTTAATTGTGACCAAGGTAAAAGAGGGGCCCAATACAAAACTCAGGCATTTTAAAACCCACACCCTGGAAAAAGGCGCACATGAATCATGAACAACACATAGCATTGTTGTTTGCACTTATCAGTGATACACAAATCTTCCCTTGAGCATACATGACAAATATTTGCCAGTATAAACAATGTTATTTTTAACAAAGGGACATAATCAAAACCAAATGTACCATCTTTTATATAAGCTATAAATGAATGTACATATGTCATGTTAATTGAGGACCAACAACATGTAGTTGGAAATACTTTGATTAAAAAATATTATTCTTAGGGGCGCCTGGGTGGCTCAGTCGTTGAGCGTCTTCCTTTGGCTCAGGGTGTGATCCCAGCATTCTGGTATCGAGCCCCACATCAGGCTCCTCTGCTGGGAACCTGATTCTTCCTCTCCCACTCCTCCAGCTTGTGTTCCCTCTCTCGCTGGCTGTCTCTCTCTGTCAAATAAATAAATAAAATCTAAAAAAAATATTATTTCTAATAAATAAATAGAGTTAGATTGTTTTAAAGAATGCTTTTCTCAAAACTTTTCTCATCTAGCAGAGTTTCTCAAAGTGTGATTTGTGGACCATTTGCATCCTGGCCCATGCATATTTAAAACTCTATTTTCTGGGCCTTTACTGAGATGGAAGGCATTGGGATTTCTGGAGGTGAAGGCTGAGAATCTATAGGTCATTAAATTGCTCAGGTCGTTCTTGTCTAAAGTCATCAGTAGATTCACCTAAATTCTCAGCAACTCATGGAAGACTTAGAAAGGAGATCATTCAAGATGGCAATTATTTAGACAAGTTTTTGTTCCTTTGTGGAGGTTTTTTTTTTGTTTTGTTTTGTTTTTCTGAAAGTCCTTACAAAGACAGTCCTCATCCAAACTCATCTTGTGCCTTATCTTTCCTCCACTGGAATATGAATGACACAGTATTAGCTGTTGTATCCTCAGCATCTAGAATGTGACTTTGCACCTAGTTGACACTCTGTAAGTACTTATTGAGTGAATAACTTGATGAGGTTATGTGTTTGTATGCATATATATCATAACATATACACATACAAGAATCATAGAAATTACTTTTACATATAGACTTTCTTTTCATTTAGAGAAAATTTATACAAGGTTCTCTCTCACTTAATATGTCTTTTCATATTCTTATTTTGTTTGAAAGTAGTTACATTCCAAGGCACCTAGGTGGCTCAGTCCGTTAAGCAGTCGACTCTTGATTCTGGCTCAAGTCATGATCTCAGGGTGTTGGGATCCAGCCCCACATCAGGCTTCATGGTCAGCATGGAGTTTGCTTGAGATTCTCTCTCTTCCTCTGCCTCTGCCCCTCCCCCCACTCATGCTCTCAATAAATAAATAAATAAATAAATAAATAAATAAATCATCGTTTTTAAAAAAGGAAGGAAGGAAGGAAGGAAGGAAGGAAGGAAGGAAGGAAGGAAGGAAGGAAGGAAGGAAGGAGGTGCATTACTATAAGCTAAAGACAATGAGGAAGCAAGGCTGTCTTCACTCTGGCGAAATCGATGTGCAGCTCTCGTTCTGTAGCCTTACTGCATTTGTCCTTTCAGAATATAAAAGCAAGCATGCTCACAAACAAAGTGCAGCCCATTAGGGGAGAAATTATATTTTCGTAACCAAGAACAGTATTTCCCTTTGGAAGGGCAAGTGCAAATGAATGAGTTTACAGCTGATTCGAATTTGTAGGAGTTACAATTTGAAGGCTCTAGAACGTTTCCAGGAATTAGATGAAAATTCCGATTTTGAAAACCACAGGCCAAAGCTTCCATTGTGACCTCCAGCTGTCCCTCCACTGCAATAAATTTTCCAGGGCAACTGCCTCCAGGTTGGCCTAGCACAGCTCCAACATACGTGGGGGACCAAAGATACTTTTGAGATTCCATAAGATCATTCCTGTAGCCTCTTCTTGCTTATATGGGCACAGACCGACAAATCAAAAGTAAGTGACTAAGAATACATTTTATTAATTTCATGGGAAGATGAATATTTTATTTCCAGGGGATTTACTCCACAATGCTGTCAAGTAAATACCACCATGGCTCAGTATGCAAAATTCACATAATGCCAACCACACACAACCAGATGCTTAATTAATGATTTAAAATACAATAATGAAAAGGTGCTTATTGCTTTGCTCCAGGCCAACCTATTCTACCTCCCATATTCCGTCTCTCAAGTCACTGAACCTCTGTTTACCCTTTCTCCCTCACCCCACACCTACAAGAAGTCATTAGGTCCAGCTTATTGTACCTTCTGCCTATTTCTTAAATCTGTCCATTTTTTTTTCCAGCTCTTCTACCATTTTCCTAATTTAGGCCACTGTTCTATCTTAGCTAAATTATCACCTTATCCCTGAGAACCCTGCCTATAATCTTGCCACGTTCCCATCCATTCTCCGCTCTTTAGTCCGCTTCTTACCACTATCTTAGGATACTGTCCTAAGGCTCAGGACTCTCCATCCTGCTCTCTCTGCCATCCTATGCTCTTTAGCAAACTCTGGCTCATCATTCCATACCCAACAGAAAGAATGAGCTACCTAACTCACAAATGAGAAAATGTCATACCCCCATGACTGCTTTAATCCCTTTGAAAATGTCCTCCACCTTGTGGACAAGATCAGAGTTTTCTTTCAAGGGAAAGGACCCTTTGCCATCAAGCGCCCAGTTCCTTATACAGTCCTTGCCCATAGTTCAACTCTGTGTCCTCAGCTTTGCTGAATGTAGAATGTTCTCTTTCCTCCCTGAAAATCTCTGTGTATATTGTTTCTTCTTCCTGAACACTCACAAATGACTTCCTCCACACAGCCTTATCCTGAAATTGGATTGAGTGTCTACAGCAGGTTTTATTTCCCAAAGATGGTCATAACAGTGTCTTCCACCCCCTTGGCTTTTATGCAGTGTGATATTTACAATCCTCCCAAGGAGATATGGAGCCTATGTTCCCTTTTTTAGAATCTGGGTGGGCTTATGCCTGCTTGTCAACAATAAAATGTGGCAGACGGATGACATACAACCTTTGAGGCCAGGTCAGAAAAGGTAATGCCATCTTGCCTATTGAAAGACTTGTGCTTAGAACCTTTAGCCTCCAAGTAAGAGCAAAACTTCTCTGACGTTTCTGTAGTGAACAAGCCGTACCACATACAAGAGACACTCAGGGGTCACTCTGAGCCCTCTCAGCCCAAGGGCCCTGATATCACAGAGAAGAGACCAACTATCCCCCATGTTGCCTTTTTTAATTCCTGACTCAGAGACTCCTTGAACACAATAAAATCATTGCCGTTTCACTCAACCACACTGTGGGTAGCTTGTTAGGCAACAGTAGTAAACTGAAGTGTCCCTGGCACTCTGTACTAACCCCTAATGCACATATCACACTGTATTGTCATTTCCTGTGTAAACAAATACAGAGCTCCAGGACCGAAAACCATGACGTCCCCTTCTATCTGACTTAGAACAAACCTTCAATAATTTTTTTCTTTTCTTTTAATTTAGATATAATTGACATATAACACTATATTCGTTTCAGATGTATAACATAATGGTTTGATATTTGTATATAATGCAAAATGATCACTACAATAAGTCTACTTAACATTCATCACCACACAGTTAATGAATTTTTTTTCTTGTGATGAGAACTTTTAAGATCTACTCTCTTAGCAACTTTCAAATATACAATACAGTATTAACTATAGCCCCCATGCTGTACATTATATCTCCATGATATATTTACTTTATAGCTGGGAGTTTGTATTTTTAACCCCCTTCACCCATTTTGCTTACTCCCTCAAGCCCCCCGGCCCACCTTTCCTGCTTCTGGAAACCACCAATCTATTCTCTGTATCCAGGAGGTCAGTTTTTTGTTTGTTTGTTTCATTTGGGGTTTTTCTGTTTGTTTTAGATTCTACATAAGTGAGATCATAAGGCATTTGTCTTTCTCTGTCTCATTTCATTTAGCAGTAATGCCCTCAAGGTCTATCCATGTTTTCACAAATGCTGAGATTTCATTCTTTTTTATGGCTGAGTAATATTAAACATTGTATGTGTATACCTATCTATATTGATATAGATATATGACATTTTCTTTATCCATTCATCTATCTATATACATGTAGGTTGCTTCCATATCTTGGCTATTATAAATTACGCTACAGTAGACATGGGAGTGCAGATACCTTTTTGAGTTAGTGATTTTGTTTTCTTTGGACAAATACCCAGAAGTAAAATTGATGGATGATATCATAGGTTTTTTTTTTTTCATTTTTTGAGGATAATTATTTTCTTAATAACTAAGCTTCCACACTAGAAAATTTACATCATCTTCAGCCCTTCTCTTTCTTACATTTCCACATTTCATGTTTTCTGCTTCCTAAATGTCTTTCAAATCCATCCACTCCCCTTTGCATCAATCTTTAGTGGAACTCATCATCTTTTGATAGGAATTTTGAAAGAATCTTCTATCTAGTGTCACCACCATAACTCCTCCCAAAAGCCTAGACAAAAATCAAGCAGGATTCTGTTACTCTCCATTGCCAACTAGCAAAAGGTAAATTTTTTGCTGACACAACAGACCCATCCCAGTCTTGCCTTACTCTGCCACTCCTAACTCATCTCCTTCCCTCCATCCCACATACTCTTGTTCCAGGCCCAATTAAAGTATCACCCTCACCCCCAGTAAGATCCTGGCTCTGTTCCTCCTCCTTAGAATATCCTCTTTCCATCTCTAATCCTCTCTCCTCTGTCAGGAATCCTTAAACCTGCCAATTCAAATAACTTCTCAACCTTCCCAAGCAGACTTGATCAGTCACCATCCATATCCCTTCACCCTGGTGGGATTTTCATAATGTGTTCTAACATACCAGTTTACATATTGTCTCACTAGAATAGTAATTCTTCAAAGTGAGGGAGGTACAACTTACTCATCCTTTTATCATCCAACATCTACTGCAGTGTGTGGGACATAATTGGTTCTCAGTTAATGTTTGCTGAATAAGTAAGTGAATGAAAATTTGAATACAGAAATTATCATATAGCTGAAGTATATAAATCCAAAGCTCATCAATATTTGGGGGGAATGGCTGAATGAGGGGACATATGGGAAATTCACCATCAAGCATCCTACAAATACTACATTTTCCAAAGTGGTGATTTTTTTTTTCACTGAGATGACCAATTTAATTAACCATCTGCATTCATTAGAATCGTGTTTTGAAAAATCAATTGCTGTGTTGAGTTTTGAAAATTTTACATTTCCTTTTCAGGAAAAAGAACAGATCTTGTTAACTGAGCATGGGCCATTCTTACCATTAAGAAAGACTAAGCAAGCTATGGGGGGTTATGGTTCACACTGACAAATGATAGGACAATTTTCCCCATCCCATAAGGCCTTTCTTCATAAACCATCAAGTTGGATTGTGGGATTTTACTACTTTGAAGTGGTAAACTGTGCAATATTGAAGGTATGGGTTCAAACAAGTCCAAAAGGGGAAGGTAAATGGTGAGGGTCAGGGAGAAGGCATGCTGAGTGTGGAGCAATTTGATGCTGAGTTTGACCTTAGCTTTCTTCTTAAAGAATAATTCCAGAGGCCATGTGTGGCTCTGAAAAAATGTGACTGGGGAGACAGGGACATTTGCTGGACTCGAGCAACTCAAGCACCAAAGTGATGACTTCTTGGGCTTCAAAGTCTCTCTTGCCAAATCTTTCAGGTCCTATATGAGGATGCTTCCCCATAACATCTTAAGATATAGTTAGTTTCAGGGAACACTAGACCAAAGCTTTCCAGTATGTGCCACAAAGGGTCACGGATGTACTTAGAACATGGATCCCCTCAGCCCTTGGGGAGGTTGGAGGATGCTCAGGGCTGCTGGTTGGCCTTCCTCAGTCTTGATAGAACTGATCATAACCACAGAAAGTAGCATGGGAATCAACAGTACTGCCACTGGAGCATTGACTTCAGCCATCTGCAGGGCACACTGTTGCCCATGTTGGACAAGTCCAACTTTCCAAAACGTCTTAAGGGGCTCATAAATTATCTTGTCATGGGATTTCTCAAGGTTATAATCTTCCCAGTTATAGAGGGAGAATTACACCATGCCTGACTTTCCCAGACTCCTTAGGTCTCATAACCCCATGCAGTCCCAACAGCCAGCTCACTAGCCAGGGTCATGAAGTCTCCAGTAAGATGAAAATACCATAAATCATGGGGAAACAACTATAATGACACAACTAGCATGTACTGAATGCTTACTACATGTCAGGTGGTATATTAAGGTCTTAATATGTATCAACTCATCCAATTCCTAACAGTGCTTTCTGAGCTAGGTAGTAGCAATAACAGCAGAAAAGTGAGGTGCAGAGTTGTTAAGTTCCTTGCCCAAGGTCACCTGATCAGTAAGAACTAGAATTTACATCAAGGCAACATGACTCCAGACCCATGCTTTTAACCACATCCTCTACCATCATGGCATCCTCTAGTTAAATTAAAAATGTGCTTCAGTGGCAAGAGCTTCTTCTCCATCTTTGGGTCTCAGAGCAGGTTTTCCACCCACTGAGAGGACTACCATTATTACCCCCTCCCCAAAACAGCCCAATCCAGCTCCATGACAGTCCCGCCCCATCATATCTACCAATTGAACTCCATTATTGTAGACATCATTGCACGAAAACATCTTATTCATCATATGCCTATCCCTCTCACTAGGATATACATTAAGGACAGGAACCAACTTTACTTGGTTTAGTTCTGTGGCCAACAGGCTTAGAGCAGAGGCAAGCACATATTTTGTTCAAAGGAAGATGGAAGAATAGATGGATGCATGGATTGATAGCATGACAGCACAACAACTGAATTTCATCTTTCTTCCACTTCTTGCTAAGTTTGCTTGCTAAATTTACAAAGCCTCCCTTTGGAAAGTAATTTAAGCTTTGTGAGTACTTCTGCTGGGTAGCTCTGAGAAATAAAAGGGAGGTGATATAGAATGAAAAAGAAGAAAACAGTGTCAGTTTGCCTCAAACTGTTTATCTCAAGACCAGTATTCCTTAAGACATCAGAAGTATCATGGATAATTGAGAAATGCTGGCTTAAATAAAATTCAACGTGGTTCTTCATTGCACTATTTCCCTGAGAATTTGCTATAGACCAAATTTTTGTGTCCTCCCCCTACCAAATTCATATGTTGAAACTTAACCAGGGCAGAAAGCCATGGCAGGGCCATCCTGATGAACTGTGGGGGTGACATTGCCACCCCAGTGGGCCTGAAAGGCAGAACATGGATCCAAAGTGGATTATCCTTGAGCCTTGACATTGAATGAAATTTGCCCCATTAGGTTTTGGACTTACTTGGGACCTGTCACTCCTTTTTTCTTTTTCCCATTTCTTCTTTTTGGAATGAAAATGCTATCTTATGGCTCTCCCATGATTGTTTTTGGGAAGCATATCACATATTTGGTTTCAGAGGTTCACAGCTTGAGAGGAATTTGCTTCAAGGTGAATTGCACCTTGAGTCACATATATATTCGCTTTAGATGATGTGTAGATGAGATCTCAGACTTTAAAGTTGATGCCAGAATGAGTAAAGACTTCAGGGGCTATTGGGATGGAATGAATGTATATTGCATGTGAAGACAAGAGTTTGGGAGGCCAGGGGTAGAATGCAATAGATTGAATATAGGTATCCCCCAAGGTTCATATGTGGAGGCCTGATCCCCAGTGTAACAGTATTAGGAAGTAGGGCCCTCGGAAATGTGATTAGGTCAAAGGGTGGAGCCCTCATGCATAGGGTTAGTGCCCTTAGAAAAGGGACCCCAAGGAGCTCCCTCACCCCTTCTGCCATGTGGGGACACAGTGAAAACACTGCTGTCTATCAACTGGGAAGGAGTTGGGCCCTCACAAGATGCCGAACTTGCCACCACCTTGATCTTGGATTCCCAAGCCTCCAGAACTGAGAAAAATAAATTTGTGCTGTTTCTAAGCCACCCAGTCTATGGTATTCTGTTGCAGCAGCCCAAACTAATTAAGACAGACTTTCATTTGCTAAATGGACACAATGAAACTGTAGCATTGTAAATGTTTCCCAAACTTTGACATAAATTCTTTTTTTTCCCCTCAGATCACCCTGTGATATATTAGATTTCCATGAGAAATGTTTTGGAACACACTGAATCTTAAAATTGTTAGGCATTTTTATTATTGTTCTACAATTACAGCAACGGATCATTAAGTTGGCATTACCTGAAGCAAAACAAATGAAGCCAAATTAGATCCCAAATCATATTGAATATTATGGCTGGCTTGGATTAATGTGTAAAGCTTTTCTCTAACCTGGATAAATTTTAATAAATATCCTAGGTAGAATTCCATGATCACCAAGGAATACACTGCAACCTTTTGATAACTAGGTGATTCATCATGATAAGAAACATTTGCCGAGGAACCTCTCATTTTATTGTCACTTATGTAGGATAATAAATTAGCATTGTACACTATAATAAGGTGTCCAATAAAGTTCTAACGCATAAAGAAATTCAGGGCATTAGGAAGATGAGCAGCATAACTAGTTGCTATGTCCTTGTGGTGTTTCCTTGTGGTGTTTCAAGTGGGAAATAAAATTGATTGTTGAAGGCAGAGAGTATCTTCTAAACTAAATATTTTGGAGTACTTATTACGTGCAAGGCCCTCTTTTAAACACAGTAGCTTACTTCTGATAAGCTTCTGCTTGGTCCAGAGGCTGGTCCCTCTCTGTACCTCTCTTCTAACTTGGTAGGGTTTCTCTGGGAGTCACAGGGTTCAAAGGCAGCACCTGTTTCAGTGAGGGCAGCACCACCACCACATATGGGCTATACTTTGGAGATACTGTGGGTTTGGCTCCAGACCTCTGCAATAAAGCAAATATTACACCAAAGCAAGTCAAATGAATTCTTTGGTTTTTCCAGTACATAGAAGAGTTATGTTTACACTATATGGTAGTCTATTAAGTATGCAATGGCAGTATGTCTAAATAACAATGCACATGCTTCAATTTAAAAATGCTTTATTGTTAAACAATGCTAACCATCATCTGAGCTTTCAGCTGGGAGAGAGTCTTGCCTCAGTGTTGATGGCTGCTAACTGACCAGGGTGGTGGTTGCTGAGGGTTGACGTGGCTGTGGCAATTTCTTAAAATAAGACAGTGAAGTTCCCACATCAATTGACTTTTCCTTTCATGAGTGATTTCTCTGTACCCTATCATGCTGCTTGATAGCATTTTACCCACAGTAGAACTCCTTTCAAAATCAGATTCAATCCTCTCAAACCCTACTACTGTTTTATCAACTAAGTTTATGTGATATTCTAACATCCTTTGTTGTCACTTAGACAGGCTTCCCAGCATCTTCACCAGGAGTAGATTCCAGCTCAAGAAACTACTTTGTTTTCTCATCCGTAAGAAGCAACTCCTTATCTGTTCAACTCTGATCATAAAATTACAGCAGTTTAATCCCATCTTCAGGCTGCACTTCTAATTCTAGTTCTCTTGCTGCTTCTACCACATCTGCCATTACTTCTCCACTGAAGTCTTCAACCCCTTCAAGTCCTCCATGAGGGTTGGAATCCCCTTCTTCCAAACTCCCATGAATCTTGACGTTTTGAACTCTTCCCACAAATCACAGATGTCCTTAATGGTATCCAGAATGGTCAGTCCTTTTCAGAAGGTTGTCGATTACTTTGCCCAGATTCATCAGAGGCATCACTACGTAGGGCAGCTCTAATGAAATGTATTTCTCAATAATAAGACTTGAAAGTCAAAATTACCCCTTAACCCATGGACTCCAGAGTAGATGTCATGTTAGCAGACATGAAAACAACATTAATCTCATTGTCCATCTCCATCAGAGCTCCTGGGTGATCAGGGGCATTGTCAATGAGCAGTAATATTTCAAAAGGAATATTTTTTTCTGAACAGTAGGTCTCAACAGTGGGTTTAAAATATTCAACAAACCATGTTGGAAACAGATGTACTGTCCAGGCTTTGTTGTTCCTTTGATAAAACACAGGAGAAGTTGACTGAGCATAATTCTGAAGGACCCTAGGATTTTTACTGGCAAATGAGCATTGCTGCAAATTGAAGTCAGCAGCTGCATTAGCCCCTAACAGGAGAGTCAGCCTATCCTTTGAAGCTTTGAAGCCAGGCATTGACTAGCTATGAAAGTCCTAGATGGCATCTTTTTCCAATAGAAGGCCATCTCAATCGATGTTGAAAATCTCTTATTTAGTGTAGCCACCTTCGTTAATTATCTTAGGTGGATCTGGATAACTTGCTGCAGTTTCTGCCTCAGCACTTGCTGCTTCACCTTACCTTTTATGTCATGTGGATGGCTTCTCTCCTTAAATCTCATGAACAACCCTCTGCTAACTTCAGACTTTTCTTCTGCAGCTTCCTCACCTCTCTGAGCTTCACAGAATTGAAGAGAATCAGGCCCTTGCTCTGGATGAAACTTCAGCTTAAAGGAATGTTGTGGCTGGTTTGATCTATCCAGACCACTCACACTTTCTCCATACCAGCAATAAGGCTGTTTCACTTTCTTATCATTCATGTGTTCACTGGAGTAGCACTTTTAGTTTCCTTCAAGAACTTTTCCTTTGTATTCACAATTTGGCTAATAGATGCAAAAGGGCTAACTTTCAGCCCATCTTGACTTACAACATGTCTTTACCACTGAGCCTATTCATTTCTACCTTTTGATTTAATGTAGGAGACATGTGACTCTTCCTTTCACTTGAACCCTTAGAGGCACTGTAGGGTTATCAATTGGCCTAATATCAATATTGTTGTGTCTCAGGGAACAAGGAGGCTTGAGGAGAGGGAGAGAGAGAGTGAACAGCTGGTTGGTGGAGCAGTCAGAACACAGTGTCTATCCATTAAGTTTGCCATTTTATATGGGAGTAGTTCATGGCACCTCCAAATAATTACAATAGTAACATTACAGATCACTGATCACAGATCCCCATAGCAAATATAATAATAATGAGAAAATTCAAAATACTGTGAAAATTACCAAAATATGACATAGAGACACAAAGTGAGCAAATGCTGTTGGAAAAAATGGCACCAGCAGACTTGCTTGGCTCAAACCTTCAATTTATAAAACAACAAAAACAACAATAACTAAACAATATCAGCAAAACACAATAAAGTGAAACACAATAGAACAAGGAATGCCTGTATATATGCCCCAAGATCACAGAGTGTTTTAACCTGTTTCTGCACAGAACCTTTCTATTTAAGGGAAAAATCAGGATGCGGAGGAATACCAGAAAAAGATTGTAGTATTCACATATTTATAATTTTGTACCAAGATACATATTGTACTGAGAAAATTAAATATGAGGCCAAGAGTCTCTGGATGTTTGTGCACATCTAAATGAACGTCTGGATTGTTTTTTCTCTTAACCTAAATATTGTGCCATTATGTGGCCAAAGACTGTAGACATATCCTTAGGAACCTGGACTCTGAAGACTTTGACTCAGATCCAAAAGTCAATTAAATGAATGAAACTGCAAGAAATAAGCATGCAATTCTTAGTTTAAAGCTAGCCAGTTTTAATCAACAACCTACTGAAAATTCATTTCCAGGGATCATGTGCTCTAATTTTCTGGGAGTTTAGTATCTATTAATTCTCATATTTTATATATGTGATAATTGTCTGTAATTCTTAAAAGGTTTCATAATTAATATTTGTGTTCTCTTCTGTGCCTTAATACAAATTCAATTTTTCAGTTAACTTTATTGAGGATTAATTAACATATAATAAAATACTCATCATATTTATAAGTACAGTTCAGTGAGTTTTGACAAATATACACATCCACACAGCCACCAACCTAATCCATACTTAGGTTTCTGTCACTCCAGAACATTCTTTTATGCCCCTTTCCAGTTCATCTCCCCTGAATTCCTGCCCCAGGCAATCGCAGTCCTGATTTTAATAACTATAGGTTATTTTTGCCTGTTTTAGTACTTCATATTAATGCAATCATCCTATAAATTTATCTTGTTCCACATCCCACCTCTGTAGTTAGAATATGGATTTTTAATGACTGGAAGCTGTTGAATACAGGCATTCTCTGGTTCTCTCCTTTGGATTCATTTCTTAAGAATCTAGTCCATTTGCTGCAAATGCCTTAATGGGAAAACATCATCCACCAAGTTTAGTACATTACCAAAAGTTATTTATAGGTTGTAAATTATCTAAAGACTTTTTCTTCCTTCCTTTCCAAAATTTGATCAAAATTTCCGTGTTTCAGCCAGAAGTGGTATTTGCAGTAAGCATTTGCAATCTGTCTAAATATGTAATAGTGCTGTTTTCCAAATTATAATTTTAATAGGTTCTTTTCGTCTGACTTACCCCAAGAGCCCATGAAAACACTCATACCATTCCCCTGTCTTCATGTTTATAATAATCCCTTTTTTAAACCTTGAAACTTTTCCCCCTTTGACTCATCTTGTTAGCCAACTTTTCTCAGTTGGTTTCTTGTGTTTGTTTTTTTTTTTTTTCAGTTATACCAGTGGCAATTTAGTAAT
The DNA here is from genome assembly GCF_017311325.1 of Ursus maritimus. Classification (NCBI taxonomy): domain Eukaryota; kingdom Metazoa; phylum Chordata; class Mammalia; order Carnivora; family Ursidae; genus Ursus; species Ursus maritimus. The sequence continues at coordinate 11,873,665 of NW_024427107.1, forward strand.
GTGTGTCCTAAGACAGAAGATTCTGAAATATGCTCATGATCATCCATTCTGAGCCACCCCTCAGTGATCTGGCTACACATATGAATAAGGAACAAGTTGTGTTTGAAGAGGAAAGGGGGCGGGGGGGAAGAGGGAAAGAAAAAGATGCTTTTTTGCAGTGTGCATAGAATCTCCCGGGCCTGAAGTGTTGTAGAACCAGGGGGGGAAAAGACACAAACAGCAATGTAAACATGACTGTCAACAGTACCATCCGCAATCGTTCCCAAATGGCCAGTGTGTCAACAAAGAAATCCCTGTTTAAGCCATGCAACGTAAAATTGCAGAAGGAAGCTGCCAAAATCTTTCAGAATGCAACAGGCATCCACCCTTGAGGAATCAGAGAGACTCCCCGAACACTACACGGGAAGGATGGGTGCTCTGCCCCTGATGATCAGCCTGGGAGCCAGACCACACCTGAGGAGAGACACGGAACTGTCAGGTGGCAGCTCATGCCCTTCAGGCAGGAGACAGAGGCCAGAAGAGCATCCAGAAAGGCAAATGCAATAGTCATTATGGTAATAACGACCATATATCAGCATATATTAAGTATATTCTAGGCACCACGTAGGCAGCAACGCAAACAAACAGGTATTATAAAATTAATGGATCAGCAAATGAAGGCTCAGAAAAATTAACTAGATTGCTCATGATCACTTGGCCAGAAGATGATTTCACTGGGATTTGACTCACATCATCCCTTCTTTCAAATCAGTTACCATTTGGGAATGTTCAACATTCATCATTCAAGTGCCTGGTACCAAGCATGGTCCCAGGCACTTGATAACATGTTAACCCCCTTGGCCACTCACAGTGGTAGATCCGATCATCATTGTTTCAGGCAGAGAAAAAAATGGAAGCTCAGATGGGCGAGGAAACGTTTGTGAAATCACTGGAAAAGGCAGAATGAGGATTCAGAACTTTGTCTATCTGGGTACAGAGCAAAAAGGTGTGAGTAAGTGCATTTCTCTCATGTGGCTTATAGTCCTATCCACCTGAAGAAATTGGGAATTTATTTTCAGGTGGGAAGTGAGTCCATTCTTGATGGAGGATGAATGATTATCTTTCAATCTTCAGCTACATCATGGTACAAACTACAGATGAAGTTTGGGAGTGCAAGTTTGTGACTACGTGATTTATATCTTTATAAAGAAGGGAAAATTAAAAAAAAGAAGAAGAAGGGGAAATAATAAACAATTATTAGGAAAGTTCTCTCACCTAGCCTACAAACATCTGTTGCCATGTATTAAAAAGCAGATAGGTATAATAACAGTTTTCTGAATAATTGTTCTAACACAACAGAAGATACTCTCCAATTATGAACATAATTAGGTAAAGATTTCTTTTCAAAATATGGGACTTTGAATTCAATGTGTTTAACTGTAACCTCCAAGAGGAGAAAGTCATTGTCATTAGTAAACGTGATTATCTATTTTTCAATATTCAAGTCCAGATTATGTTGCTAATGCAGAATTTTTATAAAAACAATCAACAGTAACCATTTTATAAAATCCTGAACTGGATTCAGAAAATACTGTAATTATACATAGGCTTTCAGACGCCCTTCGCTATTAAGGTTACTCAAAGAAGTAGAATTTGAGCCTACTCTATAAATCTAAGTCCCTTGGTGACATTGCTTTCACCAAAATAAAATGTTAAATACACATACAATTTCCTTAATAATATCCACTCTGAAGAGAGCTATGGAAAGAAAGCAATTGACTGTGTGGAGAATTTGCAGTAGTACTACATTTCTCTGCATATGTTCAAAATAGTCCCAAGCAGGGTCCATGTTCCCGTGTGATTTTCAGCAAGCCACCTTAGCTCAAGTTATCAGAAACAGATGACAAATGGCTAAAAATATTTCTAAATAATGCTAACCCAGCAACAGCCCAGCTGACTCATCGAGTTTGGCTAATCCTGCCGAGAAATGCTAAAATAGTCTAAACTTTGGATCAACTGTCTTGTAATGCTGCTTCATCAGAACTAAGGCTCTTGTCCCAAATAAGAGGACACTAACACAACTCTTGAACCAGAGAAGCTCAAGGACACCATGTCACCCGGGCTCAGGTCCTTTCCTGTCTTCCAGGCCCTGAGGAGGAACTGACAGAGTGGAATAGCCATCAATGTCTAAACAATAGCTTTTCAGTTTAGAATCTTAAGTTTTTATATTGTTCTTAGCTAAACTACTCTCACAAATTCTTCAGGGAACTTAAGAAAAGGGGGAAAAAGTCACAGAATCAGGTGCATATCTTCTGAAAATTTTTGTTGTGAGAAGTGTTATCCCTGTAAGGAGCTCCATATAATGGTGCTCTCAGAGCACATTATCTTACCATTGCCCCCCAGGTACCGAGAGACAGGATGATAGTGCTGATCTCAGATGACTGAAAAGCACTGGAAGGTATCAGACCAGAGTCAGGGTTGTGCCACCTGACAACAGGACTGTGTCCAACGAAGCAAAGTGAAGTGACATCTCCACCGAAAACTGAGGGGAAGGGAAAGGAAGAGCAGGCAACGCCAGCCCCTTGTCCTTTTCTCCAGCTGACGAGCTGGATTCATGCTCTCTGTGGCATGTTGTCGACCGTCCCCACTTGCTGCTACTAATAATAATACCTGCAAGAAGGAAGCACAGAATCTTCTACTTTATCAAACCACAAATCTGAAACTGTCACAAAAAGTGCTGAGCTAATAATATTTATTCTGGGTATTTCCAGCAGTAATCTCTTGTGAATGTAGGCACAACTTGACAAGAAAAATGGCTTATATAAAAATTTCAACCATCTGCAAATACTAGATTTTTTTAAATATGTTTTTAATCTTGCCTAAACCAATCCCTGGCCATTCTGAGATTTGCACATTATTAATTTCGCTTGGGTCATATCTAATGTTTTCTGAGAGATTTTCTTTCTGATCTTATGCCAAGGACAATATTGTGGTCTTATGTTCCCCCAATTTTTAAGGATTACATAAGTTCATTTCTCATGAATTTATTTTATTGTTATGTTCTCTTTAAATTGTCAGACTTGACTTTGCCCCATTTAGGTGTTGTTTTCTATGTTTTCTTTTTCTATCCAGCAACTGAAATGTTTGAATGGAATGAAGTAAATGTGATACTGTAGATGCCCTCCGTGTAAGACTAAATCTCCATGCAAACAAAGTGTTCTGCTGTAAAATCTAACCTAAAAGATTGTTCCCTTATCCCGATTACTCTTAGGTTCCATTGAGGCTGGGCAGTGACACAAGATGGGCAGCATGGCAGAGAGGACAGTTTGGACGGGTCATGTGGGACACTGAGAGACAATGACAGAACCTTGGCTCTGCTACTGATTTGCTGTGTGGCCTTGGTTAAACTACTTTTTCTCTCTGAGCCTCAACTTCTTCACCTATAAACTGGGAGTAGTTATTCCCACTTTATGAGCTTATTGTGAGGAACTGGCAAATGTTCTTTCTCTTTCCTTCCACGTAAGCAAAACGTATTTACCATGGGGTAAGGTGAACAGCCATAACCACAACAGACTGAAACATCCTCTCCTCCCACTCTCCTTCCTCCTCCCTCTGTTCCAGCCACCTTGTTCTTTCCCATAGCTTGAGATTGGCTCTTCCTTTTTTAGGAATGTGTTTCCCCCAGACATCCCCAACATAGCACCTACAGGACATCAATGAGCTCCACCCTGTGTAAAATTATACCCTTCCTTCCTTTCCTTTTCCCTTCTTTCTTTCCTTCCTACCTTCCTTCTTTCCTTCCATCCTTCCTTCCTTCCTACTCTTTACTGTTGGTCTCACCTGCTGCACTAATGTAAGTACCACCAGGGCAGGGATATTTCTGTTTTGTTTGGTTTTGTATCACAATGGCCCAGAACGCCACATTATAGTTTTCAGTAAATACCCTATTCCTATTTTGCACTTTATGAGATTATATAAGACTATGGAAGACAAGGTTAAATTTAGATCTCCCACTTTGCTATCTCTGTGAATATTTTTAATGTTTGCTTAAACTTTTTAAAGTTTCTGTAATAATTTTAGATTTACAGAGAAGTTACAAAGATAGTACAGAGAGTTCCCGTATGTCCTTCACCCAGCTTCCCCTAATGATAACATCTTACATAACCATGGTACATTTGTCAAAACTAAGAAGTTAACGTTCTAGCAGTACTTTTTTAAACAAATGAATTGATAAAAAGCACCAACACATCTATGAAGTTTATAGTCATACGTTCAGGTCATTAACCCAAAATAGATACTGACAAGAACAGAGTGTCCTGAAATCATTTCACTTCCTCTCTTTTTTCTTTCACATTTTGTCATCTTGGAAATCCTTTCTATGTGAATAACATGTATATTTAAGGGTTTGGGTTAGTAGATTTGCAAAAGACTTTCCCACCACGGATATCTAGAAGACCCCCGGATATCTCTGGCAGGAAACCTTTAGAACTCTCGTAAAAATAGCCTGTGACTGTCTACTAAACCAACAGCTAAAAAGAAAAGTTTCTTCTTTTCTAAAATAGTAGGATAAAGTCCAGAGGGAGCATATAACATAGTACTTAATGAGAAGCTTATTTTGTCTCTAACATGTAAATGTTTACTCAGTGCCCTGGGAAGTGGTTCTAGAATGCCAAGGTGTTGACAAATTGCTAAGGACTGTGCTAAATGCCCTCATTAGCTTAAGTTTAGATAAAGTAACTCACAAAGTACCCTCCCCCCATGCTTCACAATTTGTCAGCAGGAGATCTGCGTACCACAGCTATCACTTTTCCCAGTCGTAGCAAAAGCAGCTGGGAAAAGGCAAATGCATGATGGCGCTTGATCTGTGACTAAATTAGGCAGGATGCGACAGCTGTGCCTTTTGCAACTGCAAGACAGTCAGCGTTCACAGGAGCGGGGTGTCCTCCTCTGTGAACCTGATCATCCTGGTCCTGGGCCACCTTGCCATGACCCCTTTATTTAGTTCTCCATCCAACACTGCACAGCCTCTCGTCTTGTTTCAGCAACTCATTTTATTCACTAACTCAATAACATTTAGACGCCATTTGCCAAATAGATTTACACACATTATTTCACTTAATTCTCATCATGACTTCAAGACGCATTATTTCATTTAATAAGTAAAAAAAATGAAGTTCATAGACCTTAAGAAACTTGCCCACATAGATGATAGCTAGCAAATGGCACAGTCAATATTTAGACCCAGACCCGGGAGACTCTAAAGTCATCATCCTTCCCTTCAATGATGTTCTACTGCATTTCAAGAAAAATAAAAATTATAAAGGAGTTCCTTTTATCCAAATGATTTCATGAATAACTAAATAAATGTGATGAATTGATGTTTGTCAGTCAAGAGTAGCTTATGATTGAGGGTTAGCCACATTAATGGATTCTTGACCTCGTGCACTTGTTATGATGCCAAAACACAATGTGGAAGGTGGGAGGCGGAGAGCAAAAGAGAAATATTCCTTTTTTTCAATGGAAGGTGGAGAAAATAAACTGAGAAAATGGGGTCTCAATTTGAATTTCTACCTCACAAAGGTGTTCTCTGAACCCCAGCTGAATAAGAAACCTTATGCCCCAACCCACCCTGGGCTCCCCCATCTCAAAGCCTTTGTTCATGACGTTCCCCTGCCCTTACACCCTCCCCACACCCTGGGCTTTGATTTCTATTTCTCTGCTCTATAAGACTGTATTCTCCCAGAATGGCATCTACCATCATGCTTACATGCTCAGCAAATTTTTGATCGAAAGAACAAGCTCTCCAAGATGGATGTCGTAAAGACAGGTTAGGTAAACCCTGGTTCACATCAGATAACTCAGTCATGATCACAGTCGTGTCAGTGAGGAGGTGTCAGGAGAGGAGGCAGTGCAGTTTGAAAACAAAAAACCGTTTTCTTACTCCTTTGAATTATTTTTTAATCATAGTAACTATTTATTCTGAGTCTCAAATATCATAAAAGGAGGCCATAGAGATGACTACTTGCTTTATCAAACTGGGGCATGGAAACTATTTTATTTCTTTGTGCCTCAATATTTTCATCTGTAAAGCAGGAAAAAATAATCTTACCTATCAGGACTGAATAAGATCTTCTACTAACACACTTAGCCCATTATCTGGCACATAGTAATGGCTCAAAAGAAGTAGTTTCATCATTGTTAATATTGTTAGTAACACTATCTTTTAAATTTTAACTACCTTGAGCATGTCTCTAGGCCTCAGTTTCTCACCTGTATGCAATTTGTGTGCAACCATTAATGTCCTTTTCAGATATTAATTTCTAAGATTTTAAGCCTCTCAATATTTATATACTTCAAATTATCCCAGAGTTAAATAAGAATTTCAGGCCCCTAATACTTTCTTCCACCATAAGTCATATATTTACATGACAATTTTATGTGTATATTTCTATGTATGTGTGTGTGGTGTCTAATAGAAAAGTTTGAGCTCACTGAAAGTCAGTTTTTACAACATTCTAAAGCAACAAACCAAACCTTCAGAATAATAAAAATATTTTTGTTTGGTTTTAATCTGATTGTGCATTGTTTGAAAGACATTAGTTTCAGAGAAATTTAAGTAAGATGTGCTCTCACCAATAGTTATTGCCTTCCTAAGATATGTTGAAGTTCTAACTTTTTATGGTTCTTTAAAGTAAATAACACTAAATTTAACCTAAAATCCAATATGTTGATATGAAAAAGTAATTTTTGATATACCATCACTTTTCTCTTGTTCTTAAAATAAGATATTTTCAGCTTATCTATTTTCAAATAGTTCCTAAATAATAGTTTTCTTTGGATGATTGACTATAGGAATTTTGCTCCTACAATACCTCCAAAGCATGACATTTTAAATCACATACTCCTTCACTTGTAATGTTTAAAGTGAATTTCATATCGTTACACAATTTATCATTTGGAGATGGAAGAAGATATTTACATGGGTTCCATCTCTACCTCCACAATTGAAAAAGTATAGCTAAGTCTTATTAAAAGCGTGCATGCTTGGTTATCGAAGCTGAATAGCAATAGAGAAGAATGGTCTTGAATATACATATTCAAGGGCATGTGCGTGGAAATCAAGTCCCAGTGATATAGGATCGCATACAGACCTTCCTTCCATATTACTGTTCAGAGATCTCTGTGAGAACATACTCAATGGACTCCCCGCTGCAGTATGGCACCACTCTCTCCTGAATGAATGAAAATGGAAGCACTCAAATCTGTATCAGCTGAACAGTATTACATGAATTAAACTTAGATGAGCAAAAGAATATTTGGAGAACAGCAAGGCAGACTCATGAAGCAGGAAAGCTTCAGGTAGGAGGTTAGACTCCGTGGAATAGAGGTGGCATGTTGTGAGGATTTAGGAAATAAATCTCTGTTATGTGGGGCCAGACTGGGAAGGGCCTTGAAAACTCTACAGAGGAGCTTGGGCTTGATGTGACTGGCAGCCAGGCAACATTATAGTGTATCGTGAGGAATCACTATGAGAAGGAGTGACTGGATGGCAGGATATAAGATGACTGAGAAGGGAAGAAAACAGACAGGACAGTTGGTAAGAGGGTTGGCAGGCTGTGCAGGCTTGAATCCTAGGTCAGCCACTGACTACAGGTATGCCCTCTTGGCCTCAATTCCTTCTCTGGAAAATGGAGTGTAGTGATGAGGTGGAGGGAAGCCCGTGGCAGTACCTGTCAGCTCCTGTTATGGTTTTAAAGGCATAAAGTGTGTGGTGCAGGCATGAACAAGGTGGTAATGTGACTGAGCAGAGGTCGCATCTGAGAGGTGCTTTGAAGGAGACAATCTCAAGCCTGAATGCAAGAAGAAATGTAAAATGTAAATCTCATGCTAATAGCATGAAAATTTAAAGAATTACTGAACCCTAGAGAAAATCTGAATCATCGGAAAGGGAGCTTTGCCTGATAGAAAGAGTACATGATCCCACTGTTGGTCGCCCTAGTTGGCTAGGTCATTGTATCATGGGTCCTTTTATCAGGCTTTGCAAGCAGAGACCTAGAAAATGAGGGAAAAACAGATTATCTGCAGGTTTACTTGTAATTTGGCATTTAATATTTTATTGATTTTGCATATGGCCTTACATACATCATATCAAAAACTTCACGCGTGACACATTCCAAATAAATTCTTAAAGTCTTTCAGCTTTTAGAAACATAATTTTAGGACAAACTTCATCAGGCACCAAATTATAATATAATAAAGAAGAAATAATTTGCACTGCAGGGCTGGTATTGAGGGTAGGGTTACCCGTTTACCTTGTATTTACCGAGGTACTGAAGGGGATACCTGAATTCACTTCTTTGGGGCATTTGATGTTCAGAGTAAAACACAACCACAGATTTTTCTAAAACTGTGATTTGTCCACACACACTCCAGCAGAGTTCAGTGCAAATGGAACTCACATAAAATCAAATAGTGTATAAGAATACCAAAAATTGAACTTTGTGCTGGAAATTACTATCTATATAAAACAGATAAAGGGTTATAATAGAAAATTATTTTACGTATTTACTATTACTGCCAACACTGCAGTAATAAAACTGATCTGTATTTTATAAAATCTGTCTCTAATGATCCATGCAAAATCTTTTGGATATAAAATTGTATGTGATTCTAACATCTTCCACCTCTCAATTAATAGCACTGATTGTGAAGTGCTTATTCAATATAGAGCACTGTGCTAGGCACAGGAATCCATCAGTGAGCAAGACAGGTGTGAGCTCTGCCCTCCAAGAGCTCACATCCAATATCACTTATGAGAAATCAGAAGCTCAGACAACTCGAGTAGCATCAAAGTCTTTCTTTGTAAGACAGCAGCAAACCCAAGGCCAGAATCCAAATCTCCTACAGTCTCATGTTCTGTCAAAGATATCATTGCCATTCAACATGAAAACCAGCTAAAAATCAGTCAATCCCTGGCCTGTACAATCTGTCACCAGGTTCTCTGCATTCCACCTCTAAGTCCAAGTCCTTCTATCCATCCTTTTCACATTTCTACCACCATCACCGAGTCAACCTCCCCAAATGTGTCTCCACCACTGCAATAACGTCTTCACTGAATGTTTGTCATTTAATCTGCTCCCACCCACAGATAAATTTCTCTACATTGCAACCTGAGTGATCTTTCCAAGAGCGTGTTCTTTTTTTTTTTTTTTTAAGATTTTATTTATTTGACAGAGAGAGAGAGCCAGCGAGAGAGGGAACACAAGCAGGGGGAGTGGGAGAGGAAGAAGCAGGCTCCCAGCAGAGGAACCTGATGTGGGGCTCGATCCCAGGACTCCGGGATCATGCCCTGAGCCGAAGGCAGACTCCGAACGACTGAGCCACCCAGGCGCCCCTAAAAGCGTGTTCTGATTATGTCACACACCCATCTCTCATTTCAATGACTAAAGCACTGCATTGCCTTCACTTTGCTAGAGATCAAACTTTGTCATATGTTCTGTAGGGTCCTCTACCTCTCCCTGTTTGTCCCACAGCTTGCCTTCTCCCCTACATCACACTCCAGGCACACTGGCTTTCTAGCAGTTTCTCATCACATGATGCTCTCTGCCATCAGAGATTGGATACATGTTTTAATCTCTGTGAGAAGCAATTCTTCCATTCTCTTGTTCACCTTTTTAACTAGTCTTCCTTTCCTAGATAGCAGCTCAATCATTACTTGCTTAGGGGAGCCTCCCCTGATCTCCTAGACAAAGTCAAATCTCATAACATTCATTTATCATAGTTTCAATTTTACACATGTGTGTGTGATTATTAATATCCATTGCCCTTACAGGCTATAGGGTGTTTGAATGGAGCTACATCCTGGGTAGCTAGAATATTGCCTGGCATATAATAGAAATTCAGTGATTTGAATCAAGTGGAAGAGACTCTCTGTTTTTCCTCACCATTGTATCTCAGTGCCCAACACTCAGTATAAGATCGATAAGTGTTTGTTAACTAAATAACTAAATTGACATGTATCTGTTAATATTTGTGTGGTACCCTTAGAGAAATGGTAAACAGGAAAATCATGTCTCCTGCCAATATACATTTATATAAATAGAAAATAACTATAATAGAGTTTTATATGAAAATAAAAGCTTTTTAAATATATATATGGCATGAACCCATTATCTTTCAGAGCTCCGCATAGGTGTGTATGAGACTAGAAACTTTAGAAGGATAAATTCCATCTCATAGGGGACAAGAAGGCAGTTTTTATCTTTTATTTTTTATATTTCTGGAATTGTCTGAAATTTTAAAAATTGTAATGGGTTAACTTTATATTCAGATGAAATAGTCGTTATTTCTAGTTTTATAAGAAAAAAAAGAGAAATTTAGAAGACAACGGAACACAAAAATATTTTCAGACATAATTATTTACTCAATAATTTGCCACTTGGCAGATTGTCAGAAAGAACTACTTACAGATATTCTTCAGCATAAAAAAAAAATGAACTCAGAAGCTCCAATGAACAATGTTGTTGATTATTCATAAATGCAAATGTATTTTGTCTATGAAAATATATTAAAAAACTTAGACAATTCCAACATGGAAATTATAGGATGAAGAAAAGAAAGAGGTGGCTAATGTGATGTTTTTGTTTGAAAAGGAATTCTGATAGACTTTAAATTTTGAGGAGAAATATGTTTTTTTGTGTATACTAAAAATTTATGGGTAACACTATAGTACTGGCTCTCAAAATGGATCTGAGGACTTGTGAGTGTCACTGAGATCATTTCAGGGCGTCTGCACTGTCCAGCCTTTCAAAACTACATATCTGCAAAAAGCTTGATTTTATTGATATTCAACAATTGAAACAGCATATTGGAATAGACTAAGTGCAGAAACAGATACGAGAATCCACTTATCTGCTTTTGGGACAGATATTAAAGACATTTGTCAAATGTAAAATAACACCACCCTTCTCACTAATTGTTTTTGCTTGGGAAAATATAGTTATTTTTCAAAAAACACATTATTTACATTAACATGTAATAACTTAAATTTTGTTTTTAACAAATTAATAAATAAGTAGTTTACATTTTTTCATATGGTAAATGTTGAAAGATATAACCCACATAAACAAAAGCTACTTGGAGTCCTGAATATATATTAAGAATGTAAAGATTCCTCAAAACCAAAGTGTTCGAAAACTGCTAACCTATATAATTGCTATATAATGCATAATTTCCAATACACTAAGAAAAAAAGAAGGAAAAAATTCAATCAGGCCTTTCTTTGATTAAAGGATTCACACCATCTAATTAACACACCCACCATCTCACATATTTAACTTTTCTTTTTAGTAAGAACATTTAAGTTCTACTCTCTTAGCAAATTTTAGTTACACATGCTTTGTTATCAACTATAGTCATCATGTTTTACATTAGATCCTCAACCCTTATTCACTTCATAGCTGAAAATTTGTTCAATCAATTCTTCAGAAAGCAAAAAGAGTAAAAAACATCCCTCAAAAAAATATGGCGAGTGGAAAACACAAAATAAAATGGCAAAAATAAGTCTAAATATATTAATTAAAAAATAAGTATAAAAGGGTTAAATTCACCTATCAAAATACAAATGATGTTCATTGGAGTTCCACAAAAATAAAATGACTCAGAAAAAGCTAAAATAAAGGCAGATAATCAACTAAAGCAAGTCTAGGTTGACAAAATAAAATTTAAGCAAAAAGCAATAAAAAGAACCAAAAGGAACAGTTCATGTTGAGAAAGAGAAAGTTCACCAAAAATATATAACAATTATTAATTTGGCTACAATTTACAACATACCTCACAATAAATAGAACAAAAAATTAAAAAATCACAAGGAGAAATGTATACCACAGTAACAGTAGGAAAGTTTTAGCTTAATTTTCATACTGTTACATCAAGGAGACAAAAATGACAGAGATTTGAATAACAACTTTAACAGAAAGATAGATCCAGAAATAGATCAATTCCAAAGAATTGACATCATATATACTCAGCCATTGTAAAGAATTGATATCATATACACTGCCTCTAACCATAATGTAGTAAAATTGGGAATAAATCCTACAATACAGCTTTCCTGCTCTTCCAAAAAATTGTATGAAAACTAAAAAAAGCAACAAAATAACAAAAAAACCCTTCTAAATAATTCATTAGCTATAAAAAGTACATAACAATTAGAGTACCAAAAATATATATTGAAAATTGTATAATATGATTATAGAAATATTTAGAAGCAAATTTATACTTTTAATTCCCATACTAGAATATAATAAAAATTAAAAATATATGAGTTAGGCATTTGACTCAAGAAAGTAGAAAATAACAATGAGATAAACTCAAGGAAAAAGAAAGATATAAACATGGATTGAAGAAATTTTTGATTAAATAGAAAGCACACGAAGTGCACATGTATGTACACAAAATAGTAGATATCAGCAACACAACAGAAAATTTGACATTTGAAAAAATAAAACAGACAAACCTCTGGCAAGACTAATCATGAAAATAATAACATTAAGAATTGGAGAAGAGGAAAAACTACAGACAGACTTAGTATTTTTACTCAAAGTGGAATACAGTGGATACATGTCAATGAATACAAACCCAGCTGAAATTTACAATTTCTTAGAAATTAAAAAATTCAACAATTTAATTAAGACAAAATAAAATCTGCTAATAGCTGAATAGAGGCACCTGAGTGGCTTAGTCCCTTAAGTGGCCAACTCTTGATTTCAGCTTAGGTCATGATCTCAGGGCCCTGGGATCAAGCCCTTCATCGGGTTTTGCACTCAGCAGAGATTATGCTCGAGATTCTCTCTCTCCCTCTCCCTCTGCCTGCCCTCTCTCCTCTCTCTAAAAGTAAATAAATCTTAAAAAAAAAAAAAACTAGCTAAATAAGCGTTAAAGAAAACTCCCTCCAAGGGAGTCACCATTCTAGGTGACTTTTGTACTAAATCTTAGAGTACTCCAAAATTCCTAACTTAAACAAAATATTCCAGAGAATGGAAATAGAGGGAAAAAATAGAAGAAGAAGAAGAAGAAAGAATTTTGTGAATCTCATCCAACAATGCTTCAAAACCTAAGATATTGCAACAAAGTAACACGTATCCCAGGAATTCAAGAGCAAGTTAACATTTGGTGATTTATTCATGTTAATTGTCATGTTACCAGATTAAAAGTGAAAAAAAAAGTCATTCAATAAATTCAATATCCATTCATGATAAAAAGCTCTTAGAGAACATATTTTAGAAGGGAACTTCAATAGCCAAAAAAGAGGATTCACTTTATATCTAGCATCATGCTGAATGGTAAAATTTTTGAAGCAGAAATGTTAAAGTCAGGAATAGGACCAGGATACCCACTAGCACTTTTAATATTCAACATTGTACCAGAAGTACTAGCCATTGTAATGAGACAAAATAAAAAATAAAGAAGTAGAACAATTGAAAAGGAAAGGCCAAAACTATCATTATTTGCATACTATGTGTTTGTTCAAAAACACAAAGGAATCTACAACTATTTTTTACTTAAATTCAATTAATTAACATATATTGTATTATTAGTTTCAGAGGTAGAGTTCAGTGATTCATCAGTCTTCTATAACGCCCAGTGTTCATTACATCCCATGCCCTCCTTAATGTCCATCCCCCAGTTACCCCAAACCCCACCCCTCTCCCCTCCAGCAGCCTTCAGTTTGTTTCCTATGATTAAGAGTCTCTTAAGTTTTGTCTCCATCTCTGATTTCATCTTGTTTTATTTTTCCTTCCCTTCCCCTATGATTCCCTGTTTTGTTTCTTAAATTCTACATACGAGTGAGATCATATGATTATTTTCTTTCTCTGATCGACCTATTTCACTTAGCATAATACTCTCTAGTTCCATCCACGTCTTTGAAAATGGCAAGATTTCATTTTTTGAGGGCTAGTATTCCATTGTATATTTGTACACACACACACACACACACACACACACACACATAGCACATCTTCTTTATCCATTCATCTGTCAATGGACATCTGGGCTCTTTGCATAGTTTGGCTGTTGTGGACATTGCTGCTATAAACATTGGGGTGTAGGTTCCCCTGTGGATCACTACATCTGTATCTTTGGGGTAAATACCTAGTAGTGCAATTCCTGGGTCATAGGGTAGCTCTATTTTTAACTTTTTGGGGAAACTCCATACTGTTTTCCGGAGAGACTGCACCACTTTGCATTCCCACCAATAGTGTGAGAGGGTTCCCTTTTCTCTACATCCTCGCCAACATCTGTTGTTTCCTGAGTGGTTAATTTTAGCCATTCTGAGCAGTGGGAGGTGGTATCTCATCGTGATTTTGATTTGTATTTCCCTGATACTGAGTGGTGTTGAGCATTTCTTCATGTGTCTGTTGGCCATTTGAATGTCTTCTTTGGAGAAATGTCCATTCATGCCTTCTGTCCATTTCTTGATTGGGTTATTTGTTCTTTGGGTGTTGAGTTTGCTAAGTTCCTTATAGATTTTAAATACTAGCCCTTTATTTGATAAGACATTTGCAAATATCTTCTCCCATTCTGTAGATTGACCTTTGGTTTTGTTGACTGTTTCCTCCTGCAGGCAACTTTTAAAAGTAGTCTGGGAGCCCAGAAAGATTGCTGGAGATGAGCCAATGCACAAAAATTAATAACATTTCTATATGCCAGCTATATCCAAATAAAAAATATAATAAAAATATTTCATATAAAATAACAATATAATCCATAGAGCACCAAGAAAGCCAGAAATTACCTTTACATAATGATTAGAATCCATGGAGTCAGATCAATTTGGTTTCAATTCAGCTCCTTCAGTAAGTAACCTCATGACATTGGTCAAATTACTCATTCTCTCTAGACTGATCTCATTTGAAAAAAATGAGAATAATAATTGGCACTTTTCTCAGAGGGTAAATGTGTAGATTAAATGAAATAATACATACAAACTACTTTAAATGATATCTGGCTCAACCTGTGTAGTCATGGTAGTAGCATCTGTAATACACAGATAGGCAGAACATATGTGGGAAAAAATTGTACAATTTTATTCGTGGACATAAAAGAATTAAAATAGAAATAGAAGAATTGGGGTAGACAAGTCCATTATCTTGAAGATGTTGAATATTCCCACTTTTTTCTATCAATTCAACTCATTTACAATCGAAATGCCAATAAGATTTTATGGAGTTTGAAATACTAAATCTAAAATTGTAAGGACTAATAAAGGCATAAGAACAACCCATATAATTTTGAAATATAACAAGAGGAGTACCAAAAATTCAAATATATTACAGAGCTATAGTAATAATAGGGAGCACTAGTGAAGGAAAAGGGAAATAAATTTCAAAACCAGCTTCTGTGCATACATGAACTTGGAGTATGAGACCATTGAAATAAGTGGGGATTCTTTCTTCAATACATGGGACAACTGGTTTTCCTATGAAACCTTACAAAGGTAGATCTTTTTTTCACATCAAACACATTCGAAGATAAGAATAAATTATTTTTACATTTTTAAACATTTTTAAATATTCACAAAATTCAACAACAGCATCTCCAGTCATTAGAATCTGCTAGACCTACCTCAGATGGGAAGGGACAGACAGACTATGCAGCTCAACTCTGTTCTCTAGAAATTTACTTTTCTTTCAAAGTTCACTTCAGCAATCTCCCTGCTAACCTCAGTGGGAGAGGGAGAAGGACGCTGCTTCTCCTTTGCACCGGCTCGAATGAGTACACAATATTATTTTCATGACTATCTGCATCATGACTAATGGGTTAAATAGTGGAGAAAACTGTCCTGGGAGACCACAGGGAAAAAATGAACGCAGTGCTATGACCGAACAATCTTGTTCAGACCTCAGATGCCTTCACATGCACCCCTCCTCACCTGCCTGCTGATGCTTCTGCATTCCCTCTGGTTCACTAGGAAAAGCGTCACTGACATAGCACAATCCAACCCATCCAGTTGTGTTTCAATCTTATTGCCTCCCACTTTCTTAAGGATCTTCTCCTACAGAAAAGTTCACTTTCCTGTGTGGTTTGCTGTGTTGGGGAGGGCGAGGAAGAAGACGGGGAAGGGCTGTGCTGTCCCTGATGAGAGGGCAACGCATTAACCCCTTCAACAGGCACCACACATCCACGAGGCAATCTGGGAAACCAGGACAAGGTTTTTGTTGCTACCTCATTTTCACTAAAAAATGGAGTGAGTCATGTTTCCTTTTGTTTGTTTAACTTACATGATGAAAAATTTTTTCCAACTTATCCTTTACTGAATAATAAAGGCAGGATCATTCCAGAAGTGTAGGAGTTTCCAGCTGATCTGTAAATATTGCTATCATAATCACACCCACTTGTAGTTTGTTAACTGTAGCTTCTTCCTTGTGGCCCAGACGCTACAAATGAAACAGTATATGGACAGGCAGCCTGCCCAGTCTGTCCTGAGAAAGCACACAGCACCGCTTAATCAAGTCCCGGTACTTAAAAAAAGAGCTCTCTCCTTTCTATTTTGAAAGAGAAATCTAGTAGCATTTCTTCCAGTTAATTATCTCTTCTCTTTTTAATTGGAAAGAGGATTTCAAATGACTCATAACAAAAATTTGACCTCAGTAAAAACAGAAAGCCAGGGCAATTGTCAAACAGTGTGGTTTTTTGAACAGTTAATACTATTTTCATCCTCATAAAATTCCAACTCTGTCAAACAAGGAAGGTGGCATAAGCCAAGAAATACATATCCTACCACTTTTACTTTTATGATTTTGGAAACCATTAAATAACTGAAAAAAAAAAAGTGAAATGCAGCCAAGTAACAGAGAAAATGGGACTCTGTGTCTTTAAGCTAGGGAGAAAAATAAAACCCAATCATTCCAAGTGTATTGCTTTAGTCATCTGGTTTCATTCTATTAATGACCTTTAACATCTGCAAAAATATTGTGAAAAGCTAATTTTGTTTGTACTGAGGTGGTGCAGAACAGTTTCTGGCTGTCACTCTAGGATGTGCTATAAAATAAAATTGTCTTTCTGGGAGTCTGACAAAAACCTACTGTACAGATCCAGTTTATTTACAACATCTAGGAATGAAAAGAAAACAGAATTTTACAACATGCCAACATGCGAAAAATGAATAGTACTTACACATTTGTGTGTGTGTGTGTGTGTGTGTGTGTGTGTGTATTAGCAATACACATACAGCTATCTCCCAAGATTAAAGATTTTTTAATAACATTTTATGACATTCAACAAAAATTCTAACCAGCAAAACTATTTCTTGATAAATGTTATGCTGCTAAAATATGAGAAAGCGTTATTCAACATAATATGTTTTGATTTACTACAGGAGCTCTTTAGAAAGGCGAAATGGCCTCATTTCCTCGTTTTGACAAGTCTTATGTTTCTATTACTTAAATAAGAATCTTTGTAAAGAGGTAGTGTCATCAGGGTTAATGTATTGACTTTATATCCTTAGAGGCCAAGGTTAAAAATATGCCACAGAGCCATCAAAAAGAATAAATCTAGTCATGGTGGCCTTGTCCTTATATCCACTCTTTCTCAATGGCACTATCCAATTTTGTGAATGATTTGTGGACCCTGCCAAGAAGCGTCTAGGCCTGAAGAATGTAGGATTTTCATGGTTCAGGAGTTTGACGAGCACTGTAGACCCAGGTCAAGGACCGGAGAATAGTGAATCTCAAAGCTGGAAGAGGCTTGTAGCCATCTAGCCAAGGCTCCGATCTGATCAATTAAGTCGTTCTGACAACATACCCGCCATGAGGCCAAACACTCATGCTTAATAGCTTCTAATAAAAGGGAATTCACTACCTTTTAAGGCAGCATGCTGTTTTGAGAAAGCTGTCAGAAAGTTTTCAAAATATTGAGCTGAGACATCTCTTCTGGAAATTCCCCCTTGGGATCAAAGAGGATTCCTTTCTTCTTCATCATCCTTTGTATTTGAAAGTGGGTCAAATTTATCTAGTTCCATTAACAGGGGGCCTATGGCATGACTCAAGATCCACACTCATTATCAGGGAGTTTCAGTCATTTATAAATAGATGAAGATTGATGCATGTATGGATAGATAGATAAATGGATGGATGGATGAATAGATAGATGACATAGATGATAGATAGATAGATAGATAGATAGATAGATAGATAGATAGATAGATAGATAGATGATAGATAGATTGAAGACAGGTAAGTACACCTCTATGGATGTTCTGAAAAATTAGCACTGAATTACAAGACTATCACTTTCCTTAACTAGGTATCAAGATTTTGGTAATAAACAGTATCCTTTGGCAGATTTATCAATGTTTGCCCCTACTGAGCTTACCAGCTTAGCCAAAATTGCTAAGCCTTTTACACTAAGTTCCTAAACTTATCTTCTGAATCTGCAATAATGATTTTCAAGACCTGGCTCAGAACTTGCATCATGTGTCTGAAGTTTGATATTATTCCATTTGACCTGTAATCCCAGTAGGTTATATCTTCTACCGATCTTCAAGGAAAAACACCCAGACTTTCTGGCCTTTCGATCATCCATATCACCCAGCATACTGTTAAGAGTACCCAAGGATGGGGAGGGAACCCACACTTTCCCAGTGGTCATTACATGAGAGTTTTACCCTGTTGTCCTTACATCTGTTACATTTTGGCCTCCTAACTGTAGTCATAATACAGTTTCAAATTTTCACTGAATGGTGCCAAATAAATACCTGATAAGATAGAATTCTCTATATAAGCAGGAAGAGGCAGCGATCTATAAGCAATCTTCAAGTCAGTGGACATGGTTTCAAGATGAATAAAGTTTTATTTTAACCTTGCCTTTCCGGGCACCTATTCTCACCCCTCTCAGTGATCATATCCCAACTTTTTTTTGCACCAGCACAATGAACGGACTTCAGAGTGATGTATTTTCTTTTCATCTCCAAATATGTACAGTTTCATAATGGGCCATCTGTCATTTTGCGATTCCGTGTAGACAACAATGCCCTAAAGTTTTGTTGTCATAGCAACCACACCAAAGTCTCCAAAGCAAACTCTGTAGTCTTTCCTAGTCTCGGATTCCAGGCAACACGGGGTGGGGGTTGGGGGGCTAAAATTTCAGAAAATCTAGGTCCCTAAAGTTTGTTACCTGCGTACAATTAAAGCTCACCCAAGTGCCCCTCAAATTTCAGTGAACTCAATTATAATATTATTTTTCTAAAAGGAGGAGCAAAAATGTCTCCTGTAAGTGTGATTTATTTCATTTCAGGTTCGTGTTGTTAGAGGGAAGTTAAGTCTTGGTTTGAATTCTGGAGAGATACTCACATGTAGCAATCAAACCTTCCTTTTCACTCTCCCGAAGACCAATTTTAGAGGAGGCAAGAAAAAATTCAGCTCATTGTTCATATTCTTGTCTCCCATCTCATAGCATTCCAGAGTGCCTGTGCCACATTATAGCAGGATAAAGGAACCGAGAGTGGATTCTGTGAAGAAGGGGGACAAAAGCACAGTTTTTAATCTTGATTTACTTTATTTCTTTTCTTCAGAGACTATCTTTTACTTATCTGTAACTTCTTTCCTGTCCCATAGGCATGGAAATGATTCATTTTCTTTCCTTTTGATTTGTAATCTTTAACGGCTTTCCCAGAAGGTGTGTCTGCGAAGCACCCAGTGCTACCGATTCATAGGGAAATAAGTCGAATCCCCCTGCTCTTCCTTCTAATGTCTCTCGAGCACTTTACCCTTTCTCACTTTTTTAAATTTTTTTAAAAATTAAGAAATGGATATTCAATCAGTTTCCATGACTTATTCAGGAAACAACACAAGCTGCCCAAGTAGGAGGAGAAAGGGAAACAAGTTGTAAGAATATTAGAGCCGGTTGCAGAAATCTGGGCAAGGAGTACAAGAAGGAAGGAAGAGAAAGATACTGAAGGCAGAAAATACCTTAGGGTATCATTCATTCAACAAGATGGTAGGCACCGTCAGTTTGCATGGGAGGAACACAAAAATGGGCAAAATATGATCCCAGCAACTGAGGGTGTGGGAATGGGCTCTCTCACAGGCAGGTATAAAATACCTACAACTATCTGATAGGGTAACTTAGCAGTGTATATTTTTTGAACAATAAAGAGGGGCGCCTGGGTGGCTCAGTCGTTAAGCGTCTGCCTTCGGCTCAGGGCGTGATCCTGTAGTTCTGGGATTGAGCCCCACATCAGGCTCCTCCGCTGGGAGCCTGCTTCTTCCTCTCCCACTCCCGCTGCTTGTGTTCCCTCTCTTGCTCGCTGGCTGTCTCTCTGTCGAATGAATAAATAAAATCTTTAAAAAATAAAAAAATAAAGAATTTTATTTCATATTTATTACACTTAACCATATATGTTCATGATTGGCAATGTTGAAAAAGAAAGAAAATATATTTTAAAAAATATTCATAGTCTCACCACCTAAAGATAATCATTCTTAATTTTGGCATACTCTTTTCTAGATTTTCTCAGCTATGTAACATAGCTGCTTTTTATGTATAGATATTTTAAAACATATATATATATATATACACTATATATTTATATATAACATCTATGTAAAATTATATATATTTATAAGTTTACATATAAATTGGTATTTATTCATATATATTTATATAAGCATTATATATACATTTATATAAATATTATGTGTGTATGCGTGTATAACCAAAAACATGTGACATATATATATTTAATTCTGGATTGTCTCCCTTAATGTGATGACACAATACTTTCTACATTAGCACTAATGTATAATCATCATTTTTAAAGATTGTATAATTGTTTATAATGTGGTTATACCCTAATTAATACCCAATAAACCAGACACTAAACATTAAAGAAATAGTATCTACTAACTTTTTCACTTTTGAATTATTTTCTTAAAATACACTCACCAAGTAGAATTAACCTTTCCAGGATATAAAAAAAAAAAAAAAAAAAAAAAATGTATCAATATCAATGGGTACCAAGTTACATTTCATCTCAGCTTTTATGATACTTTCTGGCACTCTCTGTTTTTGTTATCCTGTGGCTAATGCGTGATTTACTGAGAATTAGAACCACATGCCCAGGTAAATCCTTCTGGGGTCTTCTAGAGTCTGCACTTTCTCATACTTTTTGTCTTAAGTCACATATACCTTAATTTTGTTCCTTCCTACCACCTTTCTCAATCAGCTCACTAAAAGAGTGAAATGCTCCCAAATATTTCATCTTCTAAGGACTTCATAAACATTTTGTGCATTCAGGTTTGGTTGTATAGGGGTGACTTTTCTGGTGAGAACTGATAGAGTTCTATTATGCTGGGTCCAGGATTATTTTAGATCGGTTTAATCTTCATGCTTTCAATGTTCAGCCTCCACTCCATCTCTTCTGATGGTCTGCTGTAGCAAGCCAGGCTTATTAATAAAGTTGTATCCCCTGCAGTGAACATGTGCTTAAAAAAATAAAAATGATGTTATGGACTAAATATGCCCCCTCCAAAAAAATCCTCATGTTGAAGCCCTAATACCAGTGTTAACTATATTTGGAGATAGGGTCTTTAAGGAGGTAATTGAGGTGAAATGAGGTCACAAGGGTGGGGCCCTAATCCAAAAGGATTGATGTCCTTATAAAAAGAGAAAGAGAAACCAGGATTGCACATGCATAAAGGAAAGGTGCTGAGGGCACAGTGAGAGGTAGCCATTGGCAAGCCAGGAAAAAAAAATTTCTCCTCAGACCTGGTTTCATCAGATCATGGACTTCTAGCCTCTAGAACTGTGGGAAAATAAATTTCCATTATTTAAGCTACCCAGTCTGTGGTATTCTATTAGGATAACCCAAGCAGACTAAGACAGATTTAGGTATGAAGAAGTAGGGTGCTGATATAACAAATAGCTAAAAATATGGAAGTGATTTGGAAACTAGGTAATAGGCACAGACTGGAAGGGTTATGGGGTACACGTTAGAAAAAGCCTACATTGCTTTACTACATTACTTTAAAGAGACTGTTGATAGAAAAAAGGAACTTTTAAGGTGCTCCTGACAGGGTTTGTGACAAAAATGAGAAACATGTTGCTGGAAACTGGTTGAATTGTGTTCTAGTATTTTGTGAAAGGTAGAACTTATGAGTAACAACTTTGGATATTTAGCAGATGAGATTTTGAAGGGTAGTGTTAAAGGCTTGGCCTAGTTCCTTCTAACTGTCGATAGTAAGTTGTGAGAGGAGAGAGATAAACTGAAGGAATTATTAAACAAAAAGTAACCAGAACTTGAAGACTGGGAAAATTCTCAGCGTATCCCTATTCCAAAAAATGAGAAAGCATGTTCTGAACAGAACACCAAAGGTGCAGCTGGACAAGCACTCCATCAAGAGATTACCTATGGATTTAATCGGTCATCTCAGCAAAAGCCAGGAATAGGTGAGATTTTCCTAGCAGAGACACTGCCCATTTGGACTAAGGGACAGGAAGAGTTTGGGACTGCTAGGGTTCTATAGGATGGGACAATAGAGCTATCCAGCTGCAAACATATTGCATCCTTCAAAAAAAGAGAAGAATGGCCCGAAGGTGACTCAGGGATCAGCAAGGCTGCCAGTTCCACCACAGGCCCAGAGAACACAGACCTCCAGGGAAGGCCATGTCCTCCTCAGTTTCAGAAGATAGGGCTGCCTCCTTGGATTCAGCAGGCAAGGGACTACTGTACCCCCAACAAAGACCTCTTGGACAAGGCTGCAACCCATGACCAAAAGGGCAAGGCCACTGCCACAGTGGCTCTAGAAGGCAAGACCACCACTCCAGTGGGCCTGGAGAGCAGAACATGGAGCCAAAGAGGATTATTCTTAAGTCCTAGATCTAATGGAATTTGCCTTGTGAGATTGTAGACCTCCTTGATGCCCATCATCTATTTCTTATTTCCAGTTTCTCCCTTTTGGAATGAGCCTGGCTATCCTAGGCCCATCCCACCACTATATTTTGGAAGCACATACTTCTCTGGCCTCACAAGTGTATAGCCAGAGAAGAATTTTTCCTCAAGATGAATCATACTTCAGGTTTCATCCATACTGAATTTAGATGATATATAAATATGACTCTGGACTTTAAAGTTGATGCTGGAATGTGTTAAGACTTAGGGCTGTTGGGATAAAGTAAATGTATTATTCATATAAGAGAGACATGAATTTTTTTTCTCTCTCTCTCTCTTTTTAAGCAGGCTCCATGCTGGACATGGAGCCCAATTCGGGGCTTGAACTCACAACCCTGAGATCAAGACTTCAACTGAGATCAAGAGCCAGACACTTAACTGACTGAGCCACTCAGGCACCCTGAGAGACATGAATTTTGATGGACCATAGGGCAGAAGGTTATGGACTCAACTGTGTTCCCCCACCACCACCAAATTCGTATGTTGAAGCCCTAACCCCGATGTGACTGTATTTTGAGATAAGCCTCTTAAGGAGGTAATTAAGGTCAAATGAGGTTATAAGGGTGGAGCCCTAATCAAATAGGACTGGTGTCCTTATAAGAACTGAAGGAGACACCAGAAGCACATACTCAGGGAGGAAAGGCAATGTGAGGACAGATGGAGAAGGTGGCCATCTGCAAGCCAAAAAGAAATTCCTCACCAGAAACCAACCCTGCCAGGACCTTGATCTTGGACTTCCAGCCTTCAGAACTGTGAGAAAATAAAATTCTGTTTTTAAGCTGTTCAATCTGTGGGATTCTATTACAGTCATTTGTAGTAAGCTGAGCAGACTAACACAGATGAGTAAGGCTCTGTCCTCAAGGGATCTACAAGGGAGTTGTGAGGAAAATGTTTAATCCACTCTGTTTCATGCCTCATTAGCTCAGGCTACACAGTAGCACCACAATAAGAGTCTTTTCCAGATGGATATCCTTCCGCAGAACATGGCAATCCCATTCTGTCTTATAATTCACCCAATGAATTCAGGAAATCCTCAGGTTCTGCTATGGTATCAAAACTGTGCTGGCACATCGAATTTTTCTGGGAACTGTGTGGTTTGCTCCTCATGCATACCTTATTGTGGCCTTGTGAGTTCTGTTCAAGTCTCTCCTATTTACTAACACCACCGCATAGGAAGTGGGGTCCAGCACCCAAGGTCCTTGTGTCCCAGAGATGACTGGCTTTCCCCTCTTCTCATGGCCAGCTCTATGCCATAGACAGTCCTCTTTGCTCTACTTGTGCTGTGACTGCTTCAACAGTCACTTCACTAAAACAGATGAAAACATATTCTCAGCCCAATAACATCACAGTCTGTAGCCTGAGGCACAAAATCATGTTGACATTGCCTTCAGTATATTTTAGAGATTTTCTTGACACACTCCTATTATTTTTATATGCCATTAAATGGAACTCATTTATCCCATGTCTTAGACAGAAACCTTGGGG
Organism: Ursus maritimus; assembly: GCF_017311325.1. Taxonomy (NCBI): domain Eukaryota; kingdom Metazoa; phylum Chordata; class Mammalia; order Carnivora; family Ursidae; genus Ursus; species Ursus maritimus. The sequence goes on from NW_024427107.1 coordinate 11,898,080, forward strand.
ATCTGGACTGAAGGATCATTTGAGGAAAAGCATGCTTAAAAATTGCCTCCTTGACTTTCACCACCCATAGGTACATTCATTCCTTCCCTTGAATCTCCTAGAATCCTCATAAAAATAGATGCTTGAATTGCCGGCCCCACAGCCCTCTAAATTTATTGTGTGTCTGATCCTGTAACATGCACTTTTGGGGTTCTGCTTGGAAACAACCACGTATAAAACATTTATATGTAAGGAAATCTATGCAAATCTGTACAAATCTATACAAAGTACAATACAAATGCGATAATAATGAAAGCTAATTTTTATGGAACACTTATCATGTACCTTGACTTGAATGATTCATCTGCACGAAGGGAGAAAATACAGCATAGACATGTTAGGAAACTTGTCCAAAGGGAATGATAAAACTAGGATTCAAATTCAGGTCTGTTGACTACAGAGGCTATGCTATTAACTTCTATGCTGTGCTTGACATGTGCTACAGAAGAACTATTATGAGATGTCCAAAAGAACGAGAAATTCACCATTCTCAGGGTATTGGTCTGTTGAAGAGGTAAAATTGAAATTGGACCTTGCAGGAGGAGGAGAGTACTAAGGTATGCAGATTTAAGATACGTAGGTAGGCTTAGAGAAGATTCAGATTATAGTCTTGGAAAAGAAGGGATGCAAAGAGATTTTCTACGGGTGGTTAGAGGACTGAGAACTTCAGGTTTGTGAACAGGAAGTCGAGACGATCAAGTTATCATGATATTCTTTCACGAAGGGTGCTTCCCCAGAAAGTAAAAAACAGCAAAGCTCACATGCTAGCACATCAGGGATTTTAAGCATTAATAATGATGAAATAAAGTGATAAAGTAACAGAATGTTTCACCAGTGAAGACAACCATTTTGTTTTGAAAGGTTTAAGGTGGGGGGACGCCTGGGGGCTCAGTCGGTTAAGCGTCTGCCTTCGGCTCAGATCATGATCCCAGGGTCCTGGGATGGAGTCTCGCATCTGGCTTCCTGCTCAGCGGGGAGTCTGCTTCTCCCTCTCCCTCTGCCTGCCGATCCCCCTGCTTGTGCTCTCTCTCTGACAAGTAAATAAATAAAATCTTAAAAAAAAAAAAAAAAAAGGTTGAAGGAACAGATGTTCTCTAATCCTGCTGGAGACCTGGAAAATTCCCTCAGTGTGGAGTTATTCAAACCCATTTTTTAGCTCAGCAAGTGGAGTGCAAGTCTCCTGTCCACACAGATGATGCGTCCTCCTCAGAGATGGAGATGTCTGTTCTAAAAGGGTCTGTTTGAAGTTTCACGCACCTGAAATCCTGCACCTGAAGCCTTCAAGTGATATAAATGGTGTGTATTAGTGTATGGATATGAGCTTGTCTATATGTTTCATGCTTGTCTATATGTATTAACGTATATAAGTATGCAACTGAAAACATCATAAATTGCTCTTTTTACATTCTTTTACACTGACAGCATGGTTTTTAAAATAATAGAAACTATGTAGGCATTACCCGGTCTTTGGAAAAGGTACCTCTCTCTTTGTAAATCTATGACTGAGGTAAAGAATGAAAAGCAATATAAGACACCAGTTAACCTTTACACCTAGCTCTGCATTCTAAAACAGAAAAATAAAGGCTGCTGAACACATTCATCTTACTGCCTCAATTACTTGAAGTGGATAATCAGCTTAACACTGTAAGGACGATGTTGAATATGTGTTGATTTTTCTTTGGTATTGATTGCTGTGCTTTGACATACTGTTCTCGTTATTATGCTCCAAGGCACCACCTGGCACCATTGTCTGTCTTTACTCACACATCAGGTGATCATCCTTTTTCCAGTTTTTTTCTTCATTGTATATAGTTTCCAATGCATATGCCTAGAGCTGAAGACATGACTTATTGGTTTAAGTAACAACAGTTTCTACTTTAAAGTACTGCTTGATGAAAACTATACAGTTTTAGACAGAAATCTCTGAAATCTGATGGCAGATTTTTTCTAGAGTGTATTTTTTTTCTTGTTTTTCTCTGGAAAATTGCTGTTTCTCATTTTAGAGAACACTTCGGTGTCTTCATCAGTAACGGTCCGAACGTAAGTCGTAAATGCACCGTGACACAGGTTCTTGGCCTAAATATCTTTATGCGAACAACCAAAATGCGTGTGTGTGTGTTTATTGAATAACAACCATCATGAGAATTATTACTGTCAGCTTCCACGAAGAAGCATATGCTTAAATAGGTCACTTGTCTCTGCCTATGCACCTGTCTACCCAGCATCAGGCAAGCAGTATGTGCCCCTCCTCCCAGGAATCAGCAAAACTTGTTCCCTGCACTTGGGGCACCTGAGGTCCAGACATCTTTTTTATAGCTCCAGCTCCTGAACTGTTCCATAAGAGAACTCTCTAAAAACCATTGTAGTTGTCCTTGTAAACAGTGCCCATCAAGTCAAAATCCTGCCAAAAATCTGTCCCGACCCATTCCCTAACCTTCCAAGTTTAAGTATGAGAGCCCAACAGCCTTCTATGTTTCCAGGGTTCCCATTTTACAAAACAGTCAACCGTGTTGACCACCCATAGTCTATTAGTCTGAGAAAGTCCCATCAGTCCAACTCCACCAGGACCTGAGGCTTAGTATTTTTCTGACAGTGAGCCAATAAGAGCCGAGTCCCTGAGTGTCCTGAAAGCCCCAATCCCAGCCCTATGTCTCTGCCTCCTTGCCTGTTATCTAATGTGCTTGGGACTGAGCGTATGAAGACCACCGTGAGCACGGACTTTCCTTCCCCCACCCCCAACATAGACACGTGACGTTTCTCACACTGCTCCTGATCCCTTGTAATTCGCTGTGTTGGCCCTCCCAGGACGGCTCCACTGCCCTGCCCTGGCTTAGTCCCCACACCCCACAATGCCTCTGTGACAAACCACTTATCCAAATGGCTGATGATGAGTCCCCTGCTTGCCCAAGAACACCAGCAATTCAGCTACTGGCAGATGTTCTTATATGGAAATTGGTCTTTAGAACTTCCTCAACCAGAAAATGTGGCGATTGCTTCTTCATAGAGAAACTAGAGCCTGCCCTCTCTGGAGGTAGGAACTTTACTTCAGAATTGCAGAAAGGTCCACTTTAAAAACAGAATCTGCAGAGATGAATTAGAGCTGAGGAAATAACATTATGCCTTCTAAACTAGGAGATATGCACTAGTTGTTGACATATTTAACCTCAAATGGAGGTATTTAAGAAAGGAACCTCACTGGCTGTATACTCTGCACAGTAATGCTTATTATCATATGCCCTCTTCCAACATGAAGGGGCCTGATGACTGCTCCAGAAGAATAAGTTTTCCATGCCAAGGAAGGAGCTAGTTTTAAAGAAAAAGTTTTCACACTATGTATCCCTTCCCCCAAGACACACACACACACACACACACAATTGTTTCAATTGTCTGAGGAATTGGCCAGGACAATAAGAATTGATTTATGTTTAAGACCAGCACAACCAGTGAATTGACTAATTTTTATTTTCATATTGAAACGCTTTTTTGGTTGGGGCGCCTGGGTGGCTCAGTCAGTTAAGGGTCCAACTCTCGGTTTCAGCTCAGGTCATGATCTCAGGGTCATGGGATCAAGCCCCACATCAGACTGTGCTCAGCATGGAGTCGGCTTGGGATTCTCTCCCTCTGCCCCCCCCACCCCCGCCCCAGTCATTCTCACTCTTTCTCTTTCTGTCTTTCTAGAATAAATAAATAAATGTTAAAAAATAATGAAGTGGTTTTTTTGGAGACCTGGGTATTTGTAGACATTTACCATTTTTCTTCTCTCAAATAACACAGAAATTGGTATTTTTTAGCATTCAGGCCTCTTATTAGCCTTTATATAAGGAAAAGCTTCCAACCAATCTGAAACTACTGGACAAGCCATGAGGAGGGTAAATTCTCATAGAAGGCCCTATCTTGAGCAACAGGATCATGAGACACTCTGAACTGTTGGTGTCCATTTGATGCCTGCAGTGGACAAAGAGCTAGAAACTTGTGTTGCAAACTGCCTTGCAAAAAAGCACAGAGAGAATAGAAGGTATTGAAAGGGATGTTGCAACAGGCTTCCTCTCTTTTGCCTTCTGTCCTCAAAGCCTATCTTTTACAGAAGTAGGTCTTTGGGTTTCCCTGTAGCTCTGACCTAGATTCCGCCTCCCCCTTTTCCATCAAATTGCCAGTGCATGAGGGCAGATTCCCTGAGGTCGGCATTGGCCTTGTGCCAACCCTGGGCAGTGCGGGTTATCATATCAGTACAGTTAGCTGCAGAGTAGGTGCTAGGGATACGGGAAGCGAGATCTTGATATTTCATTCTGCTGGAACCTACTATCAGATATCAAGTCACTTAGTGCCTGGTTAATTTATGTTATCCGCATTGCCGAAAACAAAACCATCATCGAGTTTTATCTCTGACATCTCTTCGACCAGCCTTGCTCCCACCCTAAATCAGTGTCAGCATCCAGAGTTAAAACCTGGCCAGCCCTGACTTAAAGCCTTCTTACACTTGGGTCTCATAGCACTGATTTATTTCCCCCTTTTTTTCTCCCCACCTCCGTGTTTTCCTCAGATTCAAGAGGCAGGTTCATTCCCTGGTTATGTCACTTATTAGTTGTGTAAACTCATGCAAACCACCTATTTTCTCTGAGTGTGTTTTCACGTGAGGAAAATGAAGGAAGTAATGCTTGTTTCACAAAGTTGTTATAAAAATCAGAGAAGGTATTCCTATGTGAGAAAGTGCTTTAATGAAAGATACAGACTGTGTGTACGCCTCTCACAATTGAGGCTACTTCCTTAACGTGTAGGCATTTTCATTCCTGTCCTACATCAAAATTCTCCTAATAAATCACATCTTTCATAAAATCCACAGGATCTGTATTTGTTCCCAATAAATACACTGCCCATTAGTATGTACAATGGAAGGCCAAGGAGCATTTTTCTTTCAGTCAGATATTTTTAAACTTTCTATTTATTTTTACAAAGCAAGTCTGCGTCTCAAAAGCAAAATTAACATATTCCAAAGCAGTCACTGTGCCTTAGGAAGTCGAGATCTGGGCTCCACCTTCACCAGCAGAAGCCTTCGCGTGGATTAGTAACAATGCAGTTAACAGGTGTAAAAAATTAGAACCCAGGAATTTGAAGAATATTGTTGTTGTGCTTTATCAAATGAAAGAACACGTTTTGGAGAGTAAAGAGTCAAATCCCTCCCCTGCCTGAGTTACCATGCCAGCCCACTGCTTCCTCTTGCTGCTATTAGCCTCTCATAATGTAAAACATTTCTTCATTTCCAGCAGATAATACTTTCAGTGAAAAGGTAATTTTTGAAGTCTATTACTTGCATTCTTAGTGAAGAGCACAATGTAGCATTTTGTTCTAATATGCCATTGAAATTGTTTGAGTAGGTACACCATGGAATCGAATACAAAATGTCAAAATGGTTTCCATTAACTATGCACATTTGCACTGCTTCCGTTAATGGCCATGTTTTTGTTCTTTTCCTTCATCTTTACGTCTGTAAGATGAAATGATTCAGTTGATGTAACTGAAAAGTACATTGAAAAGGTAGAGAGCAAATTACAAAAGCATCAAGCCACAATTCCACCCACATGCTTTATTTTATAATGAAGTTTAATAATGATAGAAACTGTCGCTAGATTTAAACATCAGTCATTTCAGCAATTGTAGTGAATGTGAATATCTCATACCGAGTAATGTTTTATAAAAACATGGCAGGGATTGTGTATTATATTGAACTGAAATGTCATAATGAAATCTTAACTAGATGCTATATTGTAATATATATTATGTTAAGAGAAATTTACTTCAACTTGAAAAGATAAAATAAGTACTGTGTTTCCTTCAACATCCTAAGTTCAGATAAAATCATTTTACTTGGAAGAAAGTTTTTTTTTTCTTCTCTAGACTTAGCATGAGCGTAAATAAACACCCACTGCTTATTACAACAGGAGTTGTGCTGCTATATCTTGGTGGTAAATACACAACAAAAATCTAATGACTTATTTTTCTTTGACAAAAAAAATTAACTCTAGAAAGAAATTCACGGTTCTTACACAGTGTATTTTTTCAAGCCCCAGAAGTATTTGAGTGGCCCCTTCAATCAATCATGAAAAGGAAAGGGTATTCCTACTGACAGAACCCTAGACCCAAACCTAAACCAGCTCAGTTGCAAGGGGAGAGAGCCCATGGCGGCGTGAGGGGGGCCGAGCCAGGTGGCCATGCTTGCTGAGTCATTCCGCGGCAGCCTTCTCCGCTTTGCTTCCGGATAGTATGGGTTCCTGCTGATGACTGCAAAGCCGGCCTGGTGATATCAAAGGAAGTCAGCACCTGAAAACTCTCTCATTTTCCACTGCCTACCCACTTTCCACCCCACTCACGGCAGTCTCTGCCCACATCAAAAAGGTTTAGCAAATCCCTGAGAATGCTGAGGAACGTTTCACTTCATACTCACATGATGAAGAAAGAAGCATGCAGCAAACTTTCACCTCCAAGTATCAGCCCTTCTCTTTCCTAGCCCAGGAGAAAAGAGATGAAATGTAGCCTTCTTGCCATGGCACCATTTTGGCCACAGAGTTCTGGAGAGATTAGGAGCTAAGAGCCATCGGTTGGCCACAGCCTTCTTGCACTCGGTCATTTGCAGCACTTTCGCCTCACAAAATGGTTTTCCTTGTTCGTTTTGGTCCCCGGAGTTCTCTGTGCCTATGTGTGCATTATCATATTTTAACAGTTTCACAACTGCTACTGGCTAAACTCACCAGATTCCATGAAACATCCAGAACAATTAGTCTTTGCCACCAGATGGCAGTATAATACCATTCAAGTATGGAAAGAGGTTAAAAAATGGGCTTAAGGGACTTTGGATAAGTACTACTCAGTAAGCTATCCCCAGAAACTGGGTATCACTTCCTTTGAATATTTAATACTGATCTATTTAAGATAAAGGTGTCTATAGCTATGGCAAAAGAACCCTGTTTCATTCATCTACCTCTGTGCAGCAACCCGCTCAACAAAAGTTACCAGCTTGAAGGGATAACGATGTATTATTTATCACAATCCTGTACACTCAGCTGGGCCGCTCTTCTGGGCTTAGCTTCTGCTTCACAGGATGGAGCTGAGGTCTTTCAAGTAGCACTTGCAGCTGGGGCCATGGCTAGGGCTGGAATTTCTAAGGTGACCTGTCATCTTCTAGGGCCTCTGGTTACTTCTACTTGGCTATCACTATTCAAATCTAGCATAAGTTTCCCTAATGGCATGGCAACTGGCTTCCAAAAAGTAGCTTTCCAAGTGAACAAGACCCGTTGTTCAAACGTTTATAAACATTCTGCTTACATCTCACTTGCTAACGTTCTGTTGGCCAACATAAGTCAAGTGGCCAAACCCATGGTCAACATGAGAGGAACCACATGTGGGCATAAACATCAAGAGGCAGGGCCAGCAATGGGACAGTCTACCATAGATCCATAAAAGGATTTACAACTCAGTAGGTTCAAAGAATGAGAAAGTTCTTCAATTCTGATTTACATTAGAAATGTCATATACAGACATCTTATTTCAATAGTCATAGATAAGACAAATGGTGCTGACAAGCTTTTACAATGTCAGAAAAATAGACCTTCTGGTCTTTACTCCTCGGTAGAAGGGCATAATTCCAGGCTCCGGCCTTAGGATTGCAGAGCCCCAAATTCAAACTTTTTAAGGACACCCATTATCCATCAAGCTAAAAAGGAACACTAGGGCTAAGTAAACTTACAAAAGACAACTTCATCAACCAGAAATAAATTCAATAGTTTACAAAGACAGACTTACCTGACTTACAAATGGAGACTATTTGCAAACCCAATCTTGGTAGATAAATCTCCCCAGGAAAACAAATTATAAAAGCAGAGGTTGTTTTATGAACACAAATTTGGAACAAGGGGAGCTGGATATTCTCACTGGATACTTCCATTAAGGTTGATGAATTGTCCTTCTCTGTTCTACAAACATCTCTATTTTAAGAACCAACTCAGTTCTGTTGAATTACAGCAACATTGCCTCTTCACAGGACTAGAAAAACACTGATATAACATTTTCACTAGCAAAGATTATGAACAGGATTAAGAATGAAAGTCAAAACTTTTTCTCAACATAACGTGTTGCATAAAGCCCGTAATTTTTTTCATCCAAGATGATATTCATATTTATTATGCATGACCTAGAAAGTACTGTTGACACATAATGTTGATTCAGTAATGAGTTCACTTCCATTTTTAATCTGATAATCCCCATGGCTAACAGGTTGCCACAGCCAAATGATGCTTTTGTAGTTTAGTTAACATCTGCCGATGATTGAACCTAAGGACAGTATCCATCAACAATTGCAAATTTGCTTCCCAGCATCAAGATGAAAACTGAACAGCAAGGATTCGCATCCTCTAAGGCAGTCTATTAAGTTCATTTGCATAGGAAATTCATACCCTCTACAAATGTAACTTATACATGCTGCTGTTATTCCTGAACTTTCAGTGAATCAGAAACAAGATGGGGTAAGGGGCACTTACTGATACCCTTCAGTAAGAGTTCGTGTTTCTGTTTGGGCATTAAGATAACAAGTACATTGTCTGAGAAACGGAAGATGTGAATTTTATAGATAGCATTTCTTTCTATGAAACCTGTAGGCCAAACTCTCAAAATTCCATTTTCATGAGGGAAATGCAACTTTTCTATGATGATTGTTTTTCCTCCCATGGCAAAATACCCTTCATTATATTACAGCCTGGGATTAAGTGATTCGTTAGATAAGGATGGAGAAATATTCAACCCATTAACCGTATCATATGCAAAAGAGCTTTGTCTCTTTAAATGTTAAATATCTCGTGTCAATATCAAAACTCCAGTTCCCAAAAACATGGCCGCACTAGTCTTTCTCAAGAAATGTATTTATCTGAGCATTTATTGAACGTATGTTCAATGCATGAAGAGCCGGTAAGTAACTCTGCATTTGGAACCACATTAACTATTTTAAGCACACAATTCTTTGATTTACAACTCACAATGAAACGTCTCACATTTGAATAGTTTGCTGTCACCTCAAATTCAACATGTTTGCTTAGAATTGATCAATGATGTTCATGAGAAATGCCAGGGGTTCTCAGAGCTAACCAAGAAGCCACAGAGTCAAGAGGGAATCATGTACAACTCAAGACTCAGCCAACTCCCTTCAAGCAGAGAAATTCTTCTTTTATTTGCTTTATAGAATGATTTCCCTGGAACTCCTTATCAATTTTGATAAAGGGGAGTGACTATGGAGCACATAGTAAGTGCTCGCTGAGCATTTATTCTTGGCTCCCTTCCCTCCTCACTCTATGCCAGAATCTGGTATAACTAGCAAAACCTTCCTATTGCTATCAACATTATTTCTTTCCTCTGGTCTTAGAGTCTTCAGACCATGAATTCTTCCTAGGCTCTTCCCTTCCCTTCACTCTCAGTAGCCAGTCACTACTATGGGCCATTGGTGACCTTTCATATGTCTCAGAGTCCAACACCATGTTCTAATATTCTTGTGCTGGGAGCTCCAGCAGCACCTTTAGATCTAAACTGCTGCCCCTTGACGTTTTATTCCTATCCAGACAATGCTACCAAATCCTGCAGCTCTCCTGCACGGGAATACTTCAGCATAGTCTGTCACATGGGCCTGTAAGGCTGCTTAGGTGTCCTCTTTTATGTAAAGTAACTTTTTAAAAGCTCCAGGGTTCCTGGGTGGCTCAGTTGGTTAAGCGTCTGCCTTCAGCTCAGGTCATGATCCTGGAGTCCCAGGATCAAGTCCACCTTGGGCTCCCTGCTCAGTGGGAAGTCTGCATCTCCCTACGACCCTCCTGTCTCTTGTGCTTTCTTACTCTAAATAAATAAATAAAAATCTTTTTTAAAAAATTTAAATAAATAAATAAAGACTCCAAAGCCATGACTACTTCAATGTTGCTGTTCCAACAACCTTTGTAGGAGACCTACTGGGGGTTAAATAACTAGATAGGTGACCAGAAGTTATGGTTGATATTATGTGTTCAAATGTTCAATGCATACCTTAGTAGGTCATTCCCTAATAAATTTTCTGAAATACTTTCCTCAGGAGATCTTCCTTAAAAAGGGAAGGAAGAGAGAGAGAGAGAAAACTTCATTTGCCAAGTACATTTGAGAACCCCACATAATATATTATGTTCCTGAGTATAAAAATGGATGTTAACATATTAAAGACTCTGGTAAGTCCTGCAGTTAAGAAATCTGCTTAACTTTTTTAAAGGACTATTCCACAGATTTATTTAAAGATTAAATCTCTACTTTTTGTTTGTTCATTTTTATTCTTATCTTTGACAAAACTTTAAATTCTGCAGAATTTGTGCTCCAAAAAACTTTGTTAAGTGCCGCCTTAGTGGGTACCACAGTGGACACAAATATTCAGTAAAGAATAACTATTACTTTACTGGTACTATTTGTAATTATTACTGTATCAGTACCAGTCATAGGTGAATAAGGCCTAAGTTCTTTCTCTATAATTCAAGATCCTTTACTATCTGCTGCTATCTTACAGTTCCCCCCTATAATGGTTGCAGTGAAAACCACTGTTTAAATTCTGAAGTTCAAATCCTGGCTCTGCCACTTACTAGCAAGGGGACCCTGGGCAAATTACTCACTGTCTCTCCCTCAGTCTCCTCATTTATAAAACGTGAATAATAACAATACCTCTATTTCCTGGATGAGTAGATTTCTGGACCGCAACACAGACCTACTGAATCTAATGTTCTGGAAAAACCACCTGCATTTTAATCTCCCCCAATGAATCTCATGCAAGTGAAGTTAAAGAGAAACACTGATCCAGAGAAACTAATGGATATTTAGTCTATAAGAGAGGAGCATAGCATCACGGCTACTTTCAAGGATCAGTAGTGGTGGTGAGCCAGATAAGAGAGTACCTGTTTTGTCTGGCCCGAAACACAGAACTAGGGTCTTGGTAAAAGTGAGAAGCCAATTTGGCTCAATAAAAAAAAAAAAAAAAAAAAAAAAACAACCTTCCAACAACAATGTCTATGCGAAGATCTTATGGGCTTCTTTGAGAAGTAGATGTCTGCCCCCTTGTGCCTAGGATCATTCATTTAATTGAAGACTTTTCCATCATATTTTAGAGGGCACTTTGGCATCTTTGGGGGTTCGTAGACTACCCGCCAACCTTAAGTGTCATGATTCTGAACGTTCTGTCACACATGGAAGCAGACATATTTACTCAGTAACACTCATGCCAAACGCACTTGGTTCTTCCTCATCTTCACCCAATACTTCTGTTCAACGAAGAGTCTTTTTCAAAGATTTTGATAGGTGGAGCGTTTTTTGGAAGATAGCTTCAGACATTCTCAGATCAGGATCCTGAATCATGTGGGCCAAAACTGCTCTGCCAACATAGGCACATGTCTGAGAAACGGATACAGGAAGCTCTCTCCCGGGGGACAGAAGCTACGGGAAGACTGTGGGAGGAAACAGGAGTTTCCACCAGGTGTCCATGTCCGCTGGCAACCACTCCTTAAAGAGCTCAACCACACTCATGGAGCTCTCGAAATTAATCCTTGAAGGCTGATGGAACCATTCTGCTCCTTCTCACAGCTGCCGCTGAGTCTCACACAACACCACCTTGGTTATGAGACCAGAACTTTAATCGTGCATTAGGGCTGAACGCACAGCCTAAAAAGGCACAAAATCCAGATTGTTCCCATGCCATTGTAGCAAGTATTAAAAAAAAAAATACCTACCCACTTTTATAATATAGATTTGTGAAATGATGGAAATGCTGCTATCGTTCACAGTTTCCTCTCAGAACAGACACTTATTTATAAATGAATGGTCTGTAATAACCCAATGGCACCTTCATAAATCTCTCCAATGTATGGTGCTCTGTAACACATCTGAGGAGAAATGTGTTTACTCTTTCAGGATTAAAAATAGAAAAACACAATAGAACAAGTTCATTGGCAGGTTCAGGTGGCCACTTAGTTTATAATAGAATCAGGAAATGAAAGTGCCCTGTGGTGCAGTAAAGAATCTACTAGACCCCATTTTTAGCTAACACAAGCAAAGCATGTCGGTGAGTTTCCTCAGTTGTCAGCATTAAAAAAAAAAATTAACTGTATACCTCCTTTCAATCAGCTAAATATTTATTCAAATCTTCAGCTTGTTATTTCTTCATTAACAAAGTTTTCCCTGCTGCTCAGCAGAATATGTGAGGAACTTTGCAAATGTCAGAAGCACTCAAGTTGAATCAACCAGGGGAAGTGATAAAAAAGCCTCATAATCAAGTGGAACTACAATAGTGGCACATTTCAAGCTGGGAAATAATAGATCAATACACAAGGCTCGTTCCCATGGGGTAATACTGCTATTTGTTCTTATTTTGTGATTTGTTTTTACTCATCAAATCACAAGTACAATGCATTTCTGTGTTAACCTTCAATTTGTAAATGATCATTTGTATTCGGATCCTCAGAACACTGCAACAGAGAAGAGAGGGTGCAGTTTTGAAAGAAAGGCTGAGTCTTGTGAACAAAGGAGAGCAAAAAAATAAAATAAAATAAGCAAAGCATTTTAGGGAAAGAACTAGAGCTTTGGGAGCTCCAAGCTAGCCTGTGAATATCTCCTCCTAGTAGGTAAATCAAGCCTAATGAGGCAGAGTTGATGAAACGTGGACAAATACAATAATTTTCTCCATTTACAGCTTCGGTTTAATCTGGCATTAGGAAAGTTTAGCATGTTCATTTGCTTGTTTTAAAAAAAAATCGTTTACTATCTTGAAAGTGCAGATGTTTTACGTTTAATTTTGTGGTTTGGTAAGGATCGTGCTTTGCGAGAGCTCAGCTGCCACTGGTCTCATACCAAATCTTATCATACTGATTTCTTTTACATAATTCTGTGTCAGCTTCAGCACCATTGTCAAATAATAAAACACGCCTTAGTCAATTTATCTTTCGACCAGTTTTCTTACATCATTTCAGATGTATATTACAATCTAACAGCTCCCAGTTATTAAAAAAAAAAAAAAAACCTAGTTCATAAACATGAACCAGAGATATAAACCACAGATAAATCTAGGAAGACTGTTATTTCTTCATAAAAGATAATGAAACAATATCAAGCAGAAATTCAAAATATGTTTCCAAAATCACAAGAAAGAAAAAGTCTCAACGTGCAGCTAAATGAACCCATGAAATTTTCACCGAGAGAGGGCACATCTTCCTTGGGAAAATTCTGTCCATCTATTTTTCTCTTTCCAAACAGAAACAGATTTTCCTATACTAGAAAAGTGTCTTTTTAAAAATAAGGATGTGACCTGCTATGGAAAGGAACAAGTGGCTGGTCACTCAGGGGCTCTTCATTGCTAACTGATGACAAAGTTTACTCATGTGAGAACTTTCCAAAGGACTCAATGGAAACTTTAACATGGATGTGCTGGAGAAATCCAAAACTCACCACATCAGTGTTTCCACCAGGACTTTCAAGTCTTCAAACACAGGAAGAAGAAAGAAGAGGCAGCAGCCAGGACACAGATAAAGGTTATTTTTTTAATCCCCAGGGCCCCTGCAGGAAGTCCCTACACCCAGACCTCAGCATCGGGGCCTTGCTCACCTGGGAGGGGTGAGCACTGTCCCAAAGGACAATCTCCATAGAAGACAGATATGATATGAGGGCACGTTTGTATTATTCCCAACACGCTGCCATCAGAAGACCCTTTGCTCTTCCCAGGCGAAGAAGTGACAGTTGACAAGGCTCTAATAAAGACTGGAGCACTGGGGGAGGAAAGGGGGGAATGGCTTAGTTAATGAGGAGAAAAGGAAACCTGTAATTCAAGGAGCAGCATTTTGTTACTCCTCTATCCATAGGCATTGATCTTACATAACAAACAAATGAAACGTTAGCAGCACTTACGAACAAAATAATTGCCAAGTCATCTTAGGACAAGGTCTGTGCATGAGCTAAATAAAGGGGCTGTAGGTAAAATCAGATAATACTTAGGTGAACATCATCCTCTCCTTGGCATTCGGACTGTCCTCAGGATATTCCATAGGAAAAATCACTAGGTGTGGATTTGGGGGCCAGTATTTCCCAAGTAAAGCAAAGATGCTTGAACTCCCATGTGGTGGGAGATCTGCCTTCATGCGATGTGAGTGGCTTTTGTACAATAAGCTGGTTTCTTTCGTCAAACGAGTTCTCTTTCAAGCTGGCTGAGAGTTTATTTTTTACTTTGTATGAAAATTCTACAGAGAGCCTAATAGCACAGAATGGAGTCCAGAAATCATTTGTAATACTCAACCGCAACATGGATTTTATTTTATGCCTCCTTCTAAATAAGTCTTTTCTAAATATATTTTGGAGGGCTGACGGCACATAAAAGGGAGCTATTAAGGAGAACCACGGGGTGTCCGTGATGGGAAGGGCTGATTATCCCTGACAGCCTCCAACTTTGGAATTCATGGAAAGGCAAACCACCAATATTTCAGAGAGACTAGCATGCAGATAAATTTTATGCCACATTGCCCTTCTCCCCTTTTCTCCTCTTCTCTCTCCCCTGCCTTCCCAATTTCTTCTAAAATGGTATGTCTGGGAGAGGTGTTCTTGGAAGCTTTCTTATGTCAACAGAATCAACATAATACAGACACATCAGCATCTTCGTGAAAGGTAAGCTTGTCCGGTCCATAGCAGCCTCCTAATTAGAATGTGCTATATTTATTTATGCACTCCCTTGCACGGCATCAGGAAGCATTATTCTCTAGTAGGATGCTCTGAGAAAAGCTCCGTGCTTTCCCAACACTGAATTTCAGGGAGGTCCTCAGCAAAACCGTGGAGCGAATTTGAATCGTATCCTTCATTCAGGTTTCAGGCTGTGCCCCTGCACCCAGATTCCATGAATAGAACATTGTCCTCACAGGGCAGAGGCTCAATAACTGGACATTTTCTGGGTCCCTGAATTTGTACAATGAGATATCAACTCCAATCTGTGAGCACAATGCTCCAGTGGCTGCCAGGAATGGCAGCAATATTGATGTCTTTCAATGTAGATCACATCACTCACCCTGCAGAGCTCAATAAAATGATACTGTAGTTAACAAGTTTTATAACACAAAGTTACTTTAAAACATGGAACTAATCAGAGGGAAGCCTGTTTATGGATGTCACCGCCACATTTAATTGTCAACAAATAAACAAAGATTTGCTTCACCTATTGTCATGTATATCAAGTAAGTCATTAATCTAAACTAATGAAGCTTAAGATATATGACAGACAGTTTTTATGGAGCGCCTTCTTAATGATATGTTTGCTTTTCATTTCAATGCCAAGAGCCCATTATCAAGAAAGCAGCACATTATGGTCCAAACGCATTGAAATCTACAGCACTACCCTTTGTTCCGAGTTCACAATAAGCCCCGCTCACACTTACATACTCTCCGAGATGAAAAGCATTAGTTAGAAATGAATAAAGGGGGGGGGGGTGGCATGCATCTAATGCTCCTGTTTGGCTGTGGGGTTTCCCCTCTTCGGATTTTTAAGCTCACCTGGAAAGAAAAAGGAAACGACTAAATCCAGCCCAATTCATGCACCATATCCATTTTGAAAAACGTGAGTGAATATGTATCATAAACACAATGAGTCCTAATCACGAAAGAACACCCTGAATCTCCCAAGAACACAAACCAGGGATGCCAAGCTGCAAACAAATAGCTCCCGGATAATAAAAGCAAGCCTTCCACAATTACTCCAATGTTCACATCAGTCCTAAAGCTCCGATGGTTTCCAAAGATGGAGTAATTATTTCTTATTCTGCTTGTAGTTTGGAGGAGAAGAATGTGGACAAATTAACATCTGTCAAACGATAATGATTCCTATACCTGGTGACGTGACACATTCAAAATTGTTGGTCCTTTGGGCCAGTGCCACCCAGAGACAGCTGTAGGCTCCGAAGACCAAATGCAAGATTCAGTCATGTTGCAGTTGGTATAGTTAAATCTAGAGAAATATGCCTTAAAGGAGACCAGATCACAGGAGAACACAATCTATCTTGTGTAAGAAAGGACAAAGGACTATTACCATGTATGACCAGGAATCCTGACTATCTTGTACCTCAGTGTATTTCCAGCGCCTTCCACAGTCTGCGACTCGTGGTGGGTACTTGGTGAATATTTACTTGGTCTATGAAAGCAACCATGATATAATGAACAGAAGGATTTTTAAAAACTTCCCTGGAAACACCATCTTCTCCTCTTCCATCCCATTCTATCATTTTCTCTAGTAAGAACAGGAAGGCCTCCACTGTCAAGTGCTTTCTCTTCTCTGTCTTCTGGGTCAGGCAAGAAGGGCCTTGATGCAATCATAGTCCATTCCTTCTTGAATGTTCTATGTGCTCAAACCAAAACAAAGTTCAATCTATTCCTTCAGGAGATTCTCACAGAACATCCCATGAGCCAGATGGGTATGTGGGCCCTCATGGAGCTCAGAGACACACACCTAGAGCATGAGACAACTTTGTAGCAGCCTTTTAGAACTGTATAAAGGAAGTTTTAAGTGCCGTGCCCCAGCAGCACAAAAGAGTTTGATTAAGAGTGGAGAGTTCAGGGAAGGTTTCTCATGACACATGTCATATGAACTAGGCCCTGGAGGATGGCTTAGCTTTTGACAGGCAGACAAGTGAGTGTTCCGTGAAGAAGGGTAGGAGGACCAAATTGTCAGAGCATGATAAAGCACTGCGTGTTCAGGGATCAGCAAGTGGGCCAGAGTCCTAAACATGGCATACCATGAAATGAGACAGAAAAAGGTAATCTGGGACAAATTCTGATAAATGCTCATCAACATAACACACTGTTACTATTCCTTTAGCATTTTTTATTCTAAGCACATAGGCATTTACTTTTCATAATAAACCTAATTTTTTGAGTGAGAGAACTGGGGCTTCCAGAGTGAATGACTTGTCCAAGGTCATAGATGTATGTATGTGCTTGAGCTCAATCAAGCCCATGACACTCTGAGTTCAAAGCCCAGGCTCTTCATCCTCATTTTTTTAATGATTTTAACAACACTTCCATGGATTTCTATAGACCTTCTCAGGCCTCTATGCAGAAAAAGAAGGGAATGTTGAGAAGGGAGATAAAAACTAAGGAAGAGTTCATTATTACACTCATGGGTTTTTATGAGCAAGGTTAAAATGGCAGGTGACTGTGTTGGCTCTTTAAGGACAGGCTTGGTTTTAGGGGAGTGTTATTTCCATGTCATTTCCAGAACAACTATGTATCTTCTAAGGTGTCCAGTGCCACATTGGGTGCTCTGTATGAAGCTAGGGTCTTGAGACTGGAAAAAATAACAGAAAAATAAATATTAAACACCCCTTGATGACCACTAGCCCCTCTACCTCAGACTGTGCCACAGACACAGAAAGAAACCACCTCATTCTTTAGCATTCTGGAAAAAGTACACTACATGCTCTCTTAATTATTTACTTCAGGATTTTTCAAACTTTGTGATCCAGATGGTATTACTGACATATAAGTCTCAATAATATATATTTAACTTATTATCCAGCAAGGTTAAAAGGAAAGGGTTTCTGGTTAATAAAGCATTGTGTTTGGTAAACAGTTTCTGGGCATAAAGAAAATGGGTTATAATTACTAAAACAGTTATGGTAAAATACTCTAGACAAGGCTTTCTCAACTTTAGTACTATTAACATTTTAGGCTAAATTATTCTTTGTCTTAGGGGCTGTCCTGTGCCTTGTATGATGTGAAGCAGCATCTTGGCCTCTACCTACTCGATGCCATTAGTATTCCCCAGGTGTAACAACCAAAAATGTCTCCGCGCATTTCCAGTTGCCCCCAGGGGACAGAATCACCCTCAGTTGAGAATCTTTGCCCTAAACATTCATATTTGATGAGCATAATCTAAGCCTGTTTTGGTGATTCAAGAGGCACCTTAGCATCCTGTTGTGGCTTAAATAAGAAGACAGAATCATGGCGAGAACAAAGGCAGTTTAACATTCTAATTAATGAAACATCACATCACAGAGCTAACAGTAATAATAAGTAGTGAATAGATGTCTATTAAATCCACCTATTCATTATTTATACCATTTTGCAAATGAGAAAACTCATGGCTCAGAGAGCTGAAGCAACATGTCCTAAGACAAGTTACGAAGTCTTGGGTGAATGTTCTGGGCTCCCCCACAGGAATCCTGGGCCACTACAGAACCTGCGTCCCTGTTTAAATAACACCTGCATTTCCTCAAAACTGCATGAGACACCTGATGATAACCTCCATTTATAACATCTTAAAGTTTTTCAACTTTGTCTTTCATTTGCAACACATTTCTAACGCCAGAATTTCATTGGACAAGAGATAGTGACTTAAACCCTATCATGTGTGAGTCCTTTAACGCCTAGGTCAGCTAAAGAAAATCAAGATGTCAGGAGCCCATGAAGATAAGAAGGCCCTGGACTTCCTTGGACAATGGGCAAATGTTTCAGGAGCCAAATGCAAACCAAAGTGAAAAATATATCTGAGACTTTGCAAAGATATGGTGACATTGCATTTGGCTTTGATATTGAAAGGGGCATTTTCTCTCTTATCTTCTTTTATCTCATAAGTATGCAAGGCAGTACAAATTCATCCCCTCTTGTCCTGACTAGTTGTCTTAAAAACAGCTCTTTCCAAATCTCTGTACTATCACCATCAAAATGGTTGAAGTGGCTAATTTGTGATAGTCACGGCTCAAGTATTAGCTGTAGTCCAAAAAAAAAGAGTCAACTCCCATGACCACGAGTTGAGCCCAATGGAAGGAGTGCTATAAGTGCACAGGTGCTGTGTCCCCTGGAGCCCCTTCCACCTGGGTCCTTTCCCCCAAAGAGAAGCCATTCAACCACTCAGCCTTTCTAAACACCTGCTGTTCCCATTCCTTGAAACCCACCTTCTGGGTAATTAACATCTTAGATAAGTTTCTCCAGGGAAAGATAATGACCCAAGTAGTAAAAGCTTTCGGTCTCTGCTTCTAGGCAACTTGGCACCAAAACAGAATGTCCCTCCTGTAGAACCTGTCAAAGCAGGAATGTACCAGGGCCTTTCACTCCCTAGGAAGGTTAGTGTCACTAAGGCTGAAGAGGTCCCTCTAGGTTTTGAAAGCTGAGCAGCTTTTCAGATCAACCTAAGCATTTCTTCTCATGGTCTCCACCACTCCTCACTCACACTGGACATTGCTCTCTGCTAAAATGTCCCCAGCTTACAGCTGGTGGGATACGGAAACTGGAGAAAGATCCCACTCACCAGGTTCTTTCACACCTACCCCTTTCTGACCTCTCCCAGCACAGCTATACTCAGGGGCTGGTCTCATGACCACCTTCTAGTTCTTTATCTTTCTTGATCAAGAGGAAAGTGAAACCCTTACTTGCTAACTTTTATTATTTTATACTAACATTTTTATATATATTATTCTTTGGCAACCATACTTAGTGCCTTATATGTATGAACTTATTAAATACAACGATATCACATGTAAGTGTTACTATTATTCTCACTTCACAGAGGAGGAAACCAGGTCCATAAGTTTTAACTACTGATTATACAACTAGGACATGTCTAAGCTGGAAATCAAATCCCAGCCGTCTGGGCCCAGAGTCCACAGTCACGTGACCGGTTCCCCTTCTGTGTTTTCTACACTTCTCAAGAAGAATCCCAGTACAATGGACTTTTCATCCCAATCACCAGGAGGTGCATTATAAACTCAAGTTCTCTCAAATACCACTTTCTCCACCATCTTAATCTCCAGAACCAGGCATGCTCTCTCTCTCCTGACAATCACCATCACAGCTTCTGTTTTCCTAAGTCAGGGCCCCCAATTAGCCATGTCTAGCTATATGATTAATTTGGCTGATGTCTGAATTTGTGTTTTCAGAGGGCAGGTTGTACACCTTGCAAAGCTCTGGAACAAAAATAGTTGCTGCCATTTATGAAGTGGTCCAAATGTGATGGACCTGTGCTCGGTGCTTCAGATGGTGTATCTTCCTTGAACTTCATCATAGATCTCTGAAGTTACTTTAATCATTATCTCATTTTCCAAACAGATAACTGAAGCTTAGAAGGGCTGAGAAATTGGCCCAAGGTCTCTTTGCTTATGGCAGCAGATTTTGAGCACAAAGCTATCCTTCTACCCATTGTACAATACCGCCTCTTTGTGGTGCCTACTGTGTGTAGACAGGGCTGGGTTCATAGCAGTGTTCAAGTTCCTTGAAGGCAGAAAGTACATGGCATGAACTATCACTTAGCAGAGTGACACTAAAGTCACATTTGAATCAGTGACTTCTCCATCTCTTACTATGTAAATCTAGGTGGGCCAGTGAAACTCTCTATGCCCCAGAGGTTTCCTTATCTGTAAAACTAGTATTATTATTATATATTAGTATTAGTATTATATAACAGTATCTATCTCACAGAGGTGGTGTGAGGATTAAATGAGTTAGCGGATGCAAAGTGCTCAGAACATAGACGAATCTGACATAATAAAGATTAACTATTTTTCTTTAACTTTTATTCAATTCCCCAATTATGAGAAAATTGCCTATATTTCCATGCATCACATATGAATGTGTTTGTGTATGAAATTAGATCATTAAAGTGCTTTTTTGATGGCAATGAAGGACATACAAACTCATTCACAAAAGTTTAGTGAGGATTAATACACAAAACTATTTTAGTTCATTTCATAGTCTCTAGATTAATTCGAGTTGAGATAATATACATCTTCAGGAGTCCTGTTTGGCCAAGCAGCTTGCATTTCCAAGAACTCCTTCTTTAACTTGTTTGGGTTATAACTTCCTCATGGAAGCATTTCATGGTTGTATGGAAATGGGTCAGTTGAAGAAAAAATGGTGGTATTCTTAGCCCCTTTCTTTTCTTCAATTTCTCCTTTCTTCACTATTTTACACATCGGTGTTCCTCACCCCTGCCTCGCAAAATCAAGTTTTACTGTCCAATATTTGTTCTCTTACTCACTATCTAACCTCCTTACTCCAAAAAGTGCCTCTCTCTCAATAAAATGAGAAAGCTTTGGATATGGCAGTCAGTTATAATTCTTCATTGATTTAATAACTATTTTCTGGTGTGAATAACTTTCAATACATAAGCTCATCCAAACCTTCAGTCTCAACTAGTAAAATGAAGACTTCTTTTTCTTATTAAAAGAAATTCCCAAAAAATGACCATAGAGAGAAAGCATAATCAGAAAAATTTTCCCAGAAAAAATAATGTCATCAAAGTACCCTCCTGCCCCCTACAAAAAGTGACAGACCAAGATGGTTGAATGGAATTCTACCAATCCTTCAAAGACCAGATGACCTCAATGTTTCTTAAATTGCTCAGGGTATAGAAAATGAAGAAAGTTTTCAGGTTTACTGTCTATGAAATAAGTACAACATATATACCTAAACATCCTGACAAATATCACATACACATACAAACCTACAGAACAATCTCACAACTCTCAGTGAAAAATTACTAAGTAAAACATGATCAAATAGAATCAAAGAGCACATTTTAAAAATATATATATAATACATCATGACCAAGTAAAATTCATTCCAGGAATATAACAAATCATATTAATGTAATTCACCATATTATAACTTCCACTAAGAAAATCATTTAATTATCTCCATAAATGTTAAAATATCTTCAAAAAAATGCAATTCTTATTTTTAAAATACATTATATATATGTTTACATAATGAGAACAAAATAGACACCTAAGTGAGGAATAAAGCTAACGTCCCCTACCACTACTACTATATTTAGCTGCACTAGAGTCATGAGCCATGGCTATCTAGAAAAGGAAAACAACTGAAAGCATAAGAATTGGGAGGAAAGGAACTAAAATTATCTGTATGTTGTAGATGACATTATAGTGGACCTTTAAAACCTAGAGCCTAGAGAACCAATGATAAAACTAACACAAACTTTAAAGAAAGTAAGTAATCTATTAGGATATAAAATTAGCACACAAAAAGTAAATAACCTTCATAAAACTAAAAATGACACCAGTTGGAAGACATTGAAAGAGAAAAACCCGCTTAGAATAACAAAAATAAACTTGAAAAAGAAAACGTTGAAACTCTACCGAAGGAAGGAGGGAAGGAAGGGAGGAAAAGAAGGAAAGGAAAAAAGGAAGGGAGGGAGGGAGAAGGGGGAGGGAGGGAGGAAAGGAGGGAGGGAGGAAGGAAGAGAAAGAAAGGAAAGAAGGGAGGGAGGGAGGGAGAAGAAGGAGGGAGGGAGGGAGAGAGGAAAGGAGGAAGGAAGGAAGGAAGGAAGGAAGGAAGGAAGGAAGGAAGGAAGGAAGGAAGGAAGGAAGGAAGGAAGGAAAGAAAGAAAGAAAGAAAGAAAGAAAGAAAGAAAGAAAGAAAGAAAGAAAGAAAGAAAAGGAGTAAGAGGGACTGGAACAAATAGAAAGACATTAGCTCTTTCTGCACAGGGCAATTTAGCATCATTAAACATATGCTAATTCTCCCAGGTTACTATACTAATCAGTGTAATCCTCAAAAAATTACCAACTTTTTTTCCCCAAAACTACATGGATTAATTCTAAAATGCATATGGGAAAAAAAAATCCAAAAATCCTGAAAAGGAAGAATAATAACAGGGGTTACCACTACTAGATTCTAAAACTATAAAGATCAATAATTAAAACACATAGTTCCAGTATATAAATAGATAAACCAATGGGAAAGGAAATGTACGAATTTAAACTGGAGCATCTTGTAACATAAAAAAGAAAGTACTCAAAAACAAATGGGACAGACCAAAACAACAAAGAAGCCAGCTTTCTGAGGTTCCCATTGATCAATTTTTCTGATGATTTGAGCATAATAAAGAATAATGTTAAAATAAGAGTCCATAAGAATATTAAAGGGGCAAGGGGGAGGTTAAGGAAAGATCTTCTTTACATAAGACAAACTCAAAAGAAATGATAGACTAAGAAAGCTGCCATTTTCCAACTCAAATGTGGTCATTTATTTAGGCTCATTAGTGGGTACTAAAACCATTATGTAAAATATGATTGAGGAACATAATATTTGCATGTTCTCAATGTATTATCCCACATTTTAGTAATTGCAAAGGAAAAAAATAGACTGATTCCACTAATAGATGCCCCTTTAACCAAGTGATCAAACTTAGTACAGTAGTCCCCCATTCATTATAAAGTTTTAACTTTTTACTTTATTCACTCTAAAATTTTTAATTTTTATAAAGTATTCCCTTTATAGTTTTATCTAACACCCCTGGTGGATGCCTGAAACAGCAGATAGAACCAAACTTGATGTATACTATATTTTTTCCTATACATACATACCTCTGATAAAGTTTAATTTGTAAGTTAGTCACAGTTAGAGATTAGCAACAATAATAAAATAGAATAATTATAGCAAGATACTATGATAAAAGTATCATAAATGTGCTCTCTCTCTCTCAAAATACCATATTGTACTCATCCCTCTTTTTCTTGGGATGATGTGAGATGATAAAATGCCTAGATGATGAGATGAAGTGAGGTAAGCGACATAAGCACTGTGACGTACTGTTAGGCCACTATTGACCTCTTGATGATATGTCAGAAAAAGGATCATCTCCTTCTGGGCCACTGTTGACCACAGATAACTGCAGGGAAGGCTACTATATCACCAATAAGTAGGAGACAATTTCCCAGTTTACCTGGGACATGCCCTGTTTTCATCTCATATCTTAGAGTACTTATTAGCAATACCACTTTCCCCCTCAAAAATGTCCCAGTTTGAATGATAAATTGTACAGGCACTCTTTTGATAATATGTCTCCTACTATGATGTAATCGAGATTACATAAGATTACTTATGTAGTATTCTTGCCAAAATTTTTAAACCCTTATTTACTCAGGAGGAAACAATCAGACAAATAAAAAATATGGGGCATTTTACAAGACAAGTGCTTTGGACTCACAAAATGTCAGTGTTATCAAAGATAAAAGAATCTTTGGTTATGCTAAGTGAGTAGGAGAATATTCTTGTTTCCTAAGAGATAAATGCTAATATATTTAGGCAGTATTGAATCAGGTTTTATCCAGTCTAACAATCTCTATCTTTAAATTGGAATATTTGGATCATTTACATGTAATATAATTATCAATACATTTGGCTTTAAATCAATCATCTTGCCAGGTGTTTTCTATCCCCCCCCTTCTTATTATCTTATTTCTTTTTTCCTTCTGTTTTTTTTTAATTATTATTAATTGAGGCTTTTATTTGTGTTCCATTCTGTCCCTATCTTGATTTAAAGATTTTATTTATTTGAGAGAGAGAGAGAGAGCTAGAGAGCACAAGTGGGGGAGTAGGAGAAGCAGGCTCCCTGCAGAGCAGAGAGCTAGACTCAGGGCTGGATCCCAGGACCCTGGAATCATGACCTGAGCCAGAAGCAGACCCTTAACTGACTGAGCCACCCAGGTGCCCCCCCCCATCTTGATTTAATAGTCATATGTCTTACTAGTTTAACTAGAGTTTATAATATGCATATTTAACTTATCACAGGCTGCCTTCAAATGCTTTCATACTACTTTGTGTATCATGTTTACTTCCATCACTTTCCCTTCATCCTTTGTCCTATTGTAATTTGTTTCATAATATATTATTATTATTGCCTCAAACAGTTAAGGATATTTTAAAGAAATGAAGAATGGGGGAAAGTATTTTATATTTACCTACACATATACTATTTGTAGCATTCTTTATTCTTTTATAAAAATATGTTTCTGGGGGACTTTGGTGGCTGAGTCAGTTAAGTGTCTGACTCTTGATTTCAGCTCAGGTCATGATCTCAGGGTCCTGGGATCAAGTCCTGTGTCAGGCTCCCCACTCAGTGGTGAATCTACTTATCAACCTTTCCCTCCCCATTCTCTGTTCTCTGTCTCTGTCTCTCTCTCTCTCTCTCAAATAAATAAATAAATTTTTTTTAAAGTTTCCTTTTAGTATCATTTTCCTTCAGTCTGAAAATTTTACTTTAATGTTTTTTTCTGGTGCAATCCTGTTGGCAATGAATTCTTTTGAGTTTAGTTTCACAGAAATAAATAACATTTTCTTTGAAAAATATTTTTGAGGAACACAAAATTCTAGTTTGAGGGGTTTTTCCCTTTCAACATTTTAAAGATGTTATATCATTGTCTTCTGGTTTGCCAATTTCTGATACAAAGTCTGCAATCAATTTTATTTTTGTTCCTGAACAGTAATTCTCGATATGGGGCAACTCTCCTCGCTGGCCCCCCAACCAGGAGTTCTGCCAGTGTCTACAGACATTTTCTATTATCACTGGGGGATGTTGTTACTGCCATCAAATGGGTAAAGGCTAAGGATAGTGCTACACATTCTACAATGAACAGGGCAGCCCCCTAACAAAGAATTGTCCAGCCTAAATTTTCAATAGTGCTGAGGTTGAGAAACCCTGCTCTCTACAAATGTATCTATATTAATTTGGCTGATTTTAGTATTTTTCTCCTCATCACTGATTTTTAGCTATTTAATTATGATGGGTCTTGGGGGGGGTGTGAGAGAGAGAGAGAGAGAGAGAGAGAGAGAGAGTTCTGTTTGTCATTTGTTGAGCTTCTTGGATTTGTCAGTTTATGTTTTAGGACTTCGAGTTCACTGATCTTTCCTTCTGCAGCATAAAATGTTTTTCATATCATCCAGTGAAATATTTACTTCAAAAATTCTATTTTTAGTGTCTGGAAGTTCTATGTGGTGCTTTCATTTCTCTTCTTATTTCTCTTCCCACTATATGTATATTTTCTTTTAAAATGTATGCATTGTTTTCATGGCTGTTCCATCATCATTCTCACTTATGGAACTGTTTCTACTGACTGATTTTTCTCCTGGTTTCAGGTCATGTTTTCCTGCTTCCTGACATATCCAGTAATTTTATTGGATCCTGGACATTGTGAACACTATGTGGTAAGGTCTGTGGATTTTGTTGTATCCTTTAAAGAATTTGGAGCTTTATTTTAGCAGACAGTGTTACCTGTACATCAATTTCCTCCCCTCAAGACTTCTTTATAAAATTTTCTACAATGGGTCTAGAGTAGCTTTTACTCCAGGAATAGTTCAGAATCACTAAATCATAACCTATCTGGGGTCTCTACTGAATGTTCTAATGGAGCAACTCTACTCTGACTGATTGGAACACGAAATTCCCCCACATTGTGTAAATTCTTGTGATTGTCCATCCTACAGTTATCTGGTCATTTTCGCTAAGCCATGTGAGGCACAGTACTCAGCAAAGTTTTAAGGAAAATCATCATACATATTCCTGGATCTCTTTTTCCTACCTTTCTGCAACTTCTACCAACAACAGTCCCCCTAAACTCTAATTGCCATCTCCTCAACTGAACATGTTTGTATGGTTCTTTTAAAGATCCCCCTTCCTGTGTCTTCTGTCCAGAAATTGGTTGTGGGCAGAAACCCCAAAGTGATGTTAGGCCTTATTTTGTCTGTTTCTTCTTTTTGTAATCATAGTCCCGTGCTATCTGTTGTTCAACGTTTGAAAGCAGTTGTTCTGTACATTTGGTCCATTTTTTAAGTTTCTTTAAGAGGATAAGTCTAGCCCTTGTTACTCCATCATGACTGGAAGTAGAGATCTATGCTAATGCATTTAAGAATGAGGTGTTGTGATGTCTGTAACTTAGTCTCAAATAATATAGCATAGAGACAGAAAGTAAAAGAGGGAGAAAGCAAATGTAACAAAATGTTAACTAGTAAGTCTAGGTTAAGACTACAGAGGTATTCATTTTATTATTTTTCAGTTCATTTTATAGGCTTAAAATTTTTCAAAATAAAAAGTTGGGGAAAGAAATGACAAAGCCATGCTATTGCTTCTGGCAATAATCTGAAAATTTTCACAAAAATATTTTAGAATTTTTTTCTGATTACAATTTATTAGCTCTGTACAGAGAAAAACATATGGAGAGTTAACTATGGTTTTCTTCATCAAATAACACCACCTCACTTGCCATGAACAATATAGGAAAACGATTTTATATGTAGGTTATTGCCTGTCCCCTGATAGAGGCCCAGGTCTATGTCAACAAGAAAACCATGAAGCCTTTTTGCCATTTTGTAAGGGGAAGAGGTGGGAGGAGTGGGAGTAAGTGTAAATTAGTGTACTCTTTTTTCTCTTTCTCACCATTCGTCTTTCTACAGCAATTCAATAATTACAGCTCCCAAAAAACTACAGGAGAGCAACAAGGGAGATTTGTTGGGAAGCATTGAATTTCTCAAAATTAAAGCATTTATAGGCAAAAACAAAAATGGGGCCAGTAACACGTGATGAAAAATACAATTTTTAAAGAATTTCATGCTTCTGCATGCCAGGGAACCCAGATGTAAGGAGCAATGCAGAGAGTTGGTGGTGATAGATAAAGATCTCATCTTTATACAATAAAGCTGATTCAAAGAAAACTGGTAAACCTAATATCCTGGGATCTAGGCCCTCCCACTGGCTGTCCACCTACAAATCCCAGAAAGGAGTTCATCCTGCAGTCAAGAAGATGGACAGAAGTCAAGAAAAATTGGATAGATTACTTCACATTTTTTATTGCTAAATATAGAAGAAATCAAAAGGACCTATGGAGAAATAAACCATAACAAGCAAAAAGAAATATCATTATGAAAGTCCAGAGGAGAAAATGTCTTTTAAAAAACTTTATCCCAGGAAAGAGAAGTAAATGCTTTCCTTAACATATACCATCTTCAATAAAATATAAGCAGATATCACGTCCATAAAGTGGTACATAGAGCCATAAGGGACCAATAGGATGATGCGATTGGAAAGCAGGACGAGCTTAAAACAGTAAGATCTGGAAAGGAAACAGACTGGGATGAGACAAAGATGCATTTAGAGAGTATTAAATTATCAGGCTTTAACCCACATTGAAAGCTGTTTAGAAGAAAACAAAAGAAAGTCCTTAGTCGTATAGAAGACAAACCTTAGAAGTGTTTTCAAAATGTAGAGAAGGACAAATAAAAAAGAAGCATGATAAAATGAAAGAATAGATATTGAGGAAAATAACTAGGACAATGGAAAAAGAATAAATGGAAACAAAATGAAATAAGACCCCAAGACAGATCAAAAGTATCCACTGTGTTCCAGAGAAAATGAATAGAAAGAAACAATACCCTGACACAACACTGGAAAAAAAAAAAAACCTGAATTTCAAGAATAAGAATAATTCTATAAGCATTGTTTCAGGGTGAAAAAAAGTTGTCTAAAACCACAAGATAACTTTTTACACTTCAAGTTAGAAAAAATTTTATGATGCCCTGTTTAAGGCCATAAACTTTAGTGGGATATAGATACGAATTCAAATACTGGCTCTGTCATTTTTCAGCTGAAGGACTTGGTCAAGATACTTGTATCCATGCCTTGGTTTCTTCATCTGAAAAATGCGGCTAATAATAGTGCTAATTTCATAGGGTTGTTGGAAAGAATAAATTAGATACTTTTGTCAAGTGATGGTGCCAGTCTACAGGAAGTACTCCATAAAAGGTAATGATTAGTATTATTCTACTTATTCCTGGTGAGGTTGTGGTAAAATGGGCCTGACCATTCTTTTTTTTTTTTTTTTGAAGATTTATTTATGTATTTGAGAGACAGAGAGAGCACGGGGCCAGGGCGGAGGGCTGAGGGAGAAGCAGACTCCCTGCTAAGCAGAGAGCCCAATGTGGGGCTCAATCCCAGGACCCTGGGATCATGACCTGAGCCGAAGGCAGATGCTTAACCTACTGAGCTACCCAGGCACCTAATCATTCTGTCACCCAATTCTAATATGTGGGGTTGAGGAGTATGTACCACCAAGCAATTCTCAGACCCCAGCTGAGTGTCCCACCACTCAACTCAATTCTGACACTGCCCACCTGGAGACACCATCTGATCCCACATGTTAAAGCTCAGTCTCACAAAAACTGCCCGCTGTTTCAAGTGCCAATCGCAAATGCAGGTTGTCACCTATGCTTCTGCCCAATGGTCAATCAGAGGTTCCCACAACCCCCTCCTTGGGTTCCAATAATTTGCTAGAATGGCTCACAAAACTCAGAGAAACATTTCACTTGCTAGATTACCATTTAAAAGGACATAACTCAGGAACAGCCAGATGTAGGAAATGTGTAGGGCAAAGTATGTGGGAGTGAACACAGAGCTCCTGTGCCCTCTCCAAGGGTGCCACTCTCCCCAAACCTCCATGCGTTCACCAACCCCAAATCCCCCAGACCTCTTGGGGTTTTTATGGAGACTTCATTACCTAGGCATGATTGATCATATCACTGGCCATTGGTGATGGATCATTCAACCTCAAGCCCTTCCGTTCTCACAGAAGGTCTGGGGGTAGGACTGAAATTTCCAATCCTCTAATCACAACCTGGCTCTCCTGGCAACCAGCCCCCATCCTGAGATGATCTGAGGGGCTTTCCAAAAGCTACTAATTAACATAACAAAGGACACCTGTATTGCTCTCCTCGCTTAGGAAATTCCAAGGCTTTTTAGAAGCTCTGTGCCAGGAACAAAACAAAGATCAAATATCAATTTCTCATTGTAACTCCCAGTATCACGGGGTTAATGACAATTTATCCGTATCATGAACCTCAAAGTCTTCGCATTCTTAAAACGTGCAGTTCCTGGGACGTTGGTGGCTTAGTCAGTTAAACATCCGACTCTTGATTTTGGCTCAGGTCATGATCTCAGTGTCCTGGGGTTGAACCCATGTCAGGCTCTGTGCTGAGCGTGGAGACTGCTTAGGATTCTCTCTCTCTCTCCATCTGCCCCTCTCCCCACTCACTCTCTCTCTCTCTAAAAATAAAATTAAAAAAAAAATCTTGCAGTTCCTTTAAAAAATCTAACCCAAGGAAGTAATGGAAAATGAAAGATTTAGATATCAAGGATATTCATCACAATATCTTTTAATTTTGAAGTATGTTAAAAATGCATAAAATAAGAAAAACACACTTTTAATAGGTATTAAATTTTGTTACATTTTCTGATGGACTTTGTTTTATCTTTCATTTTTTATTTCAACAAATAAGATATTATGTATAGCTAAAGCTCCCCATGTTTTTTCCCTTCCCTACCTCCCCAAAGGTACCACTATTCTAAGGTTGCTGATCATCATGCCCATACATGTCCTAGTTTTCTTGATAGATAATGTATTCAACAGTATTAGTTGGCAGTCTGCTGTTGGGGCTAGGGCTTGTTCTAGGTGTCTGAGATCCATCAGTGAACAAAGAGACAGCAATCCCTGCTGTAATGGAGGCTTACTTTCTAGGTGGCAGGGGAGACAGAAAATAAAAAATGCACATTAACAAATATATTCTATAGTACTTTAGAAGGTAATGGACAGAATACAGCAGGAGAGGGGCACCTAGGTGGCTCAGAAGCATCAGCCTTTGGCTCAGGTCATGATCCCAGGATCCTGGGATCCAGTCCTGCATGGGCTCCTTGCTCAGCGGGAAGCCCACTTCTCTCTGCCTGCCTCTCCCCCTGCTTGTGCACCCTTTCTCTTTCTCTCTCTCTCTCTCTCTTTGACCAATAAATAAATAAAATCTTTAAAAAAAATACAGCAGGAGAGGAATCTGGAGGTTTACAGAGCTGGTTAGAGAGAAGAGTATATTTAGAGTGAGTGGAATTGGGAAGATGCTGTTTGAGCAAAAACTTAAAGGAGGTGGAGCCATGTAGCGATGAAGGGAAAGAGTGTGGCACACAGAAGGAAAGGTGAGAGCAGAAGCCCAAACCTGTGCGTTCAAGAGACAAGTGGCTTAGTGCAGCTGTGGCACAGGGAGCAAGGGAGCCAGTAGTAAGAGAGGGAGTCAGAATGCAAGAGGGGGACAGGGTGGAAAGCCTTTAAGCCTTCGTAAGACACTTGTCTTATACTCTTAGGGAAACAAAGAGCCATTAGAAGATTGTGAGCTGATGTCATGTGATCTGGCCTACAATTTAAAAAGATCAATTTGCTTGCTTACTTACTGTGGAGAGGCAGAGTGGAAACAAAGGTGCCAGGTGGGAGGCAGACAAAGTCAACCAAAAGAGACATGGCATGAATTGGAACAGGACAATAGCAGTGAAGATGTGGTTGTGGTCAGACACCAGATGAATTTTAAAGTTGAGCCAATAAAATGTCCTGCAAAAACTGCATAACGGGTGTAAATGAACAACTGGAAGGATGGACTTCTCATTGATAGGGATAGAAATGACCATGGGCAGAAGATATCTTGGGGAGATCAGGAATGCTTTGGACATGTTAGGTTTGAGATGTCCCTTAGCCATCTGAAATGTCTGGTAGGAAGGCAGACATTCAAGTCTTGAGTTTAAGAGATGTCTGAGCTGGAAATATCCATTTGAGCACCACCAGCAGCATAGAGATGGTGTTTAAAGCCATGGAACTGGAAGAGAAAAAAGGACCAAGGCAGAAGAAGCAAGAATGAGAACCCGGGACTGGGGATGGAGGCACTCCAACATCGACAGGACTGAGAGTAGGGGAGGAACTGCAAAGACACCAGACGGAGTAGGGGGAAAAATAAGACAATCGAGTATCTTGGAAGCCAAGTGAAGAAAGTGCATCAGGAAGGAGAAATGGTCGCATAAAGCTGATAAAGGCAACCATCGGCTCTAGCAACTGGGAGGTCACTGATGGCCTTGAAAAGAGCTGTTTTAGTGCAATGAAGAGAGTGATAACCTGACTGGAGTCAATGGGAGGAGAGAATTGGAGATTTCTATGGATTTTGTTTCAAGGGGGAGCTGATAAATGAAATGTTAGCTAGCAATGTAATGGAGTGGTGGGGGAGTAGGGTAAACAGATTTTTCTGTTTAGGATTGACAGTGGTCCAGGAGAGCAGGAAACAATGGTGATGCAGAAGAGATCAGGGAGAATTACTAGAGCAGAGTCCCGGAGTAGGGAAAAAGGGTTGGGTCTTGTGTACAAAGGGGAGGACTCACTTTATACAAATCACAGACCTTTCATCTCTAACATCAGTCAGGAAGGCTATCAGGTGGGTTATCCATAAACAAGATATAGTATATTTGTGTTTTAAAATTTTTTGTAAGTGATATACTAGGAATTCTTTGTCACTTTCTTCTTGATCCTAAGCTTAAGTGTTAGGGATTCGTCCACATTGACTCACTCAGCTGGTTTGTTCATTTTATACCCATTGTACTTGCTACTGCTTCCTATACTCGGTGAACTCCATGGTACAATTAACCCTAATGTATTATCTATACCCTATTGACAGGACAGTTAGCTACTTACTGTAAACAGTGCAGCAACGTACACTTTTCCTTCTATGGCACATAGGCAGGAATTTCTTTCTGGTATATAATTGAAGTGACATTGCAAAGCTGTAGGATATGCACAGCTCCACTGCTATTAGATATTGTCAAACTCCCAGAAAAAGATGAACTGGAGCATCATTATATGCATCAAAAAATTATAAACTTTGTAAGTTTCCCAAAAAACAAAATTAATCAAAGTTTTGTACATTCACAGAACATATCGCATAACCATTATAATAAATCTTTTAAGAAAACAGTTAATTAGAATGTTTATTATATCACTTTCTATTTAAAATTCAGAAAAGGAAACAACATCATAATTTATACTATTAAAAGATTGATTTTTTAATTGTGGCTCTGCATAGAAAAATGAAAGTAAATATTGTCAATATTTAGCAGTCATTATTTCTGGATGATGAGATAATGAGTACCGATTCTCTTTCCTTGTTTTTACTTCTCTGTATATTCTAAATTTTCTGCTCAACCATGTATTCCTTTAGGTAAACGAGAATGTTAGTATTGTTACTAAAAGACTTTCACAACAAATATTAAAATCTTTAAAGCAAAAAAAGTACAAACTAAGGCTTACAATAGGGAAAGTTTCAGTAAATGTCCCTTTTGAACACTCTTGTGGGAACCGTCACCCACCTGCTTCTACCACTTCAGGGCGCCTTGCTGTACCATATGGGTATAACATAGCTGGTCAGCTTAAGAACCTTGCAGTATTAGAGAATATCATCCACATTAGCTCCAAGAATAAAAATGCAGTTTTCTCTCCCAAGATATAAGCACCAATTACAACTGTACTACAGTTGTACCAACTAGGAACTCCGCCTACAGTTGTACTACAGTCTGTTGTTAATCCTTTCTGTAACCAGTGAGTCCTCGCCATGTCAAAATATTCAGGTACAAAAATTCTGTCCCCTTGGTTAGCACAGCAGCACTTCCCTAGAAAATAGAAATTGGTCAAAACAGCTGATTCAGGTGGACCTTGTGAAAATCCTGGGTGCTACTGCTGTCTCATTTGATATTGTGAGGGTCTCTCTTCAGAATCAAAGTCATAGGGTTTTCATTCTGTTCACAACAACAGAATGATGTCCTAAATATGAAGTGATACCAGCGAGTAGGGATATTTCAGCTTTTTGAATCTATTCTAAAGTATTCTATCCTTTAGTTCTTGATGGAAATGTCAAACAAACTCACCATCTCCCCCCCCCAAAAAAACAAAGAAAAGAAAAAAGAAAAAAAAATAGTGCTACTTGTATATCTCAATTCTATTTTCTATTTTTGATATATAGAATTTAAACAATTTTTAAAATCATCTTTGCTTTGTCTGGCAATGTTGTCTCTTCACCTTTATTTCCTAGCTTCCGTGAGATAATAAAAAGAAACCTCCCTATTTTTATAGAAACATTTACATACAATCTTGAAGTGAACAAGACGGCCACAAAGTCTATTTCCATTAGAGCAAGAAACAAAGAAGGGCTTTCAACCTAGAAATGTCAGGCACCATTACTTTCTGTATGGTATGAAAATGCTACATCCGTTGATGTCAAAGATAGCAATATGTCTATCTACATATGAACATTGATGATTGTGGTATGCTTCAACAGACTCCTGGCAGGCCACAGATAGTAATTGTTTTCATAAATGGCCAGTATAAAAGTCAGTACAATATGGACTCTTTGCAACAAAAA
This sequence comes from Ursus maritimus, assembly GCF_017311325.1. NCBI lineage: Eukaryota > Metazoa > Chordata > Mammalia > Carnivora > Ursidae > Ursus > Ursus maritimus. The sequence goes on from NW_024427107.1 coordinate 11,932,172, forward strand.
TCATCTAAACTGACTTTGAAAAATTTACCAGTGAGCTTGCATTTATCATTAGAATATTTTGCAAAGAGCTGGTGATAAGTGGAGATGAGCTTAGTCTCAGTAATAGCAAATTGCATTATTATGGGTTTCATTGCAGGCATGTGTGTGTGTGTGTGTGTATGTTACATGATGTAATATATATTTTATGTTTCTACATCACAACAGATATATGTAGCACAATAAAAATGCCCAGATACAAGTCTAAATCCTTGTTGGTTATCATAGCAGGAATTCTCTGTATAAAGATAAAACTATATAGAGTGAGAACAGGCAGTCCAAAAATACACAATAAAAAATTTAAAGGTCATATTTTCAGCTGCCTTCCATACAGCCTGTTCATTTGTAATTTCAGCTTCTGTCTAAAATGCCTACTACATATACAGCATATTAGTTGCATCTGAATGTAGGCAAACATAAATAAGGTACTTTAAATCATCATGAATATACACAAATAAGCAATTTAAGTACTGAACTTGACCTGAGAAGATAAACTTACCTTTGAGTTTTTCAAGATTTCTAAATAGTATGAAAAATGAGCATGAAAAAAAAGTAAGTGAATATTGTCCAGCCTTTGCAATCAGAGATAAGATGCTATCTTATCTCAAAGATCTAGATCTTAGACCTTGGTCATTCCTGATCTCAGCCAAAAAGACACTGCCAGCTCCAACTACCTGGAAGGATGTGGATAGGATTGGGTTCAAGCACAGCTGGAACCAAGAGCGAGTTCAGGATTCTCATTCTGCTTTTCTTCTCCTAGCAATTCATTATCTCCTATGCAATCCTACCTTCCACACAAGGTACATGGCCTCCCACAAGTCCTGGCCTCCAAGAGGGACTACTGTTTTTCATTAGCTCAGGTTTTTAAAAAATGGGAGGAGACTCTGATTTGGGTTAGTTTGGGTCATAGATGCCTATTCCTAAACCAATGCCTATAGCTGTGGGATTAGGTACCATGGCTGTCCCAATTTGGAACAGTTGCCTCTTCTTCACCCAGACCCTGTGGCCAGAAAGAAAAGGTTCTTTAAAAAAAGAAAGAAAGAAAGAAAAGAAAAGATGGCGGCATCTACTACATCTCGTGGCAAAGAAATGGGTTGGGGGAGGAGGGCGGACACTTTCCTAACAAGAGGACAAATGCTTTTACCAGAGGCTGGGAGGGGTATTAGCAAATCTAGTAATATATTCCAATAGATAAATACATTCCTGCTAGCTTCAACTCATCAAAATAAGTGTTCATACAATATGCCGAAATATATTTCCTTCCAATTAGTCAGGCTTTTAAAAAAGTAAGGAAATTAAAAAATATCTAAAATTCATTGAACACAAATTAGTCTTGCCGAGGCAACTCTTATAGGACCAGTTTTCATAGAGTCCAATTTAAACAGAGTCAGATCATAATTATCTGGTCTAGAAAAATATAAATCTCAAATCTTCCCTGCTCCTTAATCTTATTTACTTCAATTTTCTTCTTTATCAATCTATTTCAACAAATCTCATTCTCACAGTTACCTTGAAAATGTAAAAATCATAGATGCATTAGATACTTCATACAATGTTTAATAGACATTACTAATAAATGTGTCTATTTTGAGAAAAGTAAACTGTCTATGATTTCAGGGATGCTTACTCCCATTTGTTGCAAACACATTTGATGACTATAATTGGCACCATGACCACAAGTCATATCATAAAAAGATTGTTTATAGCTGTGAAATCCATCCTCTTCAAATGAATTGTAGATTCTTCATTTTAAATATACTCTACACCCTGAAAATTCTTGCAGCACAGTTGCGACCAAAAAGTCAATAGGTCTTATTGTTTTGCAGGTGGGGGAGAGAAAAGTAAGTGTCCAAAAAGAGAGAGAGAGAGAGAAATATGAAACTGATGGACACACAGCTAAATTTGGTTCCTATTTAGAAACTTGAGCAGTCCTTAACCAGCAACACTCAGAACTAGCAAGTGTGGTTAAATGCCTTCCTCGAACAAACAAAAGGAAAAACAAGAAGGCTACATTTTACTTTACAGCTGGTTTTTTGTTTGCTTACTGTATCAAGGGAGTTTTTTAAATCATTGTTTGGAATAACAGGAGCTCATTTGCGCACGTCTTTGACCTTACTTTTTGGATTTTCTCAGAGATAAGAAGAGCTACTTAGGAACATCTGTGAACACATTGGAAGTGGAAACCTCACTTTCAACATTGTGGGCCAACTTCCCTCCCATTACAATTCTATCTCAGGATCAAGGTCATATGGGAAACGCAGCAGGTGTGACTCTTCCTCTCTGATCAACTCACTTTGTTTTTTCTATTTTTATGCTCTCTTGAACTCTACATAATTAACTTCCCTAATGGTTCTAAAACTGCTACGTAAATAAATTTAATGAGATCCTACGCATATTGACAGAGAGGAAATATGACAACTATCAGATTTGCTCCTAGGAAATACACCAATACAAACAGGTTATTGATTTAAAAAAAATCAACCTAATACTGCATCGCAGATTCTAAGCCAGTTTTAACTACCGCCTCAAGCCTCTTAAAGAAATGAAGACAGTGATGAAGGAGGAGCAAGCTGTTACTGTCATTTCTGAGAAGCTCAGAAGCATTTTTTTACACCGTGGAAAGACCATAACACAATGTGACCATGGCCCCAACCTGTCATGCTCTGTTGAAAGTAGAAGCAGGTGATAAGATCAAACCAAATCCTTGATTCAATCAGCAAGCATCTTTTGAACACCTGCTACTAAAACTGGTTTATGTACTTGCAAGGAAATTGATGCAAACCCCCCAACAGTCTTCCATCTCATTCAAAGTGAAGGCCAAAGTCCTTTCTGGGACCTAGAAGGGCCTGCAAGATCTTTCTTCCACCTCACTCCACTCCAGCTACAATTCCGTCCTTTCTATTTGTCCAACACACCTTGCATGCTTCCATCTTAGAATCCTGAAACACATGGTTCCCTCTACTTGGAAAGCTCTTACCCCAGATATGTGCCTGGCTTGGCTCTTCCTCCGCTCCTTCCTTCTTCCTCCCCTCCTTTCAACCTTCCTTCCTTCTTTCCTTCCTGCCTTCTGGTCTTTTCCCAAATATAACCTCAGGAGGTCTTCCCTGGCCATATTTCCAAAGTTAGAACACTTCCTAATCCTTTTCTTCACTTTATTTTCTTCCTTAACATTTATCTTATCATTGTCTTACATAGTATATATTTTACCCATTATGGACTGTCTCTATCATTAAACAATACTTTAGGCAGCTGGAGATTTAGGCTTTTTTGTTTGGATTTTTTGTTTTTTTGTTTGGATTTCATTCAGTGCCTCTCCCAAAAGAATACCTTGCAATAATAGTCACTTAATAAATATTTTTGAACTAATCAACTGATTAATAAAGTTTTATTACTTAACAGCTCTATGAGGTTGGTATTATTTCTTCATACCAGTGAATAAAAAAGGCTCAGAGATTAAACTACAGTTAATCTCCACAGTTAAAGACTACAGTTTAATCTGGAAATTTTAAACAGTTTCCAGAACTTATAAATGGCAAAGCCTCTCATTGTGTCTAGTCTAGGACTCTTTCCTTTCTGCTACAGCTTGCTGGGAAGTACAGCCCAAAGTCAAGGTGGGGGAGGTGGAGACAAACGGAAATGGAGTTTTCATGTCCTATGGAGAAGGCGGGCCCTGGAGCCCACATCACGTGGTAAGATGGACAAGTAAGGCTCCTGCACTTAGACTCAGATCCTGTGCTTATTGGCAAGTGGCTACAAATGGTTTGGGTTGTAATCTTATAAATTAAGTATATTTTTTAAATTATTAATATGCCCTTCTCTAAATGATTAGCAAATATCTCATAGAGTCTAGGATTGCTCCCCAGGGAAAAAAACTGTCTTGCCTCTCATCTATCTTGTATAGTCTAAACTCCACTGTGGTAGAAAACAAATGCTTGCTTCAGTGACAAACTGGTTGCATTAGATTTCTTGTGATTGCTGGCACATAACCCTTGCTTGAGTTTCACACCGACTGAATAGTTTCATGTGGCAGGATGGAGGAGAGAGAAAGCTGAAATGAATGAAATATTAATCTTGCACAGGTGGCAAGCTTTTTACTTTAATATTGTTTTCTAGATGCTATACAACAGATTCATGCAGACACTAATCAGGTTTCTAATCACACTCTTACTGTGTATCTAGTACTTCTCAGAGTAGCACTCCACTCAAACAGGTGGGCCAATTTGGGGGGAGGGAAGCAAGCTTATTTGCTTTCACAGAACTAACTTGCTTTTTCTAAATACTTCTCCCTGGTGCCTATTTTTCAGCTTTATGAGTCAAGACTCTTTTACTTGAAAGCTGCAGAAACCCAGTCAAACTAGTGTGAGTCAAAAAGGAATTTATTAGCAGACATGTAGCAATAGAAAGACCAAAGTATAGTTAGGCCTGAGACCTGGAAAGAGAAGTGTGCACCCTTCGAGGCTCTCCACCTCCTGTCTGTGCTTCTCTCTACACAGGTTGTGTTGGATATGTGTTCTCTCTGAGCAACATCTTCCATATTTTGAAAATATAGCCACCAGCTGCTTCTGTACCTAATAGCTCACAGCTCTGCTACATCTAGGGACACATCTCTTCCTCTGTTTGTGTTTGTAAAACTTCCAGGATGGATTCTGATAGGGCTGGGCTGGAAGCCCACATCTGCATCTCAATCATCTCTGGCCAGATTGGAGTCCATAATTAAATGGCCACACCATTCAGACCCCACAGTTGGGAGCATTTCCTAGAGGAAGGGTGGTGCTGTTACCACAGAGCTCAGGAGAGGGAGGAGCAATAGGGAAACTCGCTGAGTGACACAGCAATTGATGTTGCCCATAAAGGTCTAACTTTTCAAGTTCCATCATGTGCTATGCACTCTCTCTCATTAAATTTTCCCCCCAGATTTCCTATAGTCCACTAAATAACTTTTCCATTAAAGTAATAAAAAGTTTTTATCAGAGCCTAAGACATAGCCCATTGCCACCAATAAATTGAGTTACTGAAAAGATGTTCAATAGCTGGTATTCAAAATGGCAATTTTACTTGAGCCCTTTTAGTCCATTTGTGCCAACCCTTGGCACAAGTTAACTAGAATAAAAGATACATGACTGAGTCTAATCTTCTCACTGAAACAATCTTTTTATGTACTTATTTCACTGGGATGTTTATGTATGTATACTCCCTTACACTCTGTGCTTCCCTGTATACACAAAAACAGACCCAGCAGGTCTCCTGACATTTCCCAGGGCAAGATGTCAGTACCTTATGTCATGCATTCATTTCTCTGGTACACCTATTATAGGCTGAGTCACCAGTGGGGAGTTTAATAATCATCGCATCTTTGGAACATCAAAAACGTGTAAAGATTGGCCCTTGCTTAGCATCGTCTTCCCTGACTTGTGTGGACAATATCTGATCCAGAAAAGTTGAAAAGACATGCAAAATTGCATTTATTTTTCACCAGAAGTAAGTCACAAAGTAAACTACATTCATATATACTTACACACACATACACAGCTACCTCTCTCTGTGCTTCACAATAACTACATTAAGAAATTTCAGATTAGCTTGGAAGAAAATCACTGTTTCTAAACAGAAGCTTTGAGAATTTTTTTTTCAGATTAAAAAAGTCTATGAACATGCTCAGCTTCTGATAAAGCTAGTGTTGATTCTATTCAATAGCATGATTCACCTTATGCCAGTACATATGAGAAAAATCAGAGTCCAACAATAGCTACAGATTTATAGAAGATGGTAATATGCACCAACTGAAAAATTGCACTCTCTGTGCTACAAATGACTACTCTTCAGAATACAGTAACTTTCCAAATAATGGCTACAAAACAAAACAGGGAAAATTCCATCTGTTAATACATACCCCCCAAAAAATGCCTTCCATTTCCATCTTAATCATAGAAATCCCTCTATTAGAAGGAGACAGACACAGTAATTGGTGAACCCATTGCTATTCACTAGTATTCATTATCTGTCATTTATTAACCTCTGGACATGATACATTTGCTAGAAATTATACAGAAGAAAATCTGACAGAATTATTCCCACACTATGGGCTTACAATCAAAAAGAAATGGTAAGGAGATCTTTGGGGAGGCAGAAAAGAGGTAAATGGCACAAGGAGAAGAGAAATTCAGAAAGAAAATCTACACCATGGAGGACAGGGTTATTGAAATTTGAATTACTATTTGGGATTAAACTCACCATCAAATATTAGAAAACAGCTCAAATGCTTTAGGAAACATAATATTCCAGTGGACCAGAAGGAAAAGGAAAAAAATAAAAGACACTATAAACCTCTTCAGATCAGAGGTGATGATTTATTCCTCTTTATTCTCCAGAATCCCTAACAGAAGGTAATCAAAATACATAGTAGGTTCACAATAATATTATATAAAAGAATGAATGAAATAATTCCTTTTTTTTTTAAATGAACTCATTCCTTAAAGCAGGATGACTTAAAGATTCTTGTAAAGCACACTATGTCAGCTGGAAGGTCCTTACATAAAGGGTTTGTGTCAAGTAAGTTCAGCAGTGCTGTATAATATCACTTACAAGATGCATAAGGCTCATGGGTAAAAACCCTAGAAGAAAACACAGGGAAACAGATCCTTGACATTTGTCTTGGCTATGATTTCTTGGATAAGACACCAAAAACACAGGCAACAAAAGTTAAATAAATAAGTGAGGCTATATCAAATGAAAGAGCTCCTGCACAGCAAAGGAAATAACCAATACATTGAAAAATCCACCTGCAGAATGCAAGAAAACATTTGCACACTGTATATCAAATGAGGGGTTAATATCAAAAATATATAAAGAACTCCTACAAATCAATAGCAAAAAAGCAACTAATCCAATTTAAAAATGGGCGAAAAAAACCTGAATAGATATTTTTCCCAAATAAGACATATAAATGTCTTAGGCACATGAAAAAGTGCTCAAGATCATGAATCGTCAAGACAATGCAAACCAAAACCACAATGAGATATCATCTCACACTTGTCAGTGTGGCTATTGTCAAAAAGATAAGAGATAACAAATGCTGGTGACGATGTGGAGAAAAATGAACCCTTATACACAGTGGGAATGTAAGTTAGTACAGTCATTATGGAAAACAGCATGGCAATTCCTCAAAACATTAAAAATTGAACTATCATATGAACTATCATATGCAGCAGTCCCACTCATGGGTACATATCCAAAGAAATTGGAATCAGTATGTTGAAGTTATATATGTACTCCCATGCTCACTGCAGCATTATTCACAATAACCAAGATACAAAAACAACCTAAATGTCCTTTGACAGATGAATGGATAAAGAAAATGTGGGTGTGTGTGTGTGTATGTGTGTGTGTGTATGTATGAACATTTCATAGAGACAAAGATTAGAATGGTGATTGTCAGGGGCTGGGGGGAGGGGAAATGGGTGACATGGATTAAAGGATACAAATTTTCAGTTATAAGAAGAAACAATTTCTGAGGATATAATGTACAGCAGCACGGTAACTATCTTAATGATATTGTATTCTTTTTTTTTTAAAGATTTTATTTATTTATTTAACAGAGATAGAGACAGCCAGCGAGAGAGGGAACACAAGCAGGAGGAGTGGGGGAGGAAGAAGCAGGCTCTCAGCAGAGGAGCCTGACATGGGGCTGGATCCCAGAGCTCTGGGATCACGCCCTGAGCCAAAGGCAGACGCTTAACAACTGCGCCACCCAGGCGCCCCAATGATATTGTATTCTAGAAAGTCGCTGAGAGTAGATCTTAAGAATTCTCACCATAAAAAAGAGAAAAGAGTTAACTATGTGATGTGATGGGTGTGTTAATTATCCTGACCTTGGAAATCATTCCACAATGTCTATGTTTATCAAATCACCACATTGTACACTTTAAATATGTACAATTACGTTTATCAGTGATTCCTCAATGAAATTTAAAAAATAAAATAAATGCTCAAAGAAATTCAGCAATACGACAATGTTTAAATTTTATTAATCCTATTTTTTTTTCAACTCAAATGATCTCAGAAACTTTGTTTCATTTAACACCTATTGGCAACCCAAGACTTTCTCTGTTCTAAGGTACATAATTTGGGGAAATTTTTAAAAAGTCGGGGAAGAGAAATATAAGAAATGGGTGGGGTGGGGAGAGACTTAGGTCCAAGGTGTCAGGGATTATTCCTCTTTGACGTATATCTAAGGGATATGGCCAGACACATAAAATTCTCAGTAAATATTTGATGAATGAATGAATGGAGGGAGAAGGGGGAAAGGTTAGGCTCATTTGTTTAACCTCGGAGATAATAAGTCCAGTATTTGACAGGTTGAGGTTGAAGCAACTGTGGGAAAATCACATGGAAATTTCCAGATGGATGGATGGAATTCAAACCAAACTCAAGATCTGCAAAGAAACTAATGGTTTAGGAATCATCAATGTAAGATTAGTGTCTAAAACTTTAGGATAGATGGGATCACCCAGAAGAAAAGAAAAATGAATGAAAGAGACATGCTTAAACTTTCCATTAGGTGCTAAGTGGTTAATATCACAGGAACAGATCTATGCACTGTCTTCCCATATGGTGTACCACTCCTAGCCACTATCTTCCCTTCTGCTTTTGACCTGTTTCCCTTAGCTCAGAAAATGGCCCACAACCATCCTGTCCCATAGTGCAGGAACCTGAGAACCATTCTCACTGACAAGGCCTCCTCATCTGGCCCTCCAGCCAGAAATCTGTTGCCATTGAATGATTAGCACCACTAGCTAGAGTAAGTAATAACCATGACAAAATCATTCTGTCCTTACATAGTGCTCTGCAGCACATTTTCAAAGATACCACCTCAATCAATTCTCACAACAACCCTGTAACTTACACCATTATCTCCCAGAGAAGAGAAATGGAGATAAGCCATGTCACTCAGATCATACCCCAATAGGAAAATTTAGGGATGGAATCGGGGCAGGGCATGGGGCAGTTTGTCATCTCTTTCAGAACTGACCCAAGATATCCATTTAGCACTTATATCATAAAAACCAAAAAAAATGAAAGAAATATAATCACATCAAAGAAATTTAAATCAAAGAAATATAAACCTAATCACTTATTGGATCCCTGAAAATATCAACAAACCAACCTGAAGATAAGGTAAATGGAGATGATTATCTATCATAGTAGGGGAGAACATGACCTTGACAAAGTCACAGTAGCGTCTTGGAGAGACAAAGTCAGGATATTTATGAGGTTTTGGAATCTAGTTTAAGGCAGATTTTCCAGTGTGGGGGCTTGAAAGGGATTAGGTAAAGATCACGCTATAATAGTTTAGGATTGGTGGACAAAGCAAGAGGCTATTCATGCAAAGTAGGAATAATAGGGGAGTAAGCTTGTTTGATGCTATCTATTCAATAGTTGAACAATGTGATGTTCATTTAAATGGATTTTTTCACAAAATCCCTAGTGTGACCAATAAAACTATTTTTACCTACCTAGGCAAGAGTTTCTTAGAATAGTAAAGCCATGTTGATGAAAGCAGGGGAATAATAGTTAAGTTCAAGGGCATGGCCAAATAGTACAATCATGTTAATATAGATCGCAAGCTGTATGACTATAGATAGTTTGGGGTCTCAGCACCAAAACAGTATTGTACAGTGAAGAGAACAAACACTTAAGAGTGACCCAGACCTAGGTTTGGAAAAACACTTGCCACATACTAACTCTGTGGGTTCAGACAAGCTACTTAACTTCTTTGAATAGCACCACACAATGTAATCATCTTAAGATGCTTTGTCAAAAAATGTAATCCATCTGAACTAGGGAAAGGAAGAAAATAATGAAATCCAGGAGTATTTTGAGGCATAGGTTTCATTGCATGCTTTGGTGAAGGAAGCATGACTTAAAAAAAATAAAAAAAGAACTCTTTACTAATAAATTACAAGTTTCCTCCTAGATATCCATATCATTAATTTTGTTCCCTTTGAGTACCATTTTTTGATGGAATGAATTGAGAAATAATCCTTTAACTATCATCAAAAAGAAGGAAGGAACGGGGCAGGCAGTTCATCAACATTTATTGATAAACCATTTTTTACCCTGTTTAGCAAGATAAATATTTTAAATCAAATGTTAAAGTTAATTATAATCATAATAATGATCACTTAATTTCTATAAGGGTGGTGAACCTTTAAACTGCTAGAATGTCAGCCAGTCTCAGACATTAAAGAATATGCATGAACTCTTCTTTTAAAATGTTAATTGAACTAAAACAGAATTCCCTTATTCATAAATACACATATTCTTGTTATTTTAAATGTGGAAAATACATGGCAGATCAAATATAAATGTCCTGATCACCAAATGAAACATGAGATGCTTAGAAATATAAAATGACCAACTTAATGAAAAGCGTGCAGGAAAATAAATGAGAAGACATTTTCTTTTAGAGTGACAAGAAAATACCGCCAAGAAAAGTATAAGGAAGCTTGTTAGTCACTGAAATGGTATAACTCATCACACAGCAAAAAATTTGAACCAAAAAATCCTGTCATATGTTAGAGAAGGGCGAAAACACAATAAATAAAGCAGTTTTATACTGTGCAGCAGCTTATCCCTCAATCTGCATCAGAAGGCAATTGCAAATAAGAACTTCAGAAAATAAAGTTCTACACCACTGAGAAAGCCAAAGGTGAGAGACAGATTCACTGGATTGACTTTGGCAAAAACTCACATTTTTTGTCATGACAATAAGGTTATTAAAATGGAAACTGAAATTGGAATTGAAATAGTGCAGGCCCCAAGAACCAGAAAAACATTATAGAAACTAAGGAGCCAAACTTTTCCCTGGAGGAAGTGGAATTGAAAGTCACTACTGTAATGAAACAGTGGAAGAGATTGATGTTTGGAAGGTTCAAAGACCTTTTTTATTCTAAGGGGAAAAAAAAGTTTTAAAGACTGTTTAGTAGACTAAAAATATCAATTTACTGGAAAAAGATAGTCCCTGAATAACCAGGACACGTTTTTCATGGCAATCAAGTGTTGATTAGGTTAAAGCACTAAGAAGTGACCACAGGAGCTACCAATCTGAATAAGACATTTTATTTATTTTTTTATAAAAAATAAAAAATATATTTTTTTATTTTTTTAATTTATTTTTTTAATGATTTTTTGTTATATTATGTTAGTCACCATACAGTACATCCCCGGTTTCCGATGTAATGCTCGATGATTCATTAGTTGTGTGAATAAGGCATTTTAAAATTTAAGTCAAGCAGGGGCCCCTGGGTGGCTCAGTTGGTCGAGCGTCTGACTCTTGGTCAAGGCTCAGGTCATGATCTCAGGGTCACGAGATGGAGCCCACGTCCAGGCTCCCTGCTCAGAGGGGAGTCTGCTTGAGGATTCTCTCCTGCTGCTCCTCCACTCATGTGCACGTGCGTGTACACGCACTCTCTCTCTCTCTCTAAAACAAAATAAATCTTAAAAAAAAATTAAGTCAAGCAACGTTTCAAGAGACCTGAGAGTGCTAGCTTACTTCACACACTGGGCTGCTTAAAAGGAAACATAATCTCTTTCTCCCCATGGAATTAGTCTTGTCCAGGGCCAGCCCAATAATAGCAGAATTGCTGCCCAGCCACGTGATCTAATCCAAAGAAATACTGAAGTCCATCTGACAAAATAGCCCTACTGTCTGCTGTCACCTTGCTTTTCCATTCTCTGTGGCCTACAATTATTTCCTGAAGTTCACTGCATAAATGCATTGACTTTATGGCTTTCAGGGGACATGTGAGATCATCCCACATTGGTAACTCCAGCCAAATAAGTGAATGCAGAAGCTGAAGAATGTTGAAAGTGTGCAGGTGCTTTCATCAACAGTGCGTAAACATTTGAGTATTTTCTTTAAGATTTTTTTTTTTATTTATTTATTTTGACAGAGAGACAGCCAGCGAGAGAGGGAACACAAGCAGGGGGAGTGGGAGAGGAGGAAGCAGGCTACCAGGGCAGGAGCCCGATGTGGGGCTCGATCCCGGAATGCCGGGATCACGCCCTGAGCCGAAGGCAGACGCTTAATGACTGCGCTACCCAGGCACCCCAACATTTGAGTATTTTATATCTTTGCAGAAAATATCCTTCTCTGTCCTTCCCATTAGTAGCCTCTCATACCCTAGCCATCTCTCTTCTAGATGACTATGTCACACTCTGTCCCCTCTCTTCAAATCCCCAACCACGGGCATGCTTCAGAGCAGTTCTAGAGTTTTTAATTGGCTGTGGTCAGGTTCTAATGCAATACAAAATATGATTCCAGGCTTTCCCACCCAGGCAACTGTATGGAAGGCAGTTTGACTACCACTATTAGGTCATCAGACAACAGCAATGTTTCACAGTTTCCCTGGAGGAGGGAAATTTGCAAGAATTCTATCACTGTTATTGAGAAGGTGTAGTCTTCACAGTGGTTTTTACAAATGTACCACTTTACTGGGCCTACCTAGAAATGGTTTGAGGGTCCAGCTCATCACAGGCTAACAGCAGGGAACACGATGACAGTCAGATAGAGATCTCAGACATCTCTATAAATACATTTGAAATTTCTGGTAACCTCTTTGGATATAATCATAATACATTTACTTCAACCTAAGAATCATCTGAGAATTGGTTGTAGTAAATCAAATCTGTAGTACCAAATTGTAGGGACTCCTGTATTAGACAAATCTCCCAATCTTTAATTAGAGCAAAGTAAGGATTATTTAAAATTGTCATTTCTTTGGCAAGCTTTTTAAATTAAACACAGGTGCAAGAATGTAATATATATACATAGATACACATTTATACATACATACATATATATGAAATCATAGCTATGCCAAAAGAAACTATTTTCTTGGCAATTGAACATAAAGAATTCATTCTGAAAATTATATCTGTGGAAAGTAAAATTGTGTCTGATATAGATAGTGTAAGTGAAATCTTGTGAATTGCTTTCTAAATTGTACACATAGAAAAATGAAGGGGACAGGCATAGGATTATTTCCTAGCAAGCTAAATGTACAAACATCAGGAATAAATGAGGACAGGAATAGAAATATAGCACATAAATACATGCAATAAAGCCATACAAAAAAATAGCTTTAGGTAAACCAAATTACATGGCTATAAAATTGAATTCTACTGTTAAGAAAAAGTTTTCTTCTAAATTGATAGCAATAAATTCAAGGAGAAGCAGAAGAAAGTCCATGTGGAATTACCTAAAGCTAGATTTTGGAGAAATTTAAGTGACCTAATTTTCAATTAAAAATATTTAGTATCTATTGACTCGTCCCAATTTTAGACACTCAGGAATAGAAAAGAAAGATACTATTTTAAAGCACAGGTTGCCAACCCTCAAAGGCTTTATCCACATAGAAATAGTGAAAATCTCTGCATCAGGAGATGGAATTGGTTTTCCTTGTTTTCACCTTTATTTCTAATTTATTCTCTAGCTATTCCTTTCTTCCACATTGAGAAGAAATTTCTAGAAAAAGCCTACTAACAATGTTAGTAGGTCAGCATTCCAAATATCTCATCTTTAACATTTTTTGTAGTGCACAGTAAATCAGGATGAACTGGCCAACCATCCTCAAACCAATATTGTTTTATAACAACATTTGAGAAAAGGTAGTATAAGTCTCCAGGAACTGGCTTGACATCACAGACATCATAATGTGCATATGTTATGATGATAAAGTCAACATCTTCAATGCATTTGTCATTCCACAAAGCCTATCTCACATACCTTCTCCTTAGAGATGTTAGGAACTAATATGCACTAAGTGGTTTATTTACCCTGAGATTAAGGGAATTCACTTTTTTAATTGCAAGTTTTGTGATTTTACTTATTCTTTGGTATTTTCTCCATTTGGTTGCAAGTTCAGGAGAAGTATAACATTTATAAGCAAGAACAGCAAAGTTGGCACTGTGAAACCAATAGCCACTCATTCTGGTACTTGATAGAAGCAATAGAGCTGTCTGCATGACTATTGCTGTGGAAACAACCAATCAGAAGAAAGAACAAATAAATAAACTCATAGAAAACTTTCAATTGCCGTTCTCATTCACATCCACTAGGGTAAAGGTACATTAGGTAAATGGACCATTGTCTTTCTCTGCCTCTGGAAATATCCTCCTGGGAACCAAAAGAGAAAAAGAGACCCCTGGAGCAGCTGATGTGTTATACGGCTCATAGCAGGTGCCACCGCAGCCCAGATGGTGACTTCTCAGAGTTTTTGGATCAGTTTCACAGAGCAAGGATCCCATAGCAACAAATGAGAGCAACTTTAGACAATGGGAAGGACCTAGAGGCTGAAATGCTGAGCCTTAGCCCTTCACTAACAGGATGCTGGAGCAATAACCAAATCAGATGGAAAGCAATCCCCCCGACCAAGATGAAAACAAACATATAAGCAACACACTTTAAGATCATTTTTGTAATAGACTGATAAGCACCCATGAGAGAATTAATACCTTTGTGAGAAACAGTAAAAGGACTCTTTCTGTAAGCAAATAGGAGATATTGAAAGAAATACTACTCACAGCATTAGGAAGAGAAAAATAATATGTAACTAGATCAGATGAACGATGTATGAAAGCATTTATTACAGTCACCTGGAACATAGTAGATATTTAGCAAATGTCATTAACTCTCCACCCCAAGATGAAAGATATCAATGAAAGTTGACATGAGCCAATGGAGAGTTTTTCAACCCTTACTCATTTGTGATTGTCACTCTATCCATCTAAATCTTGCTTTTAAAACAAATCCCTAGAAGAAATACAGACATCACTCATAACTCTTCTGCAGCTCAATCTACATCAGATTAAAAACCCATTGCCAAGTATGATGAAGTTCTAGAACATAAGCCAGTCCTTAGCAGGTACTACTGAAGATGATATAAGCCAACAGATGCTCTGGATTACTGTGGATGTAATATCATAATGATTATTCATTTGCTCACTCACTCATTTGTTCAACAGAATACAAGAATACATTTATTGCGTGGTCATGGCTGGCTGGTAGAAATGGAAAAGTAGGAACATAGAACACATAATGAGATAACAGATGTGAAAATCCTTTGAAACGTGTGAGGTGCCACAGAAATGACAAAGTTAATGATGATGATGATGCTCATAGTCTATTGGGGAAAAGGCTACATAGTTTTTTTAAAGGAAAATCATGTCTGTCTACTAAGTATAGAAAAGGGATCATTTATTTTCATAATTTATTTAGATTTTCAAATACGAAGATTCTGTAAAAAGTCAATTTTTTTGGATTCAAATCAGTTAACACAGGATTATGGGGAATGCTTTGCTTGAGTGAGAAACAGGTAAAAAGAAGACATGCCTAGGGCGTTGTCTGGATGGCTCAGTTGGTCAAGTCTCCGATTCGTGATTTCAGCTCAGGTCATGATCTCAGGGTCATGGGTTTGAGCTCCGAGTCAGGCTCTGCACTGGGCATGGAGCATGCTTAAGATTCTCTCTCTCCCATTCCCTCTGCCCCTCCCCACCCTACTGCCCACCCCACCCCACCTTCACCGCTCACACGTGTACCTTCTCTCTCTCTTACAAGAAGAAGAAGAAGAAGAAGAAGAAGAAGAAGAAGAAGAAGAAGAAGAAGAAGAAGAAGAAGAAGAAGGAGAAAAGAAGTCATTTCATGTCATAGAGAAACATTAATTAGAATCATCTTATTTTTGAGTTTTATATATTATTCAGGAGAAGATTTCAGATTAAAGTTTTCCTATCTGCAAACACTCTCAACTTCCAGGCAACTAAATAACAAGCTGGCTGGCATCAAATAGGTCTTGTGAAGCTGTGGCATGAAAAAATACGTTTAATTATCAGGAATGAAAGGGGATGTGTAAGGAGAAAATCATGGAACAATAGTTTTCAGAGGATGGGTTCCAGTGGGGGGGAAAAAAACAGAAAAGAGCCTGTTATGACATTATTGTCTTTGCCCATTTGTGCATGAACTTGGTCATGGCTGTTCACACTGTCCTTTTTTCATTTGAGTTATCCACATTGTTGTTTTGACAGGTGTTGTCAAAATGTTTTAAAATATTTTTGGTTTGCCATCAAAATGAAGATTCTTTGAACTCAGAAAGATATGGAAACAAGGAGTGCTGGGTTTGATAGCAGTGGAACAAATATTTCTTGTTGGAGGAATGACTACAACTCCATGTTTTCTGGAAAAGCAACAACAAAAATGCATTTTGCAACATAAGAAAGGAACGTACTCCCAAGTGGCTGAAGTGGGGATAGGTTTTGTTACTGAGGAACATGGGAAAGGTGGCTCATCACGCACCAAGTGATGTCACTAAGGGAAGCAAACACTACCCAATCCCTTCCAACGCAAGAAGTTTTAGTGCAAACGTAGGCTGAGGAAGTCTAATGTTGCATTATCCAGAGTTATTAAGATACTGGGTCATCTTGTAACTGCCAGCTCTTCTCTCTTGGGAAAATAATGGTGTTTCTTACAATCCGTGGTGTATTCAATCTAATGAAATTCAGTCAGTGAATACTGGGCAGGGGAGACAGCATGTGAAAAGTATTGCAAATGTGCAGAGAGAAGGCCAAGGCAGGTGGCGTAGAAGCCACAGAGGATGAACTGGCAAGGGTGGGGACATACATCCAGCCCTGCCGGGCTGCATGGGAGCTTTGTTGTTGTCCTTAGAGCAATGGGAACTCATGACATGTTTCCTGCAGGAATGGGGGTTAGGGTTGGGGGGGTAGAGGGCATAGACTTACATCATTAAAGCTTATTCTGGCTGCAATGTGGAGAAATAGCCCCACGTGGGCCCCCAGTGAATGGCTCCCATGTTAGAAGTCAGTTACAAGCCAAAGATAGTATGGCCATGACTCAGGAGGTGACAGGGAGGAGTGGATATTGTCAGGAAATATTAAAAGTATCTTAACATGTATATGTAATAGTGTTGGGTCACTTTGTTTGTAATGTTTTTTTAGACTTCTGTCTTGACTCACGTTTGCGATCCTGATCAAAGGCTGGACTAAGTCCACATCCCCAAGCACCTCCTTTACTGGGCTCTCACAGTCCGGGCCATTCACACAGCTGCCCTAATCACCCCAAGATAGGCACCACACAACCAGGGACACCCCTAGGACCCCAGAAATCACTGAAATGGTTCACACTGGCCAATCCTACACCGCTTGTCCTGCCTCACCTGCTCCTTCCTACAGACACCACAGTAAAGGCTCCTGCCCACATTTCCCACACCCCCACCCCCTACCTCAGTGCTTCCCCAACAAGTGCTATGTTCTCTGCAGGGAACTATGCACCTGACAAGCCATAAACCTCTTCCTAGTGTTTCTCCCTTGGTCTGCATCTGGCTTCACCATACCTTAGTCCAGGTAATTTGGTTAAAATCGTATAATCCTGCTACAATCCAAAATGTAAATTTGAATTTAGGCAAGGCTTAATTAGTCAAAATATTAGATGATAATGGGGGGGAACAGTAGAAATTTAAATGTTGCTCAAACATATACTGAGTCAGAGATCAAACTTACTAAAAACTCCTAAGAAGGAGAGAACAAAAAAAAAAAAAAAAAAAAACCCGGTTATAATGTCCTTTCTTACCAAATTTGCACACAAGTAGCAGAGTCACTTGATTGGATTTCTATTTCATTTTTTTCTCCTGTCCATCATCTGGCAGAGATGCTAAAGAACAATGAACAATTGCATGTTCAAAAAGCAAGCAGAGAAGAAAGGAGGAGGAATAAAAGCCCTGTTTAATCCTAAAATTAGATAAGTAATATTTGAATAATTGGGATTTGACTAGAATAATAGCATAGCTGCTGTCCATAACCCTTGATAAATGTTTGCTTGAGTGAATAAAAGAACTGACAGGATTCTTTAATTGCAAAAGTCATTAAATTAATATTAATTATAGGATGGAAAAATTCACATAAAACGTATAACTCAAAAATGCATTACATTCAAGAAAATAAGACATGTCCCTTTGACATGTGTTCATCTGTTAAGATTCCTAGAGTGTGTTCACAGTTTAATCCAACTGCCTTTATAGATCTACATATATACATATTCATACATCTGAATAACTTTGCACATATTCAGTTTGGGATGTATTTATTCAGCCTGATCCTATTGCAAAGTCTGAGGTATTTGATGAGTCTAAACCCAACAACAGCACATGGAAGATAAAGCCCATATTTCTAAATCTGTTTGCAATTCCAAGAAGTTCTGGTTGGTTCAAAAGAGTTACTTCTGTCGACAGGGATCCGACTGGGGATTAAGATATTATGACATATACACTCTTAACAGATAAAAGCAGGAAGAAAGACGGCAGAACTAAATAAGAATGTCGGGATGAATTGCACACCATTCTTTAAGATAAAATTTAGTCTTACCTGTGGGGAATCATCTCTAATGTACAAGGCAAGAGAGAGATGATTTAAGATTTTAAACTAGGGTTTCTGTACATGAAAGAAAATAAAGTTAAAAATGAAGTTCCTCGTGTTTTGCAAGGAACTCAAAAAATGGCACTATTAGACTGATTTCTTTTTATAAAAAGTTTTGGTATCCGTGGGTACTTAGAGTGCTTGTGAAAAGGCAATGACCCTAGACACATCTGATTACAAAACCTGCTTTTAGCTTCATCATCAAAGTTAACACTTGCACACCTGTTGGCTGATACTATAGGTGTCCACCTCCAGTTAGCTCAGTTGAATAGAATATTCTGCTAATAAGGGCCAGGTGGTGGAATCTATCTTTCTTAAGCCATTTAAACTTGCTCTGTCCTTGCCACAGACCATAGCCATCCCATAAAGTCAGGCCTTTGGTCATAAGCTGGTTTGACTAGACTGTGAATACCAAGTCTACCAACCAATCATAAAAGCAGCTCAGAGTCTATCCCTACTGATAACAATGGTATCACCTAACATGTAGAAGAAGGCTCAACCTTGGCATCCGCTCTTGCCGTCCATTCCCCCCCCCCCCAGGAAACTCTGCAGGAGGTAAATCAGATCGATCTCTGCTTTAACCCCTCAGAGACCTCCCATGAAGATGATGAAGAGAAGAAGAGCCACGACCTTGCATTTTCTGCGCCTAAGCCTCATTTTCTGCCATTTCTTCCTGATTCCATTTGACCCCCACTCTCCTCTCTCCTTCCCACCTGAGCCCCATCTCAGCCATACTGGTCTCTCTGTGCTCCATAAACGTATGAAACCCCGCACTCTCACTTTCAGGGTACCTACTTCCAGGTCAAACATTGTATGATTTGGGGTTTAGTGGTAGTTTCCCAGAGTAGCCTATAACCCCATGAGAGTGGGGACAGTGTCAAGATCTGTCTCTGCTGTATGTCCAGGATTAAGCAAAGTTCCAGAGATTTAATAAAAATTTAATACATATTTGTTGAATGAATGAATAAATGACAGCAGTTTCTTCGGAATAAACATTGCTATTAAATTCTTGTTTCTCTCTGAGGCATGTCTTCAGGGCAGCATTTAACATGCAAGAATGTCAAAAAAAAAAAAAAAAAGACTTTCCTCTCGGGGTCTTGTCCCTGCTTTTTCCAGCTTTATTTCTCACCACTCTCCCATTAATACTCTACACTCATCACCCACTCCCCCCAAACACACAAGCGGTAATTTCTTTCTCTCGATTTTACTCCTACTCCACTTTGTTCACCTGGCTACCTTTTACTTACTCTTCAGAACCTCATATGAAATGTCTTCTCCCTGGGGAAGGCTTCTTGGACAACCTTAGGCCCCTTCTGGCTGACTCCATACCACGTTGTACATATGCTTTTTTTATCACTTCCCAAGTATATTATTGGCTTGGTTTATTTCCAAGTATAATTTTAGCTACTTTGTGGGCAGGAATATATTTCATTTCCCAGAGTAGCACATGGTAACCTTTCAATAAAATAATACACAAATAGCTCTTAATAAAAATTTAAAAAATACATATTGTAAGTATCTTCTCATAGTCTATAACACTAAAATATAAAATGCATCCTATAACAGAACATAAAATGTAAACCACTGAATAAAACTAGGCCTGTATTCTGAGGGTGTTTGATACTATTTGTGAAGAAATAACATAAAAGGCACTCCATTGACAGTAACATAACCAATCACACCCAGCCAAGCTCATTGAGACCCAGTAGGTGTGGGTCAATAGCTTTCTGTCATTAGCTTTTAACAATCAAAAATTTTATAAATAATTATTAATTAAATTTATTGGTATGGATTATTAATTAAAATATTAATAATTAATCAGCAAAACTTCCATTGGTAAAGATCTAAATGGTTCCTTTCATATCTGCAAAAATCACATCAGATACTCGACCATGCCACAGGAGCTGGCATATACCAGCAGATAAAATATCCAAGTCAACTCCCAAGTGATATTTTTCATTCCTTATTAAATATACATAGGTATGACCTGGAGTAACAGTTTTCATAGCTTTCCAATAAAACCTGAGGAATGATGCTCATATTTCTGATTATTAGGTCAATTAAAAATGTTTGTATACAACAAAAGTAAAGGTTGTGATGAAGATTTAGAGCCATTAGGTAGAAGAAAATAATACAAAGATAAAACAAAGTATAGTGTATGAAAACTATTGAATAGGAAATAAAATTTTAAACAAGCTAAGAAAAGACAAACAAAAGGCAGTAGTTTAAGACAAATGTGCTGAGTGAACAGGATTGAAAGCAACCCAGAGATCCAACAGGTATGACTTTTCTCTGCCAAGATTCTTTTAAAACGGTCTCTGTTAATTGAGGTTCCCACAGATAATCTTGAAGCAAAGTTTTAATATATAACTTCATGCAACAGATGAGCAAAGTCATCCCACTATCTAAAAGGCATGGAGATGTGGTCATAAATACGACTGCTCCAACCGAGAACATATACGTATAAAAATCTTACGTCTCTCACTAACAGCCATGGGGCAAAGATTAGAGAAGACTTTCAAGCACATGCCAGAAATTAATCTCACATTTTCTTTCATGGATACTAATGTCAATAGCTGTAACATTGTAATATAACAAATAATACCTGTTAGCTTAAGAAATTCAAAATTTAATTTATTCTTTATTTGGAAGCAAAATAATACATTTGTTAAAGGTCTCAGATAGTATAGTCTTTTTCCAGATTTAGTTGGTTTTGAAACTTGGGGTTTAAGAAAATGTTTAAGTAAAATGCAGCCTTTGGCTTGACTTTTCTTTCCATTTCAAAGTCTATAGACTCTAAGGTTTTAGACAAAATTGCCTTTTCGTGGGGCTAAGAAATGGATAGGTTCTAACTGAGCGTGAGCTGGCAGTGCTCAGAGAGGACTGATAAATCTATCTAAGGGCGGAGGGCTCACAGCCCAGCAGGTGCAGCCCCTCCTCCCACCCCCTGGGATGTGACGGCACTATTTTCAAAACATTCAGGCTCTATTAAAATATGTCATTTTTCTTCCCTACGGGTCTCAGAGATATACTACAAAGAACAAATATATCGCTAAATTCAGCTGATTAGCCTATTTCAAATCAAGATGATCATTTGTAGAAAAATACACAATAATTTCTGTATAATGACTCTCTTGTTTAAGATTATCACGGCAATTTTCCCAACAGTTCATTATTAAATGTACATACCCATACCAGTGGTTAAAAAGGAAAATGTAACAGTGCGAACAGAAGATTTCTTACCTGCCCTCCAACCTCTTTAACTTACACAACATCAGTAATGCTGAAGACTTATTATTTCTGAAGAGGGAAAATAAAGCCATAAAATGAAAATATCCATGTTCGTTAAAGCCTTAGCCCAGTATTTCAGCTCTGGCTCTTGCTGGCTTTCTCTACTGCGACTTCCTCCGAGCCAGCCCCTCCCACCCTGCCTCACCCAGGCCAGTTGGCGGGTACCCCAGGTGCTACGTGCATCTTCTCCCCTTGAATCAAGTGAGCATGACATAGAGTCGTGGCCCCTTCCACTGACACATCTGGGCAGATAGTGGCCAAAGACCCAGCCAGGTGGCCTACATGTGACACTAGGATGGGAAGGGCAGGATAAAGGGACTCCTGTAGCACAAACTGGTGGCAGTGAGTTAAAGAGAATCACTGGAAACTTGGTGAATTGGAAGTGAAAGGGGTATCATAGCCAAGATTAATGAATAGAAAGATAAATGGAGCTGATCCAAACGGAATACTCAAGATCCAGCAATTGTCTTCGTTTGAATGTAGATTGGTGTGTGTATGTTGTGCGTGTGCACCTGCCTTCCCTAGCATTTTTAGGGACGGATCTCTAAATCAGTCACTTTGCCCAAGAATTCAAATTCTACCTCTTTTATCAGCAAATTTGTTCATGTTGACCGTTTTAGAAAGTATTACACTTTGGTATCTTTTTAAACAAACCACATGGAAATGCTAACCCATCTTTTCGAGAAGGTGGGGCAATCATTATTAATATAACTGGACCTCTGCCTCTAACGTGAATAGAAGAATGTCGTCATTGAACTTGCAATTGAATGGGGCCCCTACACAAGGCCCCCAGACTGCTGTGCCTTTTCTGTCTCCCTGGTCTTCCTTCCACTTGCCTCTGCTCTTACTTGGGGCTGACAGCTGCTGCTCTACTCCATAATTGTGTCCCTGAATCTACATCCCTGGTTCTAAAGGGATTCCTTCCCTGATATAGAAGAAAGCACAAGGTGATTTTGACAGACTTTCTCACTGTTACTCAGCTTTTTCTCTTCCCTCTGGGCTCACTGCTGTGTTCCAGGGACTCAGAACTAATGAAATTCCCAGCGCTCCAGATAAGTCCGCCTGTAAGCAAAGGTAGTTCTACTTTATGAAAGCACCAATAATTTGGTTTTAGTTTAAGAGAACAAAAGTAGCCTTTTGTCTAAAAATATTTCTCCAGTGGCCTAAAAAAACAATCCATCCTCAGGAACACTCATGATGGGTCAACACGTGATCTCGTATTAGGGCTATGAGCTCAGAGCACTGCCCACCATCCGGGAACACAGTTCTGAAGGAGAGAAAACAGGACAGCCAACAATATTCTGGAAAAGAACAGACTGAGAGAAAGAATCTGAATGGAAGCCTTTAAGGGGCCAGGGCAAGCCCTGTGCATCCGGAAGAGAGCTCAGCTAGAGGATAACAGCAACGAAGAGTCAGTAGGGCTACCTCTCCCCATCTCCATGCACCCATGTGGGGTTAGTTGCGGTTGGGACACAGAGGAGGGAGGTCAGAGGCAGCCAGACCACACCTCACACAGAGGCTCTGATATATGCACACAGAGATTCTGTTGCAACCAACAGGTAAGTGTCAAAAATGGGTTAAGAGACGATGAGGTTGCTTAAGCCTCTGTCTGCGTTATCCCTATGGACTGGAGGCAGATGCAATAAAAACTTTATAGCTGAAAACATCACTAATAGTTCTCTTTAGAAGAAATTATTGCTTAATTTCAACCACAGTTTACTATTTTAAAAAAATCCAATTCACTCACGATATATAAAGTCATATTTTTGGCCTGGTAAACTGCTAGGTAGATGTTGGGGGAGTGCTGGCAGCAAGAACCTACCTTCAGTATTTTGATTAGTTCTGCTTGGCTTGTGCAAAATTGCACATGTTAAATAGAGCAATGCCTTCGCAGTGACTTAGCAATTATTCTGCCATTATATGGGTCCCCCCCACCTTCAGGTTTTACCAAATAAATATTTTAAAGAGATCATCATTAGATCTTAACAGTTTTATTCCCAATAAATGCTGTGAAGGCACTGCTGTGAATATACCTTGAAAAACACTGCATGGCTAGAAATCATAAGCAATCTAATTGTTCTTAGGCTCTCTGAATAGAAATTTTCCCCCAAAGATCACGCTAATCCAGGCAGGCATAAAACAAAATCATTCCAGACTAAAAATTGGAGATTTGTATGTTTAAAAATAAGTGCAGATATGGGAATAAGCCTGTTAGAGGCAGGATAAAACTAAAATCTGACAAGTATACAAGTGGAATAAAGATAACATTAGGTGTAGGAGTGAAAGCCCATCCTCATACAATTCTACACATTGTTTCTTAGCATTTCATAGTCTCTCAGGGAAGAACACACAAACACAAACTACCTGAGTGTTTCAGTTTCCATTGCTGTGTAACAAACCTCCCCCCAAAACAACGGCTTCAAACAAAAACTGATGATTGAACTTGATTCTGTGGGTGGCCTGTGTTTCTTTTCTCCCATGTGATAAAGGCTGCTGACACTCTTGGTCTGGAATGTCTAAGAAGGCTGGGATTTCCTCCACGTCCTATGTCTCCCTCCGTAGCTTCTTCAAGCAGCCTCTCTCTCCAGTAGGACAGCCTGAGCTTCCGCCACAGCATGGCAGCTGGGTTCCTGAAAACAGAAGCAGAAACTTTTAGAGCTTAAAGGGCTAAAGCATCACTTCTGCCACGATATGGAACTTCTAGATTGGAATGCGGACTAATGAACTCGTTTTTGTTTTTGTTTTTTTTAATGTCTTATACAACTTCCTTTAAGCACATAAGAAAGCATACGGATGGGAAGCACGAATCCACAGTAATACCAAAAACTAAGGACAAGCAATGTGCTTGTCTCAGAATCAACGAAGGGTTGTGGAATGTCAGTGGAAGGAAATGAAAAACTGCCATTCACGGCTGATGCACATTCTACCTCCTGAATCCACATGATGAGACAAGGAAACGAGAGATACCAATGCTCGGTGCCAACCCCTAAGATGGGGACAAGAACGTTGCACTAACCTGCAAACATTAAGCACAAAAGAGAGAGAGGTAAATCTGGTGAAGGGACATCTTCACATAATACAAATTGAAGACTTTTCTTTTGTTCTCCACTCTCTATCTCTGTGTCAGTCTGTATGGGGCACCAAGCACATGGTTGGTGGACACAGATTATGGAGTCGTGGGATGAATACATTTTATCCAGGAGAGCACTCAAGATAAGCAGGGACGGGGAGGGGAGGCCCGCTGTGGTATGTCGAAGACTCCTCCCAATTGTGTAGGCACCCCAAATCACCCTGTGAAGGCATTCCAACCGGAGACGGAGGCTGACAGTCCGGTTTTGGAGAAAGACCCATGAATTGAGGCTGAGGACTTGGCGCTTGAGTGGAAGGGAGTGATAGTAGAGACACTAAGAGGGCAGGACCCCTAGGGCTTCGGGTGCCTGTGGGAGCACGGAGGACTGCAGAAAGAGTGAGTGATCGTCACCGTCCTGACAACAGCTGCAGCGAACACCACGAATTGTCTGTGTAGCCCCATTACAGCAATGAGGACATGGAGGCACAGGGAGATCAAATAACAAGACTTTGCTTACACATGGTAAAAGTATAAAAGGCAGAACCGGATTTTTTTTTTAGATTTTATTTATTTTCTTGACACAGAGAGAGAGAGACAGAGAGACAGAGCATGAGATGGCAGAGCAGCAGGGAGAGGGAGAGGGAGAAGCAGGCTTCTCGCTGAGCAGGGAGCCCAATGCTGTTCGATCCCATGACAACCTGAGCTGAAGGCAGACGCTTAACCAACAGAGCCACCCAGGCACCCAAGAACCAGATTTTGACAGTCCAGAATCTTCTTAACAACCTCACGACTTTGTGTGTGTGTAAATGGCTTTGACCCACGGCTTATGCTTCAGCCGCACTGGCTCACCGATGCTGAATTCCATTGACAGCAGACGTCGTCACACTCCTGGTACTTTGTTCTTCTTCTAGAACTCTCTGACTGCCTGGTCAGCCTCACCCATCGCGCAGGGCAGCTGCACTCTCCTTTCCCTTCTGCCACTTTCTGAGCTTGAAGCACTGGTTTCCTCTTTCCTCAACACACCTCTGTTACAGCAATGACCAAATTGTTGGGCAACTATTTGGGAGAAAGGAGTTTTTGATGTTTACTGATGAAAGATTTTGGTTTTTTGAAAAGTAAAGGAAATATAAGTAACCACCACCCATGAATGTATCACTCACAAGTATAACTGAGCCCTCCTGAGTACATCCCCGTGATCCCATTTCCCACCTTCCCCAAATCTTCCCTGAGACGATCCCTATCCTGAACTTGATATTTACCTTTATTACGCACATCCCTATATTTTAGCTACATACCCATGTATAAAATAATTGGGCAATTTTACATGTTAGTAGCTCCATATAACTGGCATGCTATAAATATACTTTTGCACCTAGCTCCTTTTTTGCTCAACATTTGGTTTCCACATCAATCCATGATGATTCATATAGTTCTGCCTCATTCCTTTTTTTTTTTCTTTTTGGGAGCAGCAGCAGAGGTTCACTCTGAATTTAGCAGATTCAGTGTGAAATAATGCAAGCTTCACTGATAACGGCTCAATATTCCATGTCCCCTATAGTCGTGTTTGCACCATCTCTACAGAGCGAACCACAGGATTTGTCTCGTACATCCTATTTTCAGTGCATTGGCATCTGTTACCTATCAGAGCCTACAAGACAACTCTCGTCTTTTTCACCTGACGCAATGAACTCCAGATGTTGTCTGAGTAACAATTAAGTAATTCACCTGTTGATGAATATTTAGCTATTTTTGTTATTACAAACCATGAGAATGACTGGCCTTGTTAATGGCTTTTTGTGAAATTGTATCAGTATTTGTTCAGAGCTGTCCTATTCACTTTAATTGATGCATAGTGTCCCATCGTGTTACTCAGCCACAGTGTATTTTCTCTCTTACTGATGGATAGTTCCATTGACTCCAATATTTCGCTCTTCCAAACAATGTTGAAAGGACTTGATTTTTCATGTTTGGTTGTGCATGTGGGAGTTTCTCTGGTTGCCTGCCTAAGTCACAGACGCTGCCAAATACGCATCAGCAGCACCCAAGGCTCCCCTGTGCTTCACCTACTTGCCAATTCTAGAAATTTACACTTTTTTTCAAAATAATGAAATTGTATTTTGTGGTTACTTTCATTTTCGTTTCTATAAAACTTGAGTTTGGGGGCGCCTGGGTGGCTCAGTCGGTTAAGTGTCTGCCTTCAGCTCAGGTCATGACCCCAGGGTCCTGGGATTGAGTCCCCACATCAGGAGCCTGCTTCTCCCTCTCTTGCTCTCTCTCTCTCTCTCAAATAAATAAATAAAATCTTCCTAAAAAGTTGAGTTTGAGTAACTTTTGGTGCATTTATTAGTCAGTTGCATTTCCTATTGCATGAAAAACCTATATCAAAACTTTAGCCAACTTTTTGATGGAGTTACTTGATCTTTGCTTGCTGATTGGAAGGAGTCCTTTATGTTTTCCGGACAATAATCCACGAGGTTATGTATTTTGTGAATACCTTCTAGCAGTGTTGGGGGCTTTTTTTTTCAGTATCGATGGACAGAATTTTTTATCTTACTTATCATTTTTTGTTTTTGTGTCTTGTTTTAAAAAGACTTTTCAACTTCAAGTCCATAAAATTACTCTATTTTCTTCTTGAAGTTTATAGTTTTATTTTTCACATTTAGATCCTTAATCTACCTGGAATTGGGTTCATATTTTTCGCTTAAAAATGTGCAGCAACATTCATTGAATAGTCTGTTTCACCACTGATTTAGAATGCCACCTATGACCATTGTATTATTTTAACTTCTCTCTCCCCTTACTGATCAACAGGTACTATTCTAGACACCAAACAAATATTAATTCACTGAGTCCTCATTCAAGTGAGGAAACTGATAAACAGAGAAATTAACTGAGTTGCATGACATAGCTACTAAGTGACAGAAACAGGATTCAAATCCAGTGCGTGGTTCTGAGTCTAGAGTCCATACTCTAAACCATTAGGATATTTATGATATTATTTTATAAAGGCTTGTTTTTGCTCAGTTATCAAGTTATTTGCTCATCAATCCTTTCTTCTGGTTCCAATTTTCTTCTTCAAACAATGTTCTCTAGTAATGCCTGCTGAGCAGGGAGCCCGATGCGGGACTTGATCCCAGGACCCTGGGATCATGACCTGAGCCGAAGGCAGATGTTTCACCAACTGTGCCACCCAGGTATCCCAGACTCATCTACTGATGAAAGTTTAGCTGATGCAAAATTCTAATTGGACTATTACTTTCTCTTACTGTTTTAACAATAGTCCATTATCTACAGGTTTCTTTTATTACTGCCCGTAAGCCATCCATCAGTTTGTTTTGGTATCTTTTCTTTGCTTTTAAAGTGTTTCTCTTTATCTTTGAGGCTATACATTTTTACTAGATTTGACCACGTGTAGTGTTTTTATCTTGTTTGAGATTCATTATGGTTGCTGAATATGGAAATCTGTGTTGTTCAGAAATTTACCCCCCAAAAAATCACACCTTAAAAGCTACTTTCTCCAATTCTCTCCAATTCCTCTGGAACTTCTACTAGACATAATTTAAAGTTTTTATTCACATTATCATGTCTCCACATGTTCTATGGGAATGTGTTTTAGGAAAGGGTCTGGAAGTTTCTTATAAAACTAAAAGAGCATTTGCCCTATGGCCCGGCACTTCTGCTCCTACATATTTACCCAAAAGAAATGAAAATATATATCCACAAAAAGACTTGTACAAGAATGTTCATAGCAGCTTTACTCATAATAACCAATCTAGAAACAACCTTATGCCCATCAATAGGAAAGTAGGTAATTTAATTTTGGTATATTTATACAATGCAGTGATATCATCAATATAAATAAAATATCAAAAATATTATAAAAGTAATCCACATTAAAGAGTACATACCATAAGATTCCATATGTATGATATTTTAGAATAAGTAAAATTTACTTGTAGGGTAAGAACAGAACAGTGGTTGCCTCTAGGGGTGGGGTTCAAAGTGGGGTATGATTGACTGAAAGTTGTATGAAGTAAAGGAAATATTCTATATCTTGGTAGGAGCTTGAGTTCCCCAGATGTATGCATTTGTCAAAATGTGCCAAATACGTCATTTAAAATTTATTAATTCCACTAAACATACATTTTACTACAAATAACCATAAATATTTTCACTTACAATGTAGTTAATGTTATTTACAAGATGAATGGAGTTAATGTATTTTTTTGCAATATAGTTAACAACTATGGTTAATAATATGTATGCTGGATTATTTAGATATGAAAATATCTGCAACTCAATTGAGAACATCAAGAAATAAGATAAATTGATAGATAGGTAAATGTGACATGTTTTAAAGCAAATGTAACAAAATGTTTACAGTAGTATAGTTCTAGATAGTCACTGTAAAATTCTTTCAACTTTTCTCTCTGTTGAAAAATTCTCATAATAAAATATTGGGGAAAATGTGTTTGCTTTTTTTATGGCATCTTGTTCCTTTCTTGTTTTAATTCCCTATTTTATGTCTTCAATTATTTTAAAATGTTTTCTTTCATGGTTTCTATCTGAACTTCTAGCTGACGTTTCTTAGGATCAAATCCAATTGTTTACTCTGTCTGATGACGCTCACTCATGGTGAATTGCTTCCTTGTGTGTTGTAATTATGTATTGTAAACTCACATTCACATGGGCCTGGCTTGAGCATGTTTTCTGGGAGGCAGATTTTCTTTTTGTTTCAGTCTCTTGTTCGAAAGTTATTTCCAACTTGGCATGGTTTTTAATTTTTTAAATGTCAATTTGCAGTACGGGATCTTCAAGATCAAGCAGTGTAAGTTCTTACCCAAATCTTAGCTAATTTATTTCTTCCTATCTCATCGCCATGCTCAGGCTGAGAAAAGCTTTCATCTTCCTGTGTGGCCGCCCTCTATTTCCCTGTTCCACTCTTTCACTAAGACATAAGACATCCAAGAATTCGGAACTTCATGTTGGGGTTTTATCCCAACACCCTACCTCTTTTAGGCCCACAGGTCATTCCCTGTCTCTTAATGGGTCTAAACCCAAAGGCTTTGGTTACCAAGGGAAACAACATCCTACTGGAGTTTCAATTTTTGGGTTACCTTTATTTGGGGCCCCTATGGATGTAGTTTTCTTTTCTATAAACTCCAGACTTTCTAGGGGTTTTATGGCAGGAAGAGTTTTACATTTTTAATCCCTCAAATTGCCAGAAATTGAAGTCACTCCTTGTTTGTCTACATACTGTTCATTACTAATGTGTGTTCTTAGATCGTGTCTGACTGATGTCATTGAGAGCTTACATAACACGACACTTAATATAAGGCATTTAATCAACAAATACTTGTTAGTGATTTTGCTTGTAAATTACAAATATATTTAGAAAATGTGAATTAAGTATTACTAATGATATCTAATTTTATATACAAGACCTCATTTAATCCTCATAACTATTTGTTAGGTAATAGTAATCTAATTTAGAAACTTGAAAACTTGGGCTTAACTTGGGAGTTAAATAAATTTCCCAAAAGCACACATCTAGAAAAGAGTAGATTTGAGTCTCAAACAGAGAGCTCTTTGATTTGGGTCTACACTATCACATAAGTTATTAGAAAGGCCTAAGAATAGAATAATTGAATAAATGAATAATTAAGATGTAAATTAATACAATTATTAAGATATCCATGAAAGACTCCTGGCAAAGATGGTGTTTTCAAACTTTCAAAATGTAAATTGTTCTTTTATGTTTTTGAAAAGGGCAAAAGTCATCTGAGCAAAATATCTTCACCGAACATCACAGACTTAGGGAAATATATGTATTATATAAAGAACCATACAAAGAGAGGCTAAAATAAGTAAAGCCTTGTACTTAGCAATCACACCAAGGAAAACAATCTGAAATATGGGGGGAAATTGTAGAAATAAAAAATTAATTAAGATGTTATTTATAATGCCAAAAGTTTTTTGTTTGTTTGTTTTTGTTTTTCATTATTTCTTTTTGAGAGAGGGAACGCGAAGAGTGTGTGTGCAAGCAGGGGAGAGGGGCAGAGGGAAAAAGAGAGAATCTTTTTTTTTTTTAAAGATTTATTTATTTACTTTAGAAAGTAAGAGAGAGAGCAAGCAGGGGGGAGGGAGAAGGAGAGAGTCTTCAAGCAGACTCCCTGCTGAGCATGAATCCTGACGTGGGGCTCGATCCCAGGACCCTGAAATCATGACCTGCAACAAAATCAAGAGGTGGATGTTTAACCAGCTGAGCCACCTAGGGGCCCCAAAAAATGTTTTTTTTTTAAAAAAAAACCTAAATATTCAACAACAGAGTAATAATTAAGGAAACTGTGTTGTGTCCATTCTTTGAGCTATTATGCTACTATAATAAGGGATAAATCAAAAATTTTTAAATGTTGGAAAATTCTTATTGAATTAAGAAGTGTAGCATAAAAATCCAGAGAAGGTTTACAATCTATAATATAATGTATGTGTGGAAAAATACTGAATAAAAATGTATACCCAAATACCTATCATAGTTTGGGGATTTATTAAGGAGAATATGAACGATATTTGTAGACTAAATTTCTCTATTCTTCAAATTTATTGGATGGAACTTTCACTTCTATTAAAGGACTATTTTATAAATATACATATTTATTCATATATTTATAGTTTATCCTCAGTGACCTCAATTTCTATTAAATTTAAGATGAACCACAATATGTCAGAAGCCTCCTTTTCAATCTTAATATCAACTATTTGCCAACATGAATTCTCTGCTACAGAGAACCAAGGCTTCCTGATGTTTCCTAAATCCAACTCTGGCTTTTCCTCTTTCCCCTGGCTTAGGTTGTCTTCCTCTCTAAGAGTTTTGCACACCTTGTCTTATCTTTGCCTATAAAATCCTACATGTTGTTTAAGGTCCAGCTGAAAAGTCACCATCATCATAAAGCCTTGCCTGATTCCCTTACTTGGTCATGATCTCCTTTGTTTTGTTTACTCTCACCCTTGGCAGAAACCATTTGTGCTGTAATAATAGCAAAGCCCTACATGAATCTGGCCTTAAACCAAATGGCATTCTTCAAAGTCACTGGGTTTGCTGTTTGGTTGATTGGAGTTTTGCAACCTCAATGCAAATTTCTGCCATTGTCATAATCTTTCCCAGTCAACAATTTGTTTGTATTTCGGATAAGTGTTTTGCATAATTTTCATCACTCTTTTTTCACAATTTAATTTTTTTATTTATCTCTATTGCTGATAAGTGGCCATATTCACTTTTACTACAGCTCCATTTCAGAGGTCATCAGAGGCCCCATATTCCTGCCAGATAGCCCTCCTTTCCTCTCCCTGAAATGCATCCACAATGGGGCACTGAGCATATTATCTTGTAAGGGCCTGAGCACTTACCTGCATCTCCCTGTAATTGTGGGATACGGAATTTTCTCACTCACTAAAATATCTCCAGCATGACGCATAGAGAAAATGTTTGTTAAATGGAAAAATGCACTTATGGCCACTGTGAATGCATAGCTGAGTTCAGATTAGTTGAAACTATTGCTTGTCTGCTTGGTCCAAATCTGAGTAACCCAGGTTTGCAAGAGTGTGGGGGCACAGGTGCTGCTTGTGCTGGGAAGTGATGCCAGGGACATGCCACTTATTTCACAATCATTCTTAGTTAAAAAAAATTATCTATCTATCTCATCTATCTATTGACATCTATTGACATCTATCTCAATACATTGCTTTAATATAATGTGTCCAAAATACAATTTCTAACCCTAAAATTCGTGCCTACATAGACTGTATGGTTTTTACAAACTGTACCTGCTTAAATTAAACACAAAGCAAGAATAAGTTTATGTAGAAAAATTAAGTGCTCTCCATTCTGCGCTACGTATGAGTGTCTAGCACGTGGTGTGTTACACGTAGGAGGTACTCGGTGTGTGTCAAACTGTATTTTTATAAACCAAACTGGGCAAAGATCACTAGCAAATTCCAACTCTTAGCAAAGCAGAGCCCTTAAAATTCGGGATCTCCTAAGATAGTAACTAAAATACCAACACCAAAGTCTTTAAAAGAATAATTTTGTATTAACTTACTTTTTATTTTTATTTTTATTTTTGGTATGTTCACTGAATGGGAAAGAGGCCCAGGTAAACACCATCTAAAGGGGGCTAGAGTACAGCCCTCATTTCTGTAACAGAGCCACACTGCGCGAGGGTAAAGGCCAGTTTAAGTGTCATAGCAGATCCAGTTCTCTCAACAGACTGTCCATCAGCCGAATCCACTTTCAGGATGCTCAAAAATGGCAGTTTTCAGTTTCTCAGGAATCTAAGTGTCTGCAATGTACTTTGTGCAATGAAATAAAACGTATTTTTAATATTTGGCTGAGACTTACATCCTCAAGAGCCAAGATTCAGAGCAAATATTTCCACATTAATTGAAAATTTTATTGTCAAATATATTTCATGGTTTATTCATGCAGAGTGGTGCTTCTTGTCTTCTCCCATTCATTCCAATGATTTCACGGAGAAGCCAGAGGCTATTTTCAAAATTGGGGTGACATTTAAAATCAGGGTGACATTGTTTTTCTCACATGCAAAAATAATGATTTCTTCCTTTATGCTGAATATCTTCTCCACTGGGTGATTTTGCTGATAATAGTACCTTTCCTTCCTAGCTCCTAGGATAGTTACGAGGATCCAAAAAGAGATAACAAATGTGAATCTGCTACATAAACTGTAGAGGTTCTATAAATATTGTAGATTATTATCATCATTATTATTATTCATCCAAAGTAAGACTCAAGCATCAAGGACTCAAGGGGATATGGAACCCAATTGAGGAAATTAATTTTGAAATGTACACAGAGCGGAGAAAGAGAGAGAGAGCCCTCTGATTAAGGCGTCGTTCTGGAATAAGATTGCCTGTGTTCAGTTCTGCCTTCACCCATTACCAGCTCTTTAATCTCGTGCAACTGATCTGAGACCCAATATTTTTAATTTGTAAAACAGGGATACTAAGAGTAAAAATACTCTTATAAATCTGATAAAAATCAGTTTTCTATATGAGTAAGTTAGACCATTTATATAAAGTACTTCCTATACGGTAAATGCTCACTCATCTCCTATTAAGATTTCACTAGAATATAAGCACCATTACGGTAGTCACGTACTCATTCTCTAAGCCAACGTTTATCACCAGGCTCTGTTCTGGGCACTGAGTGTCCATCCAGCAGTGAAGAACAGACAAGTTCCTTGCCCCCAGGCAATAAACAACTAATTAAAGTCACTTCGGGGAGTGAAAGGTACTGGAAAGAAGCTAGTACAGAGTAACTGCATAGAGCTACAAAAGCGCAGAGCTGCAAGCAGGTGCCTTGGACAGGGGTCAGAGAAGGCCATCCAAGAGGATGGCCAGTGACCTCAGCCCTTGGCATCATTCAGGTGTTAAGTAACATGTGCCAGGCCTGGGAAGATCTGAGGGAAGAGAACTTCAGGCAGAAGTAACACTTGCAACATGTCTGGGATACGAACTAGCTTGTTGTGCTCAGGAGGCAGAGGCTTTGAGCCTGATGCACGAGGCTCACACCGAGCCTGACACCGAGGGCAGCCCATCACATGGAGCCTGGAAGGCCTTATTAAAAGGCTAACCTGTGGTTCAATTGCATTATGACTTAGAACCCCCTGGCTCCTTGCATACATTGTTTTTTAATAATGTAACTAATATATGCACAAAGTATTTTTTAAATAATTATACTAACAAGGTATTTAAGATACTTAGAGACTTTGAGGCTCTCAAGAAAGGACTTGTGTCAAGGAAAAATCAGAAATTAGCCATGACATCCATTTTTAAAACAGTGGTATCTATTTAATTTGGCAGTTTCTCTTAATGCAACATCTCTGCTTTGTCCATCACTTTCAAGAAAAATGGCTATTCTGACCCTACCTCACTGGGCAAAGGTGAGACTTTGCTTTGAACCTAGAGCCAAGATTGTCACATGGGGGATTATATTACGGATGGTTTATATCCGTGATGATGTGTCTGCGTGTGTACTGTCCAAAATGTGGCTATTGAACACTTAATACGTGACCACTGTGATTGAAGGACTACATCTTTAATTTTACTTAATTTTAATTAATTCTCATTGAAAGAGCCCTCTGTGGCTTGTGGTACTGTAATGAGTAGTGCAGGATGTCTTTTTCTCTGCTTTTGCCATTTACCTTCTTAAAGTGGCTCATCAGCCTCCTATAGCTCATCCCTGTCAGCGTGTCCTCCAACACCCTCCCAGTATGAGCTGTGGCCCAGTGGCGAAGCTGTTTCAAAGTCTAGCCATGGATAGGGTTCCCATGTGAGCCAGTTATACTCCTCTGCTCCTTGGTCCTGACTCTGCCCTGACCCACAGCCATCTCTCACATCTGTGGGGAGATGAAAGGGACCTCGTGTAACAGAAAGCATACCCATCTCTGCTGTGCAATCTGTAGCCCTCCCCTGCTAAGAGGCATTTCCCTCATTTGGCAAGGGCAGCTCCATACGTCTGCAGTGAATGACCCGCGTGGTTTTTTGCCTGGTATAGGAGACATGTCTATTTCAGATCAAAACAAGATGAGAGATGTTCCTGAATTAGCCTGGACTTGGTAACTCCAAAGTTCAAGGAATTCTTCTATTTGTTTCAGTCATATTCTCAATATTGCCCAATATTGCTCATAGTGAAATGACTGGATAATGATTCTTGGAAGAAATGAAACAGGTATTTGAATGTCATTGCAAATAAACCATCTCCTTTTTCAATATAGCCCTCTGTTGTATCTTCAGGGGGAGGCAGGAAGAGAATGCAGGGTTTTTTGGTTTTTCTATTAAAGTTTACCTCAATCCCAGGAGCCGGTCAGTCACAAAGATGATTACAAGAACTTCGCAGCAGATTATTGGAGCAATATTTACAGCAGTTCAAACTGGCTTGCTTGTGTTTTACTTTGTGCTGCAAACACTATTTCCAGATTTAAACATTTTTTACAAATGTTATTTAGTTTCCTTGGACATCAAAGAACACTTTAAAACAGATTTTGATGAGTCAGGTGTAAATAAATCAGAGACATGCAGATTAAATATCTATGAGGAAAACAAATCTGGAAGAAATGTGCTTGAGGGAAAATTCATTTGTGATCATCTTGAAACAGACCATTTAAAAAATGTTTATTTTTCAAAATTCACCTACTATAGGATCTAAAATTAAAAGCTTCTTTAGATACTCAGATAACAGATTGCATTGTTCATATACAGGAATCTCAAAGCACCCTGTCATAGCAAAGGTCTTCTTGATATGTATAGAACCCCTAGTGACCGAGTTGATAACACAGCTTTCCAGAGTTTCTATGGCGGATGTGATTACTCCATTCAACAACACTAAAGCCATTCTCATCCAGTTAATCTCAAGAGCAGCATCTTGAAGCATCTATGCTGTTAACAGTTTAAGTTTCTTTTAATGAATCCTTTCCCTTAGGTTCTCTGAGCTAAGACGATTGAGGACTTCTTCACAACTGCTCTATTCTAGAGTGATATTTTTCAAATTCACATATCTAGGACCAAGGAGTGCACATCTTTAGATCCCCAGAGGGGCAAAATTATTGGTGCAGGAATTTTGGTGTTATTTCAAATATAAGTATAATCACAAACACAGCAAGTACATGAAAATGCTCAGTCACAGAGTGGTCATCTAAAAGATCCTTAGGTTATTCTTTTTGCTCATATTTTAAGTATCTTCATAATACAAACACAAAATAAGAAATATCTTAGAGGAGGATTGGACCTTAGGAAAGAGAACCAAGACCCACAGTTTAAGAAATGTCATTCCAGAAACTACATATTAGTCAGTTACAATTTAGTGAAACTCTGCCTTATCTTAGGTGTATCTGTAGAATGTAAACTCATCACTGCTATATCCTCCTTAGTTATCATAGAGACTGTTAAATAATAGCAACAACTTTTTGTTTACATAAACTAATAAGTTAAAGAGGTAATTAATTTCTAACTAGAGTTAGTTATACACCCACTGACAGTCTGTCCATCATTAACCATCTTGCAATGTTACAATAATCTAATCATCACTTAGTTCTTAGCACAGAATATTAATGTGCTCACTGAGTTTTCTACTTTTGAATGTATGATGTCCTTCCGTTGGCCAGTAAACAGAAGACAATGTTATTCTATGAGGAGATGTTTTGACAAGGAGAAGATCTTGTCAGGAAATTCAGGTCTATGTGGTCCAATCTAATTCTCCACCATTTTTATCAAGGAGATTAGCACATTGACTCTGAGGTCAACTAGGGTCAGCTATGTATTCAGAATGAATAGGCTCATATATTTGTGGAACCTTGCTTTTCAGCCAATTCTTCAAGGCAAGACAATGAATTCATATAATAAATATTTGTTGCATGTCTATTATGTGCAAAACAATATAAATAAATACTTGAGAGGTATGAATATGTATGAGATAGCACATAGCCACAAGAAACTCATTAAAGTGATCATGAGTGGATAGAATTTTAGACTTAAAAAAATGGACAAAATACCTTCAAAACGTCTTCCAGATGCCTCCTGGTAAATGTGTGACCTTTGGACCAAGTAACTATAAAAAGTTAACGCTTGATGAGAAGATCTTTCTGGAGGAAAATAATTAATTGTACCAAATACAGTCTCCAGAAAGTTGTCCTTCAATATGCATAATTTTTTTTTGCTTAGTCCTATAACATAAACTTCATATTAAAACAGTTCAAAAACAGCTAGCACTATACTTCATTTTGACTAATTAACTCAATAACTTCATGCTTTTGAATAATTTTGTTCTGTAATGACTAAACGCTAAAAAACTATGAATATTCTATAGTCTTATGGAGGCTACTTTATCCAGAAATATATATTAACCAAGACTTGTGTACATGAACAGTATAATGGAAATTGATGTTCATAATTATGCCCTAAAGGCACCTGGAGATCTCAAAATACCTTCTTAAAAAATGTTATCTAAAGCAATTAATCAGTAAGCAAATTTGTATTAGTATCTATTATTACAGGTAGAGACAATACAAAAAAGATGTGGTTTCCATTCTCAGGAAGCTTAGAACCATAGAGAAATTTATAACTTACCCAACAAATCTTTAATAAAGACCACGTAGAATATTAAAAAGGGGAATTTTGGCTCCCATCCCAATGTCCTTTCCTAGGCCTCCTGCCCTCAAATGAAAAGAAGTTGCTATTGGCCAAAACATGAGACCTTTATTGGACTTTGTTTTCCCAGTGGGAGGGACCAGCACCATGCACTGTGGCCATCTTTCACTTCCTGCCTCCACGGGGTAAGCAGATTTCTCAGATTCAGTCATGCTAGATTCCGAGGAGAGGTTTCAAGCCTGAGCCATGTTCTCCTGCACAGATATTACCAAAGAGGACTGTGTTGGAAGAGATGGAATGATTATCAACTATTAGTAAATCAGTATTTTATTAAGAATTGTTATATAATACTCTCTTTGCTTGAAGCCATGAAGGAAAGAAGAATAAGTAAGAAATTTACCAAAATCATGCTTTGAACTGCAAACATGGCATTAGGCCAGAAAGTAAAACTAAGTTTATATTTATTTGTGTTATCATAAAGTTACAGAAAGTAAAATTAAGTTTACATTTATTTGTGTTATCATGAAGTTACTATATGCATTTAACTTTTTCTCAGCTTTACTGAGATGTGATCAACATATAACATTGTGTAAATTTAAGACGTACAACGTGTTGATTTCATGCACTTATATACTGCATTATGATTAGCACCATAGCCTTAGCTGACACCTCCGTCATGTCACACAATTACCATTTCTTTTTATGGTGAAAACATTTAAGATCTACTTTCTCAGCAACTTGCAAGTATGTAATACAGTATCGTTAACTACATTCACAATGCTGTGTATTAGATCCCCAGAACTTATGCATCTTCTAACTGGAAGTTTGCAGCCTTTGACCACCATCTCCCCATAGGCATCTAACTTCACCTTTAATGTTAGCTGGAAAATATGTGTGATTCCCATACATTACTTTTGTAAACAGTATTTATGTGCGCTTTTATATATGCACCTACCCTATGTATCTTAAGAGGAAATGCTAGAAAATGAAAGGAAGATTGCATGACAAAACACAAATGAATTCTTGCAGCTGGAGGGCAAACTGTGTCATTTCAGTACTTAACTTAGTGGCTGACAATTAGCAGGGCTTAAAATGGCTTGTTGAATGAATGAATGAATTTCTAACCAAGCTTCAGAGAAAATTAGTGAAGGTGCTACCCAATATCCACTATCTAGGTATTTTAACCATCTTTCGGGGCTTATTGATGAACTAAAAATTAATTACTGAGGTGTCTGGGTGACATCTGTGGTGTCTCTTTGCATCAACAAGTGAAAGATGATGTCACTGGATTGCAAGATATTTTTGACTTAGAGTAGCCCTTGTGGTATAAAAAATGACCTCAAAGCACATTTCCTAAGACCACCTCCCTCTATATCTCTCTCTCTCTCTTTCTCTCTCTCTCTCTCTGCACATGTGTGTGTGTGTCACAAAGCTATCAAAATCAAGGTTTTTAGAATTAATATCTCACTGTGTCCATGTTCAAATTTTGCCAGTCGTTCTCATGATGTCCCTTATAGTTCTGTCTTCCTCGTTGCAGTGACCACATATTACATTTAGCTGTCCTGTCTCTAGTCTCCTTTACTCTGAAATAGTTACTCAGTCTTACTTGATGTTTCTTGCCTTTTGAAGTGGAAGGGGATAGGCAGTTATTTTGTGGCATGTCCTAAATTTAGGATGTACACGTATCACCAAAATCAAACTAATCGAATTTTAGCACATGCTTAAAATCAGCCTCCAATTCCACCTGCTGTGCAGACCCAAAGTCCACATCTGTTCTTAGATAAAAGATGGAGAGTGGTTCTGTTTTGCCAACTTCTAAAATGTGAGCTTATTCCACAATCATTTTGACAAATTTGTTGCAGGGAAAATTTGGAGCATTGGAAATGGGCCCAAAATGAAGGGTCACATGCATGAACACCCAGCCAAATGTTTTGCCAACAGCAACGATTTAATTGACAGGCCATATTCAAATAACAAGCGTGTGGCTATTGATGATATTGCTGATGACTGAGAAATAGAAAATTATACCTCTACCTCTTTTTCTTTGTAAGTTTTTAGTGTGACATAATCCTAGAGACGATTTCTGGTGTATATATATATATTACCCTTTACCAACTCGATTCACCAATTGTTTACATTTTACTCATTTTGCTTTCTCATTTCCTCTTTCTCTCTCTCTCTCTTTCTGTGTAGTTGTGTGTGTGTGTGTGTGTGGTATATGCATGTATCTGTATATATACATGTTTGCATATTTTTTCAGAACCATTTGAATAAGTTGCAGACATCATGATGTTTTAAACTTAAATCTTCAGTGATCATTTTCTAAGGATAAGGATATTTTCTTATATAACACAGTTATCAAAATCAAGATTCCTAGAATTGATCTAGCAGACAGTCCATGTTCAAATTTTATCAGTTGTTCCAATAATGTCTCTTATTGCTTTTTTCCTTGTCCATGACCAGACATTGTATTTAGTCGTTTTGTCTCTTTAGCTTCCTTTAATCTGAAATACTTTCTCAGCCTGGCTATGTGTTTCTTGCTCTTGATATATTTAAAGTCTGCAGGCAAGTATTCTCTATGTTATTCTCAAATTGAGGCTGCTATTTTTGAGATGTAGTTTAGAAAGTGCTATAGAACCCCAGTTGCCTGAATAGGTCTGTTCTATGAACATACCTGGGTATCTGGGATGTCCAACATTGGGATAACTGCTTTAAATTGAGGCACTCTTTCTTGAATATTCCTAAGTCATTTATATTATCTTGAGTCAATGCTTTAGAACCCAGGACAGCACTCTGTGATTATGGTCATTTCAGAATAGGCTACATAGCCAAAACAAGATGCAAACATGGTTTGAACTGAACTTTACTTCTTGCTTATGTAACAGGCCGATGAAGACTGTTCTAGAACTGCTTGGGTGCCTCAGTCACGTTCAGTGCACAGCTTCTTTCTCAGGGAGAACAGTTGCTCTAGGTCTTGCTGTTACCCAACCAATGGGAAGAGTCAAAGATGTGCACACATGTCCCTTTGTAGAGACATGCACTGGAGATAGAACAACATCACTTCTGCTTATACCCCATTGTCCAGAACTCGGTCACATAGACCACATCAACCTGTAAGAGAGAGGTTAAGAAATGGGGTCTCCAGCGGGTGGCCATGTACCCTGCAGTCCCATTACCACAGACAGGGAGAAGAGTGCTGATAGGCATCTGCTAGTGGCCAACCCAGAGACTCTCTACACATTAACACTTCCTGATTAGCAGACAGTCATATAAAAAGTACAGTATCCAAAGGTACAATATTAGGAAAAAGGAATTTAATGAAAAGTCTAATTTATATAGTTTCCCCAGATGGGAAAACACAAAGGGAATAACTGAGATGGGAAACCCCTTGAAGATGCATTAGATGCCTAGAAAAAGAGTTCAGCGGCCCATGCCTCTCGTGCCTCCCGATCTTATTTCTTACCAAGCACTCCCCTTGTACATCATGCTCCAGGCATACAGAGTCACTCGTGACTTTCCCTNCGTGCCTGTGGCTTCATGCTCTTTCCAACTTAGGTCTTACTTGTACCTCTGTGTGGAATGTCCTTCTTGCTGCCACTATTATCCAGTTGGCAAATACCAAATCATCTTTGAGCAGGTGTTCAGATCTCACCTCTGAGAAAGCAGTCTTGACTCATGGACAGCTTCCCTTACAGCACTGAGAGTCTTGATGCATTTGCACATCTGTCTCAACTACTGGACTTTAAGCTTCTTGAGGGAAAGTCTGCCTTACTACCTTTGCACCCTTGTGCTCTGTGGTTCCGACAGACCCAGGTTATTTACTCTGCCCATGTGTCAGAGGGTGACCACAAGGCGAAACCTGGGAAGTTGGAAGATCAATGGAAGGCATTCTAGGGCATTAGGATGGTAAGCTTGAGGATAACTGATGGCTGAAGGAAAGAAACCAAAGAAGACAGAGAGACTACAGATGTAGGAGAGAGAGAAATATTCAGTCAAGAAAGGAGAAGGCAATCGAACAGGAGCATGGAGCTTGTCACAGAAGAATACCTAGACTTGAAAGTGAGAATAAAGGGAGCAACAACAGAGGAAGTCACAGAGAATCACTGAAGTAGAGAGAAGGCAAATTCAAGTTATTCATTTATATATACGTACATAAATTAAGAAGTCATGTATCAAATTCCTTTCTGATTTATGTATTTAGGATAAAAATCAGGTTTTAGGTTTGACTCCCTACCAAAATACACTTAAAGTAGTATCTGTCCTTAATTTAAGACCCAAATTCTTTTACCGTAGCATTTTAATTGGAGGTAATCTTCACATGGAGTTCTGGTAAAATCTAGCAACTTTTGGTTGCAGTGACTTTAATCGGCATAATTTCAAGAAATAAATTGAAGAAAGACGTGACATGAAAGACCTGATAAATGCCTTTGTTTTTAATAAGTAGTGACAAGTTTCAGCTACTTTTTCCAGATGGCTTCTTAAATATTTTTTAGAGAAGGGAATTGTTCAGCACTAGTAAACATCAGCACCGCAGTCTAGTTTGGATACCAGATCACGCTGAACAGAGGGCAAGGTTTTTCTATTATCTCTCTCTTCCATTTCACCCCTTCCATCACTCCCATCAAGTGCTCTGTCATTTGGCATATTTTCCTAAAGTCTGTGCTGCCTGACACCTGCACCTGCTGGGTGATCCCCGTTCAGGCCTGTTTTGCCCTGGGCTGCCCCCACTAACCCTAACAAACCATGACCTGACTGCTGTTATTGTCACCTTTGATAGAGATTGGGGGATGTTAATATCCCTTTGATTAAAATCAGCCTATACTGAATCATCAGGATAGTAAAAATTAAATGATACAATCGATGTTTCTGGTGAGGTGTGCTCTAGGAAGGAGACCAGAAGAGCTTCTCATGGAACTTTCTTTCCAATTAATTCACATGATTCTTCAAACTTTCTGAAGATGAGAGTTTCTGTTTCCCTTCCAGACTGAATGGA
The DNA here is from genome assembly GCF_017311325.1 of Ursus maritimus. Lineage (NCBI taxonomy): Eukaryota > Metazoa > Chordata > Mammalia > Carnivora > Ursidae > Ursus > Ursus maritimus. The sequence continues at coordinate 11,975,203 of NW_024427107.1, forward strand.
ATTTGGGTTTCTAGGGTACAACTCTGGCTGTCAAGAAATAGAAATAATGAAATAATAGCAGTCGATATTTATTTAATGCCTACTGTGGGCCAGGCATTGGCCACTCACATGACATTTACTATTTCCTTCTATTCTCACATTAATCCTGTGAGCCCCTACCATCCCCCATTGTCCGCACAGCCTATATAACAAAAAAATGTGCAGGAAGTAACTAGAGTGGCAGTGGAACTCCAGAGTCTATATTGTTTACATTGCCCCCAACATTTCTAAGAAGGTATTTGCAATTCCCTTCAAGCCCCGTAAGATTGCAGCCATGATCTCGACTTGTACACAAAGTCCTCCTGCCTGTTATGCTCCATGCCTATGGGAGTCCAGTTGCCAATTATTTTTGTCATACAAATTGCAGCTGTCGCTATGATTTATACAAATTATTTCATTATTTTACTGTGATAGTCTTATAAAAATAAATCAGAACCTTATAATAATAAATCTATTGCAGTTGCATTCACAACAGCGAAGATATGGAAATAACTTAAAGGTTCATCGATGGATGAATGGCTGAAGAAAATATAGAACTTGCATACAATGGAATACTATTCAGCCTTAACGAAGGACCCCCTGCCACATGTGACATTATGGGTGAAACTTTGGGGACATTATTGTAAGTGAAATAAGCTCAGAAGGACAAATTCTGCATCATTCCATTTATACAAAGTATCTAGAGTAGTCAAATTCACAAAAGCAGAGAGTAGAGTGGTGATTGTCAGGGTCTTGGACATAGGAGGCGATATGGGAAGTTGCTAATCAGCCCGCATAAACTTCTAGTTATTCAACAGGAGTAAGTTCTAGAGAACTGCTGGATGATATTGTCCCTATGGGCTATAACAACACTGAACACTGTGCTGTGCCCTTATAATCTGTTAAGAGGGTAGACCTTAAATATTCTTACCACAATAAGTAGCTAACTAAATAAGAGATCTTAAATATTCTTACCACAATAACTAAATAAATAAATAAGAAAAATATACCTTTTTATTAAAAGCAGAGAATGACCTTTGAAATATATTCAAGCACACACCCTTAACTTGGAAAACATGTTTTGGGCTTTTCAGCGTGTATGTACGTTCGTGCACACACATGCACACAAATGAATGATTTACTTTTAACAACATATTATGTTTTCTATTATATCACATATTTTAATATATATCACTTATTCTCAAGTGTTGTTGCAGCACGCGAAAAGGATATCATTTCTATAATGAAGTAAACTGATGGGAAACACAATGCTTTTCAACTTAACTATATATCCTTTGAGCTGACGTGAGATTCAACCTCTAAGTAGTTTTTGACATTTGACATTTGATAGCAGACTTTGCTATAAGATTTCAGTTTTTAAAGCTCTTATCTACAACAGGTGCTCTTGCCACTCTTTTGACAGTATTTTATAGCTGATTTTTCCAGCGAATGTAAGGCATAGTTCTCTAACCTTCCCTTCCTCTGTCTAAGGAACACTACGTTAAAATTTCCCTAAAAATGTATTTTTTTGCTTCCTTGTGTCTCTTCCTACCCTGGTCTCCCCACAAGAATTACAGTAATAATCATCATCATCTAACCACCAAAATGGCTGCTTTCCCAAAACTCAAAAAGAATTGTAATCTGGGTAGCCTCGCTATTTTCTCTACTAACCATGCAGTCAAGGATGAAATCTGACAGATTTCTCAGGAATATCTCTGCTTGTCAGTATCATGGTAATGATTCAAGAACAGTTAGGCTAAATGCCTCAGACTTTTCTAAACACAGCCGATCCCATGTTCTTTTCCATTTTATGAGCTGCTGTTGACATTGAGATTTTCCACATCCTCAGAGCCGTTACGCTATTTCTGTTGGAAGGACTGGCTATTTTAGTCAGTGTTGCTCTGACAAAAAACGTGCCTAGAACATCCTCTGGTGGTGATAGTGGGAATCATCAGCTTCCACATAACTCAAGGTTCAGTGCCAGCCCCATTCCTCACCACCGACACTTCCCAGAAAACATACATAATGACGGAGAAATCTGCTGCTTTCAACACATTTCAACTACCCAGCCACGTATTTTAGTCACTCCACTGTCGAAGTTCTTAACACATGGTGGCATCATCCTGCCACAGGACTTGCTTTTCACTTTTTTCTACCACAGGTATAAATCTGTGAAGAGACTTTACAAGTCCGTTTTTAGAAAGACAAAATCTCGGGGCGCCTGGGTGGTGCAGTCGTTAAAAGCGTCTGCCTTCGGCTCAGGGCGTGATCCTGGCGATCCGGGATCGAGTCCCACATCAGGCTCTTCCGCTGTGAGCCTGCTTCTTCCTCTCCCACTCCCCCTGCTGTGTTCCCTCTCTCGCTGGCTGTCTCTCTGTCACATAAATAAATAAAATCTTTAAAAAAAAAAAAAAAAAAAGAAAGACAAAATCTCATATGATCCTTCTTCGCAAATTTCCACAAAGATACACCAATTATTATTCTACACATGTAAGCATTTTAAATGATTCTGCACTAAAAAGAAGACATTCTAACTCATGAAAACAGCAAGTAGAATGATGGTTGCCAGGGTCTTAGGGGATGGGGAGAAAGGGGAGAGGCTGGTCAAAGGGCATAAACCTTCAATTGTAAGATAAATGAGTTCTGAGGATCTAACGTACAGCATGGAGACTATAACTAACAGTACTGTATTGTCTACTTGAAATCTGCTAACACGGTGGGTCTTAAGCACGTTCAACACACACACACACACACACACACACACACACACACACGGTAGCTATGATCAACTTCATTGCAGTAATCACTTCACAATGTATACATATATCAAGCCACCGCGCTGTACATTTTAAGTACAGGTCATTTTATTTGTCAGTTATAGTTCAATAAAGCTGGGGAAAAAAAACCTAAATTTTTATGAATAAAAATGAAAAATTATTTCACAAAGATAAACAGAATGCATTGTTCAGATTTCTTTGTCACAAAAATTAAAGTTTAATAAAAGCTGTGCAATCGTCACAGTTGGAGATCCAAAAGCTGCAAAGCGAGATTTCCTCACCTGGTGATTGTGGTCTTGAGTGTTTTGCTTCAAAACTGCAAACCCCACAGAGATGGCATTTTTTTTTTTTCCAAGAGTAAATTATAGAAACCCGTAAACAATGACAGTCTTTCCGGGGATGGGAGGGCCAAGGCGTCAATTATGAATTAATTAAGCTTATGTGGCAATTGAAACCTGTGAATTAGGTGAGAAGCAGCCTTCATTTAAACCAGTGATGAGAGCTATTGAGATCATCATGCCTCCTGATACAGGCCATGTGTTCTTTGTATTTTGTTACACATCATAGAATGAATTAAAACTAAAGAGGCTGGCTAGTGTTGCTAATTTCATTAATGATTTTGTTGAATGTAAAGCTGAAAGGATGTGGCACATGACTAGCTGTTGAATGTCATGGTACTGACAACATTTTGGGGGCCTCCGGCTCTCAGAGATGTCGTCATCCAAAGGAATTACTACTTTGTAAATGTTTCCTTTGTAAATTCCTTAGGATGTAAAGAAGATAAATATGAACATGTGTTCCTGATTCACAGATTAGAACATTATTATAGTAATCACAGGTTGAAAATAATAATACCATGATGTCAAAGATGGAAGTCTCCTTTGCCCTATTTGGAACAAAATAGATAATCAATGGTACATCCCAGGCCACACAACGGCCCCTACCACTTACCCTTTCTACGGGTTGTCATTTCTTCAATCTCAAGCAACCAAAGCTGAACTCTGGCTAGAAGTAACAAAAGACAATTTATTAGAAAAATCCAGGAAAGCTCCCAGGTCTGGAAGTCAGACAGAAAAACCCAGCTTGGAAAAGTCAAGAAAAGGCATGCAGTGACCATAGGTTACCTTTGCCATGTGTAGGGTGATGGTGACAAGAATTGGAGGAAAGAGACACAGAGACCCCACCGGCTTCCTTCACAAAAGGCAGGCACCTGAATTTACCATCCCACCCAGACTAGGCACACTGAGGGAAAAGCATTTCTCCAAAGAGAAATTGAGTGGAGAAGGGGTAATGTATGCAGGTGACCGGAAAAGATGGCAATTGCCCACCACCCAAGCCATGGTCCCCCACCCTTCAACTGATGTTGGATTTGGAGCACCGTGACCAAAATCCTTTTTGTGTGCACTTTCAATGTTTTCCCTTTTTCTTTAATTGTACATTTTCAAAAATTTAATGTTGTTTTTAATCCTAACATGGGACAGGTCTTCTAAGAAAAAGATGAATAAAATTTTCAGTGAAGGCTTGCTTCATAATTCAGGGTGTCAGGCAGGACTACATAGGACAGAGATGACATCTCCCTTGATTGACAAAGACAACCAAGTCCTCAGCCACGGTTGACCATGCTCTTGCTTAATCACTGGGATGATACACAATTCAAATAAAGAGTTGAGCCCAGCCTGGGGTCCTGGTCAAGAAAGATGGGATTTATAAGACTCCCAGTCCACCAGAGAGCCGGAGTACGCACAATAACAAAGGCTAGGGACTGAGCACACACAGAAAGCCGGGGGAGAAGGACCCACCTTACATACTGGATACTGAGACCAAGTGCAGGGCATTAACGTTAGAGCACCCCTGTTGGAAGGATTGCATTGGAACACACTTCCCAGTGTGACGTACAGTGGCCGGACGGGACTACTCAGAGCGGAGCTTGTGGAAGGCAATTCTTCCACGTCAGTAGCTAAAAAGGATTAAATTTACAAAGTAATCATTCCCCATGTGATAACATCTCCAGAGATAGGTGATCTATAAAACTGTGCTGTCATCTTGCCATTCACTAGCTGTTTGTGTGGCCTGGACTGATGAAGTCATAAAAAATACAACCATGGTATCTCTTTAGCCTTGCTCTCCCCCGAGCCCCCACCAACCCCAAACCCAAGGAAGAAGAAAAGTCCTGTAAGTTCAGTGAGGGGAAGCAGCTCTCATAATTTTCTAACAAGTAGGAGGTAGACGTGGAAATCAATACTTGAATATTCACCTGTTATTACTAGGTTAGAATGAATTAAGTATTTTTACTATGTCTTTCTGTATTACCTTTTTATTATTATTATTACCTAAATAACCATAAATAATGCTTATAAGAGTCAGTACATTTAATCCAAACGTTGATTCCCTTGTGCCTCATGAACATTCCTTTTTGTGCCTCAGAAAATTGTCCCTCAGGGCTGGGGGCGAAAGTGTCGTATAAACATAAAGCAAAGTGATGGAAGAGGTCCGCCATGGAAGAAACTAAGAAAATGTTAGGAAATAACCAGAACTGATTGTATGAATTTCTGGTGGGCAGAAATGATGTCTATTGTTTTCAGTGTTATTTATCATAATCTGCCATTGGGCCTGCTAATAACACAAATGTTCAGCGGTGGTTACACTTTATCTCAATCTAATTAGCTAGTTGTTTTCTCAATCCAGATCCTCAAATACTTATGCACCCCCAATCAAATAGGTGCTGTAAGGATGTAGAGATGAGGTCACACGACTCCTACCCTCAAGGAGGTTATAGTCTGGTACAGTAGAGATACGTCATGAGTACGAGGTGGAGAGCCACTCGTTAACTCTTTAACCACAAAGTGTTCAGGGAACAAAAGGACAAGCTCTGTGGAATACGATATCCTCAGAAACACAAAAGAGCTTGTCACAAATATTCTATCTGGTAAGAAGGAAGTCCTTTTTTTTTTTTTTTAAGATTTTATTTATTCGAGAGACAACATATGCAGGGGGAGAGGCAGAGGGAAAGGGAGAAGCAGACTCCCCGCTGAGCTGGGACACCGCCCTCACCCGACGTGGGGCTAGACCGGGACCTGGTGATCATAACTTGAGCCAAAGGCAGACACTTAACAGACTGAGCCATCCAGGTGCCCCAGGAAGCCTTTTTTTTTTTTTTTAAGGTTGTATTTATTTATTTGACAGAGAGAGACAGCCAGCGAGAGAGGGAACACAAACAGGGGAAGTGGGAGAGGGAGAAGCAGGCTCCAAGCGGAGAAGCCGGAGAAGCCGGATGTGGGGCTCGATCCCAGAATGCTGGGATCACACCCTGAGCCAAAGGCAGACGCTTAACGACTGCACCACCCAGGCACCCCATCCAGGAAGCCTTTTTTAACTGAAGACTTCATGCACTCTTTCTTGATCTCCCTCACATATTATAAATAAAACAATGCTGTTAATACCAGTGGACCTTGAACTTCGGTTTGCATAAGGATAGCTAAGAAAATGGTAAACATGCAGATGCCCCAACCATAATAAGCATCGACTTCAGTGGGTCTACATTTTAATGTATACTCAAGGTGATTTTGATATGGGTCCTTGGCTTATACTTTGAGAAATGTCATTCAGATGTTGATATTTCGTTCGGATGTTTGTCCTTCAAAGTTTGTACTCCTTTACCATGGCTGAAATGAGTGACAAGCATTTGGGAGAGTTTTATAAGATATATAAGATATTTTACACAGGTACTGCCCTTTCCCCAGGTGACACCCATGCTAACTTTGCCTACTCTGTACTTTAGGTAAAAACGTGGCTGCATTTTGCTGGGGCTGAAGAAGAATTCTAAGATGCGTTAAGCAATAGAAGAGCAAAATTCATGCACTATTAAGGCCCCCATGTCCTTTGCCCACAAATCATTATTTGGAAAGAAGTAGACATGTCTGACATAACAAGATTTAGGAGAGACCAACACAGACATTTTCACTTCTTTGCATTGCAAATTTTATGTGCTACCTTATCATTATATTGAAAAAATATTATCAGGTTTATATGACATTGATTTGTTCTTAATAAACCCATGCTGTTTATGTCGCAATTCATTTGATTGTAGAATTCTGAATAGACTATAAAAACAAATTTCTGGAGTTAATGAGCTAAAAAATTGCCATTAATTGAAGTACAAGCATTTATTTCAATTAAAGAATGTCACAATATTTAGTTTACATCTCATAGCTACCACCGTAAATCTAATCAATGGCGTAATTTATACCGAAGAGCAATTTGAATAATTTAATACACTGTACTTAATGTTGGCCATTAGATGTAATTGCAAATTTATACTATTATAAACGCAATATGTACTGTTCTTTATTTTGTTTATTTCCTGTCATATTACTTATTATTACTACTAATAACACATAAGATACCATCCCTTTTTACCAATACCTCAGAGAAAGTTTAAGCAGTGTAATCCCGTGGGCAAAATCCATCTTTCCTAAATAAACTGAGGGGGAAAAAAAACACCAGACTTTATAAATACTAAACATGCAATTACTTGGGATTATTCAATAAACTTAAATATCTATATTCTAATTTCTCCTTTTATGCCAATTGAGTCTCAATTTCTATAGAAGGAAAGTAAAAAGCAGGTATGTGGTTTCAAGTCTCGGTCTCACCTAACACCTCCTACTTGAAACACTCCCTTGTCCAGGAGATTGAGGGTAAGTCATAATGAGAGCATGCACCAGTGAGAGGATGCGGTGAGAGGACACTTCACCTCCGTGATCTTCCATGACCTTCCTCCCCAAATCACAACCTAGCCAAACCATGAGAAAACATCAGACAAACCCGATTTAAAGGATAATCTGACAAATATCTGACCAGTCCTCCTCAAAACTGTCAAGATCATTTAAAAAAGGGAAGTCTGGGACACCTGGGTGGCTCAGTTAGTTAAGTGTCTGCCTTCAGCTCAGGTCGTGATCCTGAGGTCCTAGGATCAAGTCCTGCATCGGATTATTTGCTCAGTGGCAAGTCTGCTTCTCCCTCTGCCGGCCGCTCTCCCTGCTTGTGTGCACGCTCTCTCTCTCTCTCTGACAAATAAATAAATAAAATCTTTAAGAAAAAGCTGTAAGGAGCTGGATTTTTTTTAAAAAGGCGGGGGGAGTCTGACAAAAGTCACAAATCAGAGGAGGCTTATTAAACTCGAGCACTAAAGGTAAGCTGGCATCCTGAATGGAGGCAGAACCAGAAAAGGGGTTTTGCAGAAAACTAATGTGAATTCAGCGTGGGCTTTGGTTAATAGTAATGTATCAATACTGGTTCGTTAGTTGTAACAAATGAACCATAGCAGTGTGAAATGTTAGCAGGAGGGGGAACTGAACGAAGGGGGTGTGGGAAGGCTCCATATTAACTTGGCAACTTCTCTGCAAACTGAACACTATTCTAAAATCAAAAGATTATTTACAGATGAAAAAGCAATAATATTAAAGGACAACGTGCAGAGGAGGATGGGCACCTGGGTGATGGGCATTAAGGAAGGCACGCGATGTAATGAGCACTGGGTGTTACACGCAGCTGATTAATCCCTGAACACTACATCTGAAACTAATGATGTACTATATGTTGGCTAATTGAATTTAAATTTAAAAACTAAAAAAAAAGGACAACCTGAGAGAAAATATTTGTGGCATAATAATAAATAATTAGCATCCAGAATATAGCCTCCAAATTTATGAGAAAAAAGACAAAAATAGAAAAGTGGGAAAAACACAGAAGAGGTAATTGCCTGAAAACATATAAAATGTGCAATAAATATAAAATGATGTTAAGCAAAACAAAATTAAAACGACCACTTTTTATCCATTTTGTTGACAAATGTAGATTAACCACACCTAGGTCAAAATTAGAGAAACTCCATTGCCACGCACGGCTGGTAGATCGGTGCGGCATTACGACCTCTTTGGGGAGCAATTCGACAGTATAAATTATAATTAGAAATGCTCATGCTCTTAAACCCAGAAATTCCAAATGTCATTATTTATCCTAGACATGCAACGGCCAGAAAGCAAGTACAAGTCCATCCGCTGGGGCAGGGTTTGGAGTGGTAAAAAATTTAAAACTATGTACATATTCATAAATAGAGCAATCGTTACATAAATTAAACAACGTGACAGTATATGTACCCCACATGTATGATACACGCTCCATCACGACGTACAAAATGAGGCAGACCTCTCTGAGCTAACAGGGACAGATGTTCAGGATTTTCGCTGAGGGGGGAAAAAAGTAAGCTACAGAACAGCACACATTAAAAAAGAAAATAAAGAGAAAAAAATGCTAACAAAATTGTATGTTTTATCTGGAACCCCCAAATATATAAATACATGGAAAGTAACCTGGAAGATTTATAGTGTATGGTTAGAGGAGATAAAATTTAAGAGTGAGGGGGTACAACCTGTGTTAAGGATGCTTGTCCAAGAGAAATCTGGTGGGTGCTGTGCTGATACAGGTCGGGCACCAGCTCCCCCGTGGCAGCGTCTGCTGATTTCTGAGGAGCAAATACACGCCTCACAACATTCCTAAAACGTTAACAAATGGTTGTTTCTTCCGAGCCAGTACAAGCCTGCTCTAGTAGATTACTAACTCTAGCCCTACCTCTTTTTTTTTAACTTAGGTGGTTAGAAGTTATTTCTCAATAAAAAGGAAATATTCTATCTGAGTTACTCAGGGACATTCCAGAGCCGGAATTTTCCCAAATTATATTAAAGCCTTTACATGCTACATAGGGCTCCTGATGTCATTGAAAATGTCTGTGTCCACAGACGATGGTTTTGAGGTGTTCGGATCATAGACGTTGTCTCTCTCATAGTAGTATAAGTGAACTTCAAATAATTTTAAACAAATGATTTCTCTGCTTTTCATCATTAAGCTTCATGAATGACAAGGTAGTTAAGGCTGTTGTGTTAGTTGCCTACTCCCGCTGTAACAAATCACCACAAATTTAGTGGCTTAAAGCAACATAAATTTATGTTATGGTTCTGCAATTCACAAGTCTGAAATGGGCCTCAGTGGGCTAAAATCAAGGTGTCAGCAGGGCTGCGCTCCTTCTGGAAGCTCTAGGGGAGAATCCGCCACCTTGCCATTTTTAGCTTCTAGAAGCCGCCTGCATTCCTTAGCTGGTGGCCGCCGTCCTCCATCCTCAAAGCCAGCAATAGTAGATTGAGCCCTTCCCACCTTGCATTCCTCAGACATTCCCTCCAGTCTTCCCTTTCCACATTTTAAGGACCCTTGAGATTATACTGGGCCCAGCTGGAGAATCCAGGATAATCCCTCCTCCATCTCAGGTCAACTGGTTAGCAAGCTTAATTCTGTCCATGACCTTAATTCTATTTTCCATTCACCAGTTCTGGGATTAGGACACAGACATCTTTGGGGGACTCTTAATCTGCCTACCAGAGTCAGGAAGACAGCTGTTGGAAGAATGCCACCAATGATCAGGACGACCTGCTTGCCTCCCATTCCAGCCGACCTGATAGTCCACAGATTTGCTGCCTCCGTTTCAACCTTGGAGGAAGGGTTACAAAGATCATGCGGGGGGGTTGCTGACCATTTGTAATGAGAGTGTTAGTTTCTCTGGCAATGATGAAGTTGGTCTGAACTGTGTGATACAAGGTTTCGACCAGACATGAATAGCAATGGTAACCCCAACTTCCAAGGCTTTTCTTTCTGATAAAAGCAATACTAGCAATAACAGTATTATCAGAATCATCTCTGGAGCCATTTGGTACTGACCTTTTTTGGTTACTTCACCCAATAATACTTAGGAGTCAAAGGGAAGCGATAGTTTTGGTCCTGCTCCCACTGATGCTGGGTTGAATTAGCTGGCACTTCGGTTCCCACCTTCTGCATCTGTCCTATGGGCACTTAGACTAGCATTGCTCAGTGGAGTTCTTAAGCCAGGGAAGTGTTGGAGCCTGTATAGCCCCCGCCTGGTAATTATTCTTTAACACAACAGAGAGAAGGAATGTTTTGTCCAGATTTTAAGTACCAAAGTCATTAAGATGCTATTAACAATGGGCCCTACAAAGGCAAAAATTAAACAACAAAAGCTTTAACTGCATGAAATGGGAAATCAATGTCGTATTCATGAAAACACTGAGGGGAACAAGATATAATCGAAGGTTTCAAGACACATTCAGTACCAGTGTGATGCGTACGCACTGACTTGGACAGCAGGTAGGATACAAGGAGGTCAGTCACGTAAGAAGAAAAAAAACACGAATATTATTCCTTCCACAGTGAGAAGGAATTTGGTTCTTTAAAATACTATTGTATATTTCAGTTAATATACACCGTAATATAATCCAGGCCTCTTGATGAGCTGGGTTTTTGTTTGTTTGCTTGTTTATTTGCCTAATTAAGTGCGATAATATTTCAGTTAAAAAGTACTCAAAGTGTTTCCAGCGTAGTTGTTGGATAGCAAGGATCAGGTCATGAACCCTGGAGCTGTCGCGTGGCGTTGAGGCTCAGATGCTTCACTTGGCATCTCATCTCTTGACCCAGGGCTGCAGGTGTGGCTTCACCCCAAACACTTAGTGAACCTGACACAGTTAAAGAACCTAAGAGGACATATGAAATATCATCTTAGGTTAAAGTGATTTGGATAGCTACCTTGTTCTTTTATTCCCCCTCTTTTCTGTACCCTTCTGAGCTTTCTGGGAATCCTTGTTTTGGGAAAAACTAAAGTATTAAAATTATCTTAATTAAAATTATCTTAACAGACAAAGAAGGTATTTAAATTTTTGAGAAAGTTAATGAGAAGATATGACTATCTTTACTTTCAAAAAAAATGTTGACGTCTAAAAAACACTGAAGTGAGAAATTTCTAGTCTATACTTCAAATAAGAAAATACAATTGAAGAAAAGCTAAATTACTTTCTCCCCAAAGGCAACCAAAATATCGGGGCGGGGGGGCACGTTGTGTGTGAATGAAGGAAAAATGTATTTCTCTGTCTGCCATGTCATTTTTCTTTCCTTTTCTTTAAACATAGAGTCTCTATGAAGAGAATGTAGAAAGGAAATATGGGACAGATAGGAAGATAATAGATTTGAAATAACTTTAATTTCCTCACGTATAAAAATTCTTTTTTTAAGATTTTATTTATTTATTTGAGAGAGAGACAGAGAGAGAGAGCACAAGTGGGTTGAGGAGCAGAGGGAGAAGCAGACTCCCTGCTGAGCAGGGAGCCCGATGTGGGGTTCAATCCCAGGACCCTGGGATCATGACCTGAGCTGAAGGCAGACGCTTAACAACTGAGTGACCCAGGTGCCCCTCATGTATACATATTCTTATATGGAAACCTGAGCATGATTTTGTCCCCTGTGAAAAAAGAGAAACCCATCTGGTGATCCAGTTATAAAGAGAGCAATATTTATCCTCACATTTCAAAAGAAATAAATTTGAAGTAAACCAATATGCATATTACTTGAGTAACATTATATTCCTAATCCTGGGAGCATTTGGAAAAATAGTATAATTCAAAGCCTCACTTTTCCCAAAGGAACAATGTTATAATCAGAGGGATAACTATAAGATATTTATGGTTCAATGTGATAAAGCTGAAAAAAGAGTTAAATAACAGTCTGCAAGAAATGAGGGTGAGAAAGGAAGAGGAATTCGTACGATTTGCTGCAATTTGGTTTTATCTTCTTGTTGGAATGAAAATTGAATTCAAGAAAGCACAATTATTAGCAGCTCTTAGAAAAGAGTGAGTTCCAAGCTTAACAATTAATGTAGTTAGGTTATTTCAAAGTAAATTTTAATATTATTTCTTTTATCTACAGCAGTCTGTAATGTCAGGCAGGTAGCTATTGGATAGAGCTTTTCAGGGACCATATCACTGTGATCAAATCTCTCAGATTCTGTAAGACACCATCAGTATAATCAGGACAAATTACAGTGTAATATCTGTGTGGCTCTTCTTGTGCAAAAGCACTGTTACTGCTCCATTCCTGGTACTCCCAACTATCTTCTAAAGTAGTAGAAACAAATAGAGATAACATATAGAATTTTCTTTTTTAAAAAAAAGATTTTTTTCACTCAGGTAATATAAATATTAATCAGTTAAAACTCTAAAATTCATGTGACCCAAAATATTAAATCTAGAATAATTTTATTTATTGTTTGAAATATACAACAAAGAGCTTAAAAGGGAAACTAGAACATTAGTCAAGTAAGTTTTAATCAAATATGCAAAAGACATGACTGTAAGTCCCTGGCCCAAAGTTAGCTATTAGATCAAGTTAGCTTCTCCCAAATTAACAGATTTAATAATATGAATAGATAAAGACAGATATACACATATACCTCTCAACAACACAATGGAATCTCAATTTGTAGCCGCTAATTAATTCAGAAAGATACCACAGAATTTTTTAAAGGTTTATTTATTTATTTGAGAGAGAGAGAAAGAGCAAGGGGAGGGGCAGAAAGAGAGGGAGAGAGAGAATTGCCAAGCAGGCTCCTCACTGAGCTTGGAGCCTGGTGCCAGTCTCAATCGTAGGACCCTGAGATCATGATCTGAGCCAAAATCAAGAGTCAGCCACTTAACTGACTGAGCCACCCAGGTGTCCTGATACCACAGAATTTTAGAATTTACAAAGACCCTTAAGATATTCAAGAGAACATTTTATCATCTGGGGCCTCAAATTATTCCTATAACTTTAGTGTCCAACAGAGTCAAAGACAACTAAGCATACAAAAAACAAGACCCCATGAAAAAAAATCAACAGAAGTAACAGAAAACTGAAATAGATCCACAAGAATGGTAGATAGTGGAATTATCAGACTACAGACTATGAAACAACTAGTATTACCATAAAGCCATGGTTAAAATGATCAGCACCAACATGGAAAAAAACTATTAAACAGTGACATACATGATTTGGAGAAAAACCAAGCAGAAATTATAAAACTGAAAAAATTAACAACTCAATGGAAAGGTTTATCAGATTACATCCAGCTGAAGCGAGAGCTAGTGAATCAGAAGATAGAAGAAATTAGCTGAATGAAACGTGAATAAATGAAAAGATAGAAAATATTTTTTAAGTGTAGGATACACAAAAGTGAACAGCATATATAGTAAGAAGAAGGTCTATCATTTGCTCAGTGGGAGACTCAGGAGAGAACAGGAAAAAAAAAATGAAACAGAAGCAATATTCAAAAAACCAATGCCTAACATTTTCCAGAACTGATGACAGATATCAACTCACATATTTGTGAAACCCAATGAATGCTAAGCAGGAAAATATAAAAGAAATACACATATATACTTATAGTAAAACTGAAAAAAAATCAAAACAAAAATACAGCTTTAAAAGAAGCTAGTGAATAAAGGATAGATTTATTTAAATAACACATACAAAAGAACAAATAATCAATGACTCTTAGTTTTTATTGGTCTGAAAAAAGTATTTGCCTTTAGTTTTGAAGACTATTTGGTGGGCATAGAATTCTGGCAAAGGTTCTCAAGGGGAAAATGTTTCTGTCAGGAACACAACAACGATGTCCCTAAAACTTCTACCTGACCATTTGGGGCTCCTTACACCACTGAGCCAATAGGTAAAAAAGATATTGGTCTACTAATTGAAGTGATTATTCCCAGTTACCAAATGAATGTCAAATTGCTGCCTGACAGTGGAAGCAAGGAAAACAATGTCAATAACTCTGGGGATCCTCAGGGATGCCTCTTGGTACTTCCATGCCCAACAGTAAAAGTCATTAGAAAATACAAGAAACAGGGGCTCCTGGGTGGCTCAGTCGTTAAGCGTCTGCCTTCGGCCCAGGGCATGATCTCAGGGTCCTGGGATCAAGTCCTGCATCAGGCTCCCTGCTCCGCTGGGAGCCTGCTTCTTCCTCTCCCACTCCCCCTGCTTGTGTTCCCACTCTCACGGGCTGTCTCTCTCTCTGTCAAATAAATAAATAAAATCTTTAAAAAGAAAGAAAGAAAGAAAAGAAAATACAAGAAACAAGGGCGCCTGTGTGGCTCAGTCAGTTGAGCATCTGCCTTCGGCTCAGGTCATGATCCCAGGGTCCTAGGATTGAGCCCCACATCGGGCTCCCTGCTCAGTAGGGAGCCTGCTTCTCCCTCTCCCTCTGCTCCTCCCGTCCCAGATTGTGCTCTCTTTCTCTCTCTCAAATGAATAAATGAAATATTTTTTAAAAAAGAAAGAAAATACAAGAAACAGAATGGATGAGGGCTCAGGCCATTCAAGAAAGAATGTTTGGCTCACTCCACAAGATGAAGAACTCAGGGAAGCTGAGATTCTGGCTGAGAGCAAGGGAGATACAGGATGGGCAATTGAAGAAGGAAAACACAGCTAACAACAAGCCTGTAACCAACTACAGAAGTGGTGACTATAGGAGCTTTACGTATTTTCTCCTTGTTACGTGCCTATGTTTGCCTACTCTAACCACCTGCTTCTTTCTTCCCGTTCCTATTTTATATATACGTTATTAGAAACTGCATTTGGATTTCAGTTTTTAAGTAATAAAGAACAGTCTGTAGCTAAATTTGAGGAGGAATGAATATAATCATCAATGGATACAATGATTGTTGGAACTGCAAGGTTTTTCCTTTGGGGGAAAGGATGGGAACATGTCAGATGGATGGATGTATCTTATTAGGTGCAAAGACAGAATTGTTCTGATGATGTACAAAAGTTCAAATGTGTGTAGAAGAGTGCATATGGAAGCTTAGTAGTCAAGAGGTGGACTGGGCCAGTTATTAATTTATTGTCTCTCAGCTCCAAATTCATATTTCACTGTCTACTCTGCAAAAAAAAAAAAGTGGATCTGGACCCTTAGTCTATTTTTTTCCTTTGCCAATGGCTCTAAGTTTTGTCAATAAAGGGTGCTGGGAAAGACACTGCAGAAGGAAGGGGCTTTTCGGGGCGCCTGGGTGGCTCAGTCGTTAAGTGTCTGCCTTCGGCTCAAGGCATGATCCCGGAGTTCTGGGATCGAGCCCCATGTCAGGCTCTTCCGCTGGGAGCCTGCTTCTTCCTCTCCCACTCCGCCTGCTGTGTTCCCTCTCTCGCTGGCTGTCTCTCTCTCTCTGTCAAATAAATAAATAAAATCTTAAAAAAAAAAAAAAGAGAGAAGGAAGGGGCTTTCCATCAGGTTCTGGTGTGCTCATTTGGCAGGACTCTGCAGTGCATGCAGCCAACAGCAGTCCATTGCCAGCAACTTCCCCTGGCACCCTACTCAGGTGGTTTTGTAGCAGAGTGCCTTCAGTGGAACACCTCCCCGTGAACAGCTTTCCCTAGTGCCCTAGAATATGGAATGTGAGCAAGTTCAAGAGGGCACATTTCCAGCAAATTCCACAGCATGGCACCAGGGGGACTTCTCTGCCATCGGTGAGCCACAGCTGTGCCTCTGCCCTGAGATCTGGATCTCAGCCCTGGAGGGTATCTTCCTTGAGCGCCCTACCTCAGCCCTAGGGGGTAGAGGCTGCTCCTTACACTCCTGCTCCTGTATTCCTTAGAAGCCTCTTTATTTCTTACTAGTGAATCTCTCATTATGCCAATCTCCTATTACACTTAATATTTCTTGATATTAAACCTTCCCTTTCAAATTCTTTTTCCTTTCAAATTACCATGCGGTCTCCCACTTCTAATTGGACACCGACTGACACACCATGGTTTTCTCTATTTTTATCTTTCCTGAGGCTCGTCGATTTTCTTGGATCCTAAAAAATTATGCTGTACCACTCTCTTTTTCCTCTTACTCTGAGACTCTACTTAAACATATGTTAGACTGCTTGATATTGTATCATAAGTCACAGAGATTTTGTTCATTTTCCCCAGTTTTTTCTCTCTCTCACTTTATTTTGGATCCTTTCTGTTGCTTTGTCTTCAAGTTCATTGATCTTCTGCAGTGTCTAATCTAATGTTAATCTCATTCAGTCTGTTTGTCTTTGTGGATATTGTATTTTTCACCTCTCAGTTTCATTTGGTTCTTTATCATATCTATCGGTTCTTTCCTCATCTTTTTCATGTTTTCTTTTACATCCTTGAGCATACTTAAGATTTATAAACGTTGTCTTAAGATCCTTGTCGCCCAATTCCTTTATCTCTGTCGGTTTGGGTTCTTTTATACTGATGGATCTTTCTCCTGGGTATCAGGCATATTTTTCCTATGTATTTGCAAGCAGACGGATCTTTTTTAATCATTTCCTGGCCATTGTGAATTTCATGTTATTGGGCGTTGGATTTTGTTGTTTTTCGTTAGTATTTGGCTCTGTTATGGAATTTTACTTGCATGTCATCTTGATCTTTTCAAGGCTTGCTTGAGCTTCATCAGGGTGAACCCAGTGCACTGGCTTTAGAGCTAGATTGCCTGGAAACAATATTACGACCTTTCTGAGGATTCTGTCCCAAAGCCCATGTCATACCAGATTTCTTCACCCAGGCTGGTGAGAATCCCAGCTTCCCCCCTGAGACCCATGTGAGCTCTGGGAATCGTTTGGCCCACTGCCTTCTGGTGGCTCTCTTCTTGGCTTATGAAGATCCACCCCCACCTGCACATGCAGACTCAGAGGGAACCCTCTGCAGATCTCCAGAGCTGTCCAGCTCTCCGTCCGTGCGCCGCCCGCCCCCTATCCCCCACTGCCACTGGTACTCTGCCTACAAACTGTGAGCTGCCTCTCCAAACTACAGTCTCTCTCTCCTCCAGTCAGCAAACCACCGGGCCCGCTTGTGTTCTCTGTGCTGTGCCACAGCCTAGAGACTGGCCCTCAGCAGTAACCTAGGGCGATTGCAGGACTCACTCCATTGTTTTCCTTCTCTTGGGGTCACAGTCCAGTTTTCTAGGTTTCATGCAAGGAGAGCAGTTTCCAAAGCATCTGATTCTTCATGGGCAGAAGTAGAAGTCCTGCATTCACTATTATTTTATGCTTTCTTGGGAATTAATCGTGCAAATGCAACCCGCACTTAAATTTATTTAAACGGCATACACCAACAGATAGTTATTTCCAGGATTATAATAATAATCACAAATCATGTTTCCCAGCTAGCAAAGCATCTCTAAAAGAGATATTGGATGTACTCTGTTATTTGTGCAAATGTATTCTTTGCAATTAATACATCTGAATTTTTAAAATTATCCTATAAAGCTTTCATTCATTCCCCCAACCACAACTTTTCCGAATGACACTAATTTTTACGCCTGAAACCTCAACAGCTACATTTGCTACTTGGAGTTCAAAAGGGAAAAAGGCCAGAAGAAAGGACGCTGATGTTTGACAACGGTGAAATCTGCGAGTTTCCCATGTGTGTAATAACAGCTCACTTTACCGATAGGAGTAGAGGAGCACTTGCCCCAGGCCACATGGCTAATTAGAGACTGCGATGATTCTGACTGCAAGCTCAAACTCTCTAAACCATTACATTGTCTACACCGAGTGCTCCTGTTCCTTGCAATGACATTTAGCACTTACAACATGCGTAGAGAAGGGAAGTGTTCATCTTTTGAGACAACTGCTACAGGCCACATAGTCATGCAATGGGGGAGAGCACTGAACTTGGAGCAGCTCACATGCATTCAATGTTATCTTGCCACTGATAAGATCTGTGTGGCCTCTGTTCAGGCCTCAGTTTCTACCTCAAGGACCACATATAACCAGAGAAATGAAATAAAAAAGTTCCTCATATGTAAAAATACAATACTTTGTCTATTTATGTCTGAGAGTTTTAATCCAATTAAGTTCTAGGAAATAAGGTGTTAGCATCTAGGATTTTCTCTCTCCTCCTCACCCTGTCACTTGACCCTGTTGCTCCCTCAAATATTTGTTGAATTACCTGGCTACTGTCATAAAATGTTCACTGAGGAGGTCTGATATATGGAGGAATGAATATGCATTGTACTGAGTAGGCTTCCTGCTGCCCTCATTCACAGACTAACAAGGAATCTTACCTGTGATGCTCTGGCTGGTCAAGGGTTAAAGATTAGTAATTTCAAAAATGACAATACATTCCTTGTCACTTCCTAAATCTGAGTCATTCATAGCAGCCTGATAGCTGACATTCTAAAGAATAGATCTTTCTCTGTGACGTTTTTTTCCTTCGGACTTATTTTTGCTATTTCTAAGGAAAGTGTCACAGGAAAGCAATATATAGGTACACCATCTAAGCAGCCACACTGGGTAAAGCATGAATGGAATGAGATGTTGGCTTGTGAGTAGATCTACGAGGAGGGGTAGGAAACAGGTGGAAGGGTGCAGATAATCGAGGGGGAAGATAGAGAAAAAATTTTGGAAAACTTGGCAAAACAAAGCGAAGCTACCAATGCTGAAAAAGGAAGAATTTTGGCATCAATATAGCCCTACCAGTGGAGGAAGTCTAAGGTTTTAACACTGTGCCACAATCTTTCCTACAGTACAAAATTTACAAATGCTATATGTTAGGGGACCTGGGTGGTTCAGTCAGCTGGGCATCTGACTCTTGATTTCTGTTCAGGCCATGATCTCAGGGTCCTGGGACTGAGCCCTGCATTGGGCTCCCCACTCAGCTGGGAGTCTGCTTGGGGATTCTCTTCCCTCTCTCTCCCTCTGCCCCTCCCCCGGCTTGTGCTCTTTCTCTCTCTCTCTCTCTCTAAATAAATTTTTTTTAAAAATCCTTTAAAAAATAAGGTCTCATACAGTACAAAGATGGATATTTCTGATATCTTTAGAGAGAAACAATCTAAATGGCCACCAAGTCAGGAACAAATGAACAAAATACACGCATAAGACAGAACACTCTACAATATGCAAAGACAGCAAAAACGTAATATTGGATAAAAAAGACAAGATAAAATGATACTAACATAATAAATGCATTAATAAAAACATGCAAAAATAATATTATGTAATTTTATATGCATTTTCATGAACTAGAAATCTACACACTAATTGTAGTGATTGCCCCAGAAAAACGGGTCAGGTGGTGGGACTGGTTATGGTGGTCAAAGGAGATGTTAGCTTCATGTTATGTTTCACATCTCTAACAAACAGGGAATGCAACTATGACAGATTTTTTTTAATACTTAACTCTTGGTGATAAGAAAGTCAGTATTCCTATTTCTGTTATTATTATTTAAGCTTTTGGAAATTTTAAATTTATGAATTTATTGTCCAAAATAAAAGTAAAGCAAAGAGAGACTCAAAGCCTGAGAATTTAGTGGTGATTTTCAGCAGTTTGTTCGGAGTGGTGATGGAGAGAAGACACTGGAATCATGAGTGGATCAGAGCTGAGTTAATGTGACTTTATATGGTCTCCTTCTCAAGCTGTGGCAGGAGGGATTTTAGAGTGCTGTGCACCCTGAAATCTATGGAGGTGAATATATACACACATTTATAACTTCTTATTGCTGAGACATGCACTGTGAACCCCCAAGGAGAACCTTGGCTGAGGGGTTAAAAAAACATTTAAAAACCAACGTGTCAGTAGCACGGGATGGGAGTGTTTGTACAATTTACATACTTCAGTAGGCTCTGTGAAAGAAACTCCAAGAGAGGAAGCAACAGCCAACATTTTTTTGCAGGGGGCTATTTTTATAACATTAAGATAGTGGTTTAGGACACAGAAATTAGAGACCCTTAATTGGAGAGAAAGAAAGGTGAGGGGAGGAAGGGAGGAGGAACTACAGATGTCCATCAACGGATGAACAGATAAAGAAGATGTGAGATATATAGATATAGATATGGATGTATATCTATACACACACACACACACATATACACACACACACACACATACATGCACACAATGGAATATCACTCAGCCATCAGAAAGGATGAAATCTTACCATTTATATCAATGTGGATGGAACTGGAGGGTATTACGCTGAGTGAAATAAGTCAATCAGAGAAAGACAATTTTCATATGGTTTCATTCATATGAAGAGTGTAAGAAACAACGCAAAGGATCATAGGAGAAGGGAAGGGAAAACAGAATGGGAAGAAATCAGAGAGGGAGAAAAACCATGAGAGACTCTTAACTATGGGAAGGAAATTTAAGGTTGCTGGAGGGGAGGTAGGTGGGGGGCTGGGATAACTGGGTGATGGATGGGCATTAAGGAGGGCACGTGATGTCATGAGCACTGGGTGTTATATGCAACTGATGAATTACTGAACTCTACATCTGAAACTAATAATGTTCTAATGTTGGCTTATTGAATTTAAATGAATAAATAAATAAATATTCCTAACTTTTCAGAGATCTCCTTTTCAAATTTTGTAAGTCATATGTGATATTAATAATAAGTTATATATGATATTATTTATGCATTTAAAATCCACTGATTGAAAAAAATAATTGCAAAAAGCTTTTTTTGAATTAGGCAATATTTCTCAAGAAGATTTATTTAGTTACTAATTCAAAATTGTCTTTCAATACTTGAAAAATAGTAACATACTATTTTTGTTTATAAGCAATATTTGAAGTATCTCTGATTCTGTGGACCCTATAATAATTTTGTAGACCCCTACCTCTTTCCGTCAGATTGTGGCAACATTAATCTGGACATAACCTCTGGCTTTAGGTGTAAGATGATTAGAATAAATGGAAAAACAACTCCATGGAAATTTGTGGCATGAGTTCAGTCAAGACTTCTGCGGACTTAGAAATGGATTAAGAAGGCTTATTTGCCAAATGCTAAGTGGCAGAGCCAGGACTCAAATTAATCTGACTGATTCTAAAGCTTGTCCTCCTTCCACCCAACACACAACACTATTTTTAAATATTTCATTTGCTACCCAACACCAGGATGACTAAAACACAGTTAAAGCCAAACTCGACACAAGCCCTAAAGTGAAAATTTAAGTGTTAGCTAAATCAGTTGATACATTATATTGGTAGAGGTTATTTTTCATTATTCCAACCAAGACCTTTCCTGGGAGCATAAGGCTGAGCAAACAAACCTGGTTCATCCATGACGCAACCTGGCAATGTGGGCGGGGCAATATTCACTGTCTTCCTCTGTATCTGTGGGTGCCTCATTCATGCATCCTGAGACCCTCTGTAAAAATTGTCTTTCCATTTTCCAGTTTTAGCGAAAAGAGTCAGGGCAGACCTGGATCTCCTGGACAAATATTTAACTGAAAAAAGGAATCAAATCACCTGGTGTTTGACATCCTGGTTAAGCTGATTCACACATCCCCCCTGCTATCTCCCCAGCACCAGCACATAGACCAGTGCCTGAGACATAGAGGCACTCAAATGTTGGAAATGGGTGGACACTAATGGCTGTGGGATTTTTATTCCTATCCTGTTAGTATAAATTATAAACATAATTCACTTGGAATAATGATGATACCTCCAAGCAGAAGACTAAGATTCAGCTTAAGAGCTGATAATCTCACTAGAGTATCTGAGAGTTTCAGCAAAGTGGTCACTCCCTCAACTTTCCCATCTCAAGGCTAGTGGGCATTTCCAAGTCCTCCAGCTATGGTCTGTGATGCATACCATAGGTAATGAAGTACTTTACTTTCACCTACCTTACCTCATTCAATCCTCGCAACTAATCTTTAAGGAGAAAAGCATTATTATTCCATTTTACCAATGAAAAACCAAAATGTTCTTGTCAGGACTCAAACTAGTCCAAACAAAATGAAACACAAAAAGGTTACCAAAAAAAAAAAAAAAGTTGATTCCAAATAACTGAAATGTCCAGAACTGGATCCAGGTTAAGTTTAGAATCAGTGACTCAAAACTTGTCAGAGCTCTCTCTCATACGGGCTCTTCCCAGCTCTGCAGGCTTCCTTCTCTGCAGGTTAAAATTTAGTCTCAGGTAAGTTCATACCTGCAAACTCAGTTAATATCCTCCTTCTAGCTTATGATCCTGGAGAACAATAGCTCACTTATTCTTCTTTCCAGGAAACCCCAGCAAAATTCCCAGATTGGCCCAGTTTGGGCCATGTGTCCATCCAACCCACCCTGATCACTGTGGCCAATAAATTGAGCATTTAGATTGCTCCAGTCCAAGTCATGTTATGGAGGAGGTCAGATATTGGCCACCTGGTTAGGCAGAAGAGACAGAGTTCCTACAGAAAATTGCTGAGCAGACTAAATGTGACAAACTCTCCATAATACCAAAGGTAAAAAAAATTCAGTTCCGTACACACAATTCCGTAGCCACTAAGAGACTGAGAACCTGAGTGCACAGCACATAAGTATTTACCAAGTAATTAAACAAATACGAGCCTGTGTTCTAACTCCTAAACCCATGTCCCTTCCACTACGCAGGTAGCCTCCTGTATTTTCAGCAAAATGCAGATCTACCCCCAAATTCTCAAAATGCATAGCATTCACCATGTGGATTGACATAGAAAACTGAACCATAAAAATGGTCATTCTTGGGAAGGGAGTTAAGATGGTGGAAGAGTAGGGGACCCCTTTTTCAGCCGGTCCCCTGAGTCGAGCTGGATAGGTACCAGACCAGCCTGAACATCCACGGAATCAGCCTGAGACGCAGGAAGATACATCTGGATCTCGACAAATGAACATCTTCAGCGCTCAGTATTGAGGTAGGAAGTGGGGAACCGTGAAAAACGTGCACAGATATTGGAAGATAAACAGAAGGGAGAGGGAGCCGCCAGATTGGGGCGCCGGGAAGAGGTAGCCACCTGCACGGGGGAGCGGGCAGACTCGCAGACCGGCACCCGCAAAACAGCAGACTGAGACCATGAGCTGGGAACGCGCATGACCAGACTGAAAACCGGAGCTCCGGTGCACTCACTGGAACCAGACTGAGACCGGGAGCTCCGGGAGCGCGCAGGGGCGGCTGGCAGCTGGCGGCTGGCAGTGTTAGAAACACAAAGGACAGGGGCGCCTGGGTGGCACAGCGATTAAGCGTCTGCCTTCGGCTCAGGGTGTGATCCCGGCATTATGGGATCGAGCCCCACATCAGGCTCCTCCGCTGTGAGCCTGCTTCTTCCTCTCCCACTCCCCCTGCTTGTGTTCCCTCTCTCGCTGGCTGTCTCCATCTCTGTCAAATAAATAAATAAATAAATAAATAAATAAATAAATAAATAAATAAAGAAACACAAAGGACAGAGACCCGCCGGCCCTGGAAGTGAGGGCTGGGACACCGGGTGTGGGGCGCATATCCCGGGACACTGCAGGGTTGAGCAGCACCAACAGAATCAGAATTAAAGTGGCCAGAACATCAATAGAGAACGGTCCGCGATCCCTCTGTTCTGAGACAGAGGCTGAGATTCGGCCACTGCTGCTCTGACTCTCAGAAGAGGCACAGCAGGGGCGCCTGGGTGGCACAGCGGTTAAGCGTCTGCCTTCGGCTCAGGGCGTGATCCCGGCGTTATGGGATCAAGCCCCACGTCAGGCTCTTCTGCTATGAGCCTGCTTCTTCCTCTCCCACTCCCCCTGCTTGTGTTCCCTCTCTCACTGGCTGTCTCTATCTCTGTCAAATAAATAAATAAAATCTTTAAAAAAAAAAAAAAAAAAAGAAGAGGCACAGCAAACCACCAGGGAAAGCCGCCAGAGAACAAAAGCCTGGAAATACCGGCCCACAGGGTGCCCATACCCATCCCCCTCGCAGGGGACACAGAGACTCTACCCAAACAGAGTTGCCTGAGTATAGGCGCGGCAGGCCCCTCTCCCAAAAGGCAGGTTGAAAAATCAAGAAGCCCACATCCCTAAAATCCCTATAAAACAAGGCACACGGCCTGGGTCCCGGTCAATAATTTGGGCTCTGGACAACCCCGCAACCTCTCCTCATCAGAATGACGAGAAGGAGAAATCCCCCCAGCAAAGAAAAGACAATGAGTCTGTGGCCTCTGCCACAGAACTAATGGATATGGATATAACCAAATTATCAGAAATAGAATACAGAGTAACAATGGTCAAGATGATGATTAGACTTGGAAAAAGTATTAACAAAAATGTTAATGAGAATATAGAATCTCTAAGGGTGGAAATGAGAGCGAATCTGGCAGAAATTAAATATCCTATGAGACAAATGCAGTCAAAACTAGAGGCTCTGATGGCCAGGGTGAATGAGGCAGAAGAACGTATCAGCGAATTGGGGGATGGGTTAGTAGAAGAGAAAGCTAGAATAGAATCTGGACTCAAAAAAATCCACACCCATGAATGTAGGTTACGGGAGATTACTGACTCAATGAAACAATCTAATGTCAGACTAATCGGCATCCCCGAGGAGGTGGAGAAAAACAGAGGTCTAGAAGAGATATTTGAACAAATTGTAGCTGAAAACTTCCCTAATCTAGCAAGGGAAACAAACATTCGTGTCCAAGAGGCAGAGAGGACCCCTCCCAAGCTCAACCACGACAAAACTATGCCACATCACATCATAGTGCATTTTGCAAATATTAGATCCAAGGATACAGTATTAAAAGCTGAAAACTTCCCTAATCTAGCAAAGGAAACAAACATTTGTGTCCAAGAGGCAGAGAGGACCCCTCCCAAGCTCAACCACGACAAACCTACACCACGTCACGTCATAGTGCAATTTGCAAATATTAGATGCAAGGATACAGTATTGAAAGCGGCCAGGGCAAAGAAATTTCTCACGTACCAAGGCAAAAGCATCAGAATTACGTCAGACCTGTCTACACAGACCTGGAATGAGAGAAAGGGTTGGGGGAGCATATTTAAAGCTCTTTCAGAGAAAAACATGCAGCCAAGGATCCTTTATCCAGCAAGGCTGTCATTCAGAATTGATGGAGAAATAAAGACATTTCAGAATCGCCAGTCACTAACCAATTTTGTAACCACGAAACCAGCCCTACAGGAGATATTACGGGGGGTTCTATAAAAGTAAAAAGGCCCCAAGAGTGATACAGAACAGAAAGTCACAGCCAATACAAACAAAGACTTTACTGGCAACATGGCAACATTAAAATCATATCTCTCAGTAATCAGTCTTAATGTAAATGGTTTGAACCATCCCATAAAACGCCACAGGGTTGCAGATTGGATAAAAAGAAATGACCCATCCATTTGCTGTCTACAAGAGACTCATTTCGAACCCAAAGATGCATTCAGACTGAGAGTAAGGGGATGGAGTACCATCTTTCACGCAAATGGACCTCAAAAGAAAGCTGGGGTAGCAATTCTCATATCAGATAAATTGGATTTTAAACTACAGACTATAGTTAGAGATGCAGAAGGGCACTATATTATTCTTAAGGGAAGTATTCAACAAGTGGATATGACAATTATAAATATATATGCCCCCAACAGGGGAGCAGCAAGATACACAAGCCAACTCTTAACCAGAATAAAGAGACATATAAATAAAAATACATTAATAGTAGGGGACCTCAACACTCCACTATCAGAAATAGACAGAACACCCTGGCAAAAACTAAGCAAAGAATCAAAGGCTTTGAATGCCATACTTGACGAGTTGGACCTCATAGATATATATAGAACACTACACCCCAGAACCAAAGAATACTCATTCTATTCTAATGCCCATGGAACATTCTCAAGAATAGACCATGTTCTAGGTCACAAAACAGGTCTCAACTGATACCAAAAGACTGAAATTATTCCCTGCATATTCTCAGACCACAGCACTCTGAAATTGGAACTCAACCACAAGGAAAAATTTGGAAGAAACTCAAACATTTGGAGACTAAGAACCATCCTGCTCAGGAATGATTCGATAAACCAGGAAAGCAAAAATCAATTTAAACAATTTATGGAGACCAATGACAATGAAAACACAACGGTTCAAAACCTATGGGACACTGCAAAGGCAGTCCTAAGGGGGAAATACAGAGCCATCCAAGCCTCACTCAAAAGAATAGAAAAATCTAAAATGCAGTTTTTATATTCTCACCTCAAGAAGCTGGAACAGCAACAGAGGGATGGGCCTAATCCATTCACGAAGAAGCAGTTGATCAAGATTAGAGCAGAAATCAATGAATTAGAAACCAGAAGTACAGTAGAGCAGATCAACAGGACTAGAAGCTGGTTCTTTGAGAGAATCAATAAAACTGACAGACCACTGGCAAGACTTATCCAAAAGAATAGAGAAAGGACCCAAATTAATAAAATTATGAATGAAAAAGGAGAGGTCACAACCAAGAACAATGAAATTGGAAGGATTATTAGAAACTTTTATCAACAGTTTTATGCAATTAAATTAAGCAATCTGGAAGAGATGGAGGACTTCCTGGAAACCTATAAACTACCAAGACTGAAACAGGAAGAAATTGATTTTTTAAACAGGCCAATTAATTATGAAGAGATTGAGTCAGTGATAAACAACCTTCCAAATAACAAAACTCCAGGCCTGGATGGTTTTCCTGGGGAATTCTACCAAACATTCAAAGAAGAAATAATACCTATTTTCCTAAAGCTATTTCAAAAAATAGAAACAGAAGGAAAGCTACCAAACTCATTCTATGAAGCCAATATTACCTTGATCCCCAAACCAGGCAAAGACCCCATCAAAAATGAGAATTAAAGTCCGATTTCCCTAAGGAATATGGACGCCAAAATCCTCAACAAGATCCTGGCTAACAGAATCCAACAGTACATTAAAAGGATTATCCATCATGACCAAGTGGGATTCATCCCTGGGATGCAAGGGTGGTTCAAAATTTGCAAATCTATCAGTGTCTTAGATTTTATCCAGATAGAAAAATTCAAAAATCAGATGATTCTCTCAATAGATGCAGAAAAAGCATTTGACAAAATACAGCATCCTTTCCTGATTAAAACCCTTCAGAGTATAGGGATGGAGGGTACATTCCTCAACCTCATAAAAACCGTCTATGAAAAGCCTACAGCAAATATCATTCTCAATGGGAAAAAGCTGGAAGCCTTTCCCTTAAGATCAGGAACACGACAAGGATGCCCACTCTCGCCACTATTATTCAACATAGTACTAGAAGTCCTTGCAACAGCAATCAGACAACAAAAAGGGATAAAATGTATCCAAATCGGCAAAGAAGTCAAAATGTCTCTCTTCGCAGATAACATGATACTCTATATGGAAAACCTAAAAGAATCCACTCCCAAACTATTAGAAGTTATAGAGCAATTCGGTAATGTGGCAGGATACAAAATCAATGCTCAGAAATCAGTTGCATTTCTATACACGAATAATGAGACTGAAGAAAGAGAAATTAGGGAATCCATCCCATTTACAATAGCACCAAAAACCATATGTTACCTTGAAATTAACTTAACCAGAGACATAAAGGATCTATATTCTAGAAACTATAAATCACTCTTGAAAGACATTGAAGAAGACACAAAAAGATGGAAAAATATTCCATGCTAATGCATCAGAAGAATTAACATAGTTAAAATGTCCATGCTACCCAGAACAATCTACACTTTCAATGTTATCCCGATCAAAATACCGATGACGTTTTTCAAAGAAATGGAACAAATAGTCTAAATTTGTATGGAACAAGAAAAGGCCCTGAATCGCCAAGGAACTGTTGCAAAGGAAAAACAAAGCTGGGGGCATCACAATGCTGGATTTCGAGCTGTACTACAAAGCTGTGATCACAAAGACAGCATGGTACTGGCACAAAAACAGACACATAGACCAATGGAACAAAATAGAGAACCCAGAAATGGACCTTCGGCTCCTTGGGCAACTAATCTTTGATAAAGCAGGAAAAAACATCCGGTGGAAAAAAGACAGTCTCTTCAATAAATGGTGCTGGGAAAATTGGACAGCTACATGCAAAAGAATGAAACTTGACCACTCTCTCACACCATACACAAAGATAAACTCCAAATGGATGAAAGACCTCGATGTGAGACAGGAATCCATCAAAATTCTAGAGGAGAACATAGGCAGCAACCTCTATGACATCGGCCAAAGCAACCTTTCTCATGACACATCTCCAAAGGCAAGAGAAACAAAAGATAAAATGAACTTGTGGGACTTCATCAAGATAAAAACTTCTGCATAGCCAAGGAAACAGTCAAAAAAACTAAGAGGCAGCCCACGGAATGGGAGAATATATTTGCAAATGACACGACAGATAAAAGACTGGTATCCAAGATCTACAAAAAACTTCTCAAAATCAATATGCAAGAAACAAATAAAGAAATCATAAAATGGGCAGAAGATATGAAGAGACACTTTTCCAATGAAGACATACAAATGGCTAACAGACACATGAAAAAATGTTCAAAATCATTAGCCATCAGGGAAATTCAAATCGAAACCACATTAAGATACCACCTTACGCCAGTTAGAATGGCAAAAACTGACAAGGCAAGACACAACAATTGCTGGAGAGGATGTGGAGAAAGGGGATCCCTCCTACATTGTTGGTGGGAATGCAAGTTGGTACAGCCACTCTGGAAAACAGTGTGGAGGTCCCTTAAAAAGTTAAAAATTGAGCTACCCTATGACCCAGCCATTGCACTACTGGGTATTTACCCCAAAGATACAGACGTAGTGAAGAGAAGGGCCATATGCACCCCAATGTTCATATCAGCATTGTCCACAATAGCTAAATCGTGGAAGGAGCCGAGATGCCTTTCAACAGATGACTGGATTAAGAAGTTGTGGTCCATATATACAATGGAATATTACTCAGCTATCAGAAAGAACGAGTTCTCAACATTTGCTGCCTCATGGACGGCACTGGAGGAGATAATGCTAAGTGAAATAAGTCAAGCAGAGAAAGACAATTATCATATGATTTCTCTCATCTATGGAACATAAGAACTAGGAAGATCGGTAGGGGAAGAAAGGGATAAAGAAAGGGGGGTAATCAGAAGAGGAAATGAAGCATGAGAGACTATGGACTCTGAGAAACAAACTGAGGGCTTCAGAGGGGCAGGGAGTGGGGGAATGGGATAGGCTGGTGATGGGTAGTGAGGACGGCACGTGTTGCATAGTGCACTGGGTGTTATACGCAACTAATGAATCATGGAACTTTACATCAGAAACCAGGGATGTACTGTATGGTGACTAACATAATATAATAAAAAAAACATTAAAATAAAAAGAATGGTCATTCTTAGAGCAGTGCTACATAATATTGCCCTACTGTCGAATGCTTTCCATTACGCTTGGTTGTAAGGATTTGCTAACTGATCTAATTGTTTGAAAATGCTTCATCTTCTGTGCACTTAGCCAGCCAACATCAGAGGTAGCTTCGCTCAACAGGAATGATAGAACATCCCCTTAAGAGACGAGGACCAGGACCATCGTGTTGCTACTATTTCTGCCTTTCATCTATTATGTCTTCTCTCCTTTTCTGATTGATAAGACACTTGATTTGAATTAGTGAGAAAATGAGTGGCTAGCGCCTGTAAAATGTTTTTAAGCCTCCCTTTTATCTTGCAAAAATCCAAATGATTTTTCTTTTCACTTCAAGGAGAAAAAGACAAGCCTAAGAAATATCAAGCAAAGGTGGGGCCATTTGCATTTATGCGCTGACACGAAAGTATTTTCCTAGTGTCAACAAATGGAGAGCTTTATTTTAAATGTTGCTAGACTCTTGCCTAAACTGCATTATTCCAGTCCGTTACGCTACAAAAAAAGGACAGATACTCTTTCTTTATAATCTAGGATTCCCGGGGAAAGATTGAGGCACCCTTTCTGGCTTGGAGGTAAATGTGTGACTTTTCATTAGCATTAACGGGAGTGCTTTGAGCTGAAAAGAGCAGACTCCATGTTTTTAAATGCTTGAGTGATGATTCACACAAAGCTGAAAAAAGCCTTTTTGTCTTAGGCAGCTCTGCCACGGTTGCGGTGCTGGGATTACGAATCACAGGAGGCTGTCCTTCGAAGACAGTTCATCCACGACAGTCATTTCAGAATGCTCGCGCAGAGAAAGGTGTCATGGCGAAGCAGTGCAAGGGGCCAGGCATGGCTCCTCACTGCCACATCAAGGGACAAGGCTTTCAGGCAACACTCTTACTAGACCCTTGTATAAAAAAAGACTTAAGTGCACTGAAAAAGTGCTTAGGGTTGTATCTTTTCTCTGGTAGGTTTAAAGTAGGCGAAAAATAATAGTATTGCTCCTGTCTTTGCAAAGGCTGAAGAAAATCCACTGAAGTATGTGGACACAACAAGTTAATCCTAATCATTTTTTTTATCCTGTATTGACCACATACACAGAATGACGCTGTTTTCTTACGTTCACTTCTAAATAAGAAAAAAGTATAACTTTATAACCTTTTAAGTAAAATAATTATGGAATGGGAAGAGATATTAATGGTTTTTTAAAGATCCAATAAATCATATAAACTAGTCTTTCCAAGTAATGTTTGCAAGTTGCTAAAGATATGAAGAGAGGGAGAAATGACTGAAATTAATTCCGAAGACAAATCCCCATCAAAATGAGAAATAGTGCACTAGCTTACATTAAATGAAAAATCACTCGTGTGGCATAAAGCGGATAGAATAAATCCATTTTTTAAAAGAATACAAATATGCAGAGGAGACCTGTGTAAAATCAAGCAAAAAAGTGAGTAGAAGACTGGAGGCTGACCAGGGAAGGGATGAGCACCACGAGAGCACCATGGTGGGCTTGTCCACCCTTTGGTCTTGTGCTGTCTCCCTAGCCAGTAACCCTCAGCCTGGGGACCCCTCTGTTCAAGCAACTCCATGGGCCAGCAGAGGAACGCCCAGTGCCCACCTCCTCTGCTTTGCCTGGGGATGCTTATCTCCAAAGCCCTTTTGGATTTGTCCTCTACGGCACGGATAAGTCTGATTCTGGAGAAAATGGGGAACCTACAGGGTTACAGGATGCTAAGGGGGAGCCGAGGGGGCCGGGCCCATGCATCCTCTTCGAGAACACTTTTAGAAAATAGAAACAAGGTCAGAAGCTGATAGAACAACCACATGTCCCTTAGTTTTTATCAAGAAGACACGCCCATCCTGAGTGTATGACCCTGAACAGCTGTGTTGTCAGCAAGTCGAAAAGAAGAAGGGTGATGTGGCTTTAGGATAATGGGAAAGGCCAGCAAGCTGTTGGGTGTTTTCCAGATCACAAATATTTTTACCGTGAAATCATGGATTCAGCAAAGATTGCTGAGAAGAGATGGGGGGTGGGGGGAACACACACACACACACACACACACACACGTTATGTTTTATATTTCTGAAAAGACAAGGGAATTTGTATTGAGTTGTTACTGAGGTTTGTTTGTGTCTGGTAGCGAGTTCAGAATCTATTACCTCATTGGGAACTCTGTCAGGCATCCGAAGTGTATGGGAGAAAACATGCTATGGGAACCTACCAAAGAGACTGAAAATAGTCCTTACTTTCAAGGTGCTTAAATGCTACCTGTGAGGAGCAGACATGGGCCCAATACAATTTTTTGAGGGCAATTTACAAGTAAGACATTTAAGGCACACAAGAGAGCTGTTTTCTATTTCTTGGAATCTGTGGAGTAATGTGAAATGTTTGCAAATGACCCGCCCCACAAAGTAAGCTGAGGGGCAGCAGCTCACTGACAGCTAGACTCATCTGCTGGTCAGATGAGCGACTCGTGAGGAGAAGAGCCTGTACGAGCAAGGAGGCAGCCTCAGACCCTGACTCTCAACGAGGTGGAGCAGGCCCCCGTCCCACCTCATCGGCTTCGCCATCTTGCTTCTCGGCCCTGTGCTGTCTCTGCCCACACACATCTCTGGGCAACAGGCCTGCCAGCTCCCAGGTTCACCCCTCCCAGACCACCATGAATAACGTGGGGGGCTAATCTCCCAAAACCTCAATCCCCTGTTCAAAATTTTTCTGGAGCTTGTTGCTGGCTCTGTATCATTTATTCTCCAGTGTCTCCAGTGTCTATTATGGTGCATGCTACTTACCTGCTCGTAATGAACTTGCATAATGAATCCATTATCTCCGGTGGATAGACAAAGGTGAAACTTCATAATCTAGCTCTCAAAGTACTCAGTGTGATTCCTTCACCTGCCTTTTATCATACTATTTCTCCACTTTCTTGCATATATGTAGATTCAGCTAAAATGACCCGTCACTAACTCTGTACCCCACCCTCCTCACACCTCTCTTCCTACTGGTCTACGTACCTGGATGCCTTCTCCTCACCTGCCTCTCTAACCTTCCTCTCCAACTTTCAAGTCCTATGCCACCGTCCCCATGAAATAGTCCCTGCTCACCTCAGAATGTTCTTTTTTTCCTTTTTTGAACATACACTTTGCACCATCCATCTGACTATAGACGATGCTCCGAATTATACTTAGGTGTGTTTCAGGCACGAAGTGAATTTCCCTTAACACAGGACGTTAATTGACACACGGTAAGAACTCCGTAAGTATTCATGGAATACGTAAATGATATACTTGCGTGCTGTCGCCCTCACTGGCAAGGGAGAAATGTCAGATGTTACCAATCGTGTTTAATTACAACACTAGAAGAGGAGAAACAAACAGAAGGAGGAGCCTAATTACTGCACTGACTTTGCCCATGTTTCCAAGGCCATCACAGCCATCTTGCATATACCCCTCCTACTGCGCAACAGCCCTTGCATTTGTGGCTAGAGATCCCTGCTCACCGAAATATAAAATCTGCATCAGGACATGCATGATATTAAAGATAACTACAGACTATATGACAAGCATTAAGTAAAATCATCTTAATGGGCTGGTCTGACCCCAACAACATGTAAACCTTATTTTATTTTATCTTCGGCTTCAAAGGGAGTCTGGCCGTCATCCCAGGAGGCATCTCAGTGAGCAGTACCACTTACCCCAATCAGTTAGAGGCCCTTGTCAGTGGGACTGCTCCCTAGAAAGCTCTCCATGTCTTAAAAAAGATCATGCAACAACTAAACGCATCCACGAAAATAATCTCCTTTAGGAATAGTTTCACAGTATTACATAGGGTTCTTGTTAAATATTTCTGATGGGTGAAAGTTGAGAAGCATATATTAATATATTGTTACACAGATTTCACTGGTCCTGACTAGAGAGTGGGCATGGAAATAAATGGAATGTGTACATTGAGAAAACTTACCAACGGTGATACTCTCAGTTGGGGTTCTGTGATTGAAATGTATAAAGGAACACAATAAGGTAGTGTTCCAATGGGGTGAGATTAATTAGAAATATGGGAGAATGGAATTAAAAGGACTACTGTTAACTCACACTTGTATTCTGGATCACCTCCCACAAACCGACATCCTGTCCAAGAAGGGACTTGTCCATTGTGTAAGTGAATGAGACTTTCAGTCCCAGGGTGACCCTCAAATCTCCTTGTCACTTAATTCTGTACTCAATGTGCTACTGCAACGGGCCCTGCCCATTTCCTAACTATGCAATTCAGTAATTCAGTAATTGCTGATTTTTTTTTAGAACCTTGTCTAAAGCCCAGCGAAAACAAAGCTACTAAAATTGTAATGTGCTAGAACTAGATCGAATTCAGTAGCTTCGAGTTCACAAGAACCAAATGACCATCAATTTTATCTGCTTCCGATTCTCTTGCTAGGTAGAGTGTTTTCAGGCAGAAACGGGAAAGTTCTGTTAGCGTTATATATTTGCTTGGTGGATGAAGGGCAACTGAAAAGCTACCTCTGTGCAGGCTTATTCATTGTTTTGCACACCCCAAGATGAAGCAAACAGTCCATG
The DNA here is from genome assembly GCF_017311325.1 of Ursus maritimus. Taxonomy (NCBI): domain Eukaryota; kingdom Metazoa; phylum Chordata; class Mammalia; order Carnivora; family Ursidae; genus Ursus; species Ursus maritimus. The sequence goes on from NW_024427107.1 coordinate 12,009,571, forward strand.
CATTGCAATAGTTTGCCTTTGGTGCTCTATCATTATGAAGAAGTCTGACTTATGGATGTAGATGGCCAATCGAGATTACTTTCACTCACCCATCTGGCCCCAAGAAAGGCCTCATTAATGTGGGCAATGAACAGCTACAGATGAAACAAATGCCAGCTCTCCACTGGAAGTCAAAGCAATGAGTGTTGATCCTTAGTGAATATAGGAAGTTCTCCAGATAACAATTCCACTTACCGTCACAGAGTTTTCAACTTTCTCATCTAAGTGGCGCTTGGAAATTAAATATTCTACTTCCATTTGAGATAAGACACGCTAAAAATTCTTAACCTAACCATTATCTAGCACACACAATCCTGGAAATTAATTGATTAAAAATATTGCCCCATGCTACCCAGAGTTCATGTTATTGCCTAGAAGTCTGGTGTGTTGTTAGGGAATGTGGGAGAATAAGAGTCCAGTCAGATTCCAAGCAGAGAGTGACTTTTTCCAACCAGATTTGTGCTAAGTATGACATCCATCAGGACGCAGTGGAGAATGATATCACCAGAGAGAAAGAAACGCCAAAGAGGACATGGAGAGCACCTACAGGACAAGGGGGGTGGAGAGCTGTGGCTTCACGTGGCCACTTCCACTAACAAGTCTGTGTGGCAGCCATCATCTCACAAAACACTGTGGCGGGAAGAGAGCCTTCAAGAGAATCTGCTGAGAAAGACTCAGGACTTAATAACTGCACTTTGAACAAGTACATAAGCAAAAATCTAAGAATTATCAGTGTTGAGGAAAAATTTATGAGGAAAAAGGGAGTTGGCTTGGAAGAGAACAATCTGCAACACAAGGACAGGATCCAGAGAGGACGACATTTTTTCCTTTTGCCACATTGCTTAAGGACTGATAACACTTCCTTAGTGAGGAGGAACTGCAGATTTGTATCTGAATCCCATGTCTTCTTTATAGTTTGTTGGGTATAAATAACAAGTAGGACTAACTTTACCAGTTTGGGCATCAAAACTGATCACCTCTTTCTTTAATGTGGCACTTGCAACTCCACATATCCTCATTCAGAGAAAGTCTAAGTATCCCCTTGGGGAATGCTGTCCATGCAGGTAGCATTTTCATCCCAGGGGAGCCAGTCTGGGCACTTCTGGTTTCTCTCACAGCCTTCAGAGTCACTCACATTCTGCACTGTTATCCAAGAGGGTGAGGCTGGAGAGATCCAGAGAAGATTCCAGCTTCAGCCCCCAAAATCCTGCAGCCAGTCCTAGCCCACAACCCCTAGGCTTTAGTTTTCATTGGATGTCACCAGATCAGCCTGCACCTCCCATGTGGTGCCTTGCTTTCCTGGGCCTCGGGGTGCCCTTCCCAAGCAATGAACTCCCACAGGTTCCACTAACTTTCAAATTCTCTTGAGAGTCTTAGCTTCTTCCCTCCCCAGAAGGACCCTAGCTCTTTATGAAAATAGGTCAACTCTACCCCAGAGCTCTGCTGACCAAGAGGAGTTCCCCTTTGTCACACTCCTCTGTGCCCACCCTTCTAAGTGAGGCGTACCTAGGTGCCTACATATGCATCTGTAAGAGGGCGTCCCTCAGCGACTCTGAAACACAAGGAAGTTACCCTTGGGAGATTGTTTCTCCCTAACCACACAAGAAGTAGGCATAGTCAGCTTTTTAAATTATTTGTCTGCATCAACAGACAATAACATATAAAATTAAATAAACCTTTTCACTCTTCATTTCAGAATATGGCTTCACTCGTCCTTCACAAATTATTTCATCATCTTCCTTCAAGTAATTTGATATTCAGGCACCTAGTTGAGGTTGATCCTTCCTAAGGACTACAGCTACTTTCAGTTCCCAGCATGTGGGAAGACAAAACATGATGAGAAACACTTCAGGAGATTTTGCCTTGGGGAGTGATATTCCTCTCTCAGTATGGGAGTGACTAATACGGCATGTGCCACAGAGGGAGGTCCATGACTGTGGAAGCCCAGGGAGAGCCAGTGGGCACAAAACCGATGAGCCTTCCAAAAAGGCAAAAGTGAGTGATAAAGAAGAGAAGGAAGGAGACTGTGTTGGGCTGTCCTGTTCCAACAGCCCAGGGCCTTAGGCACTGGTGGTATGAAGTGCCTCCTTCATCCATGGACACGTGGGCCTGCCAACCATGACAAGGAAAACACAGAGCCATAAGGATGGTCCATTCCAATCTCATGACAGAGTTAATACATGTGATAACCAGATAAGCCAATGAAAATACCAGACAATTATAGTTCTTCAGTCTTTATATTGTACTCAGGGTCATGAAAGCTTCTGTTTGCTACTTTGTCATCAGACTATTAAAAGTTAGACCAAACCTGCCTCTCAGGGTTTTGACTGAGGAATCAAAGACTGGAACTGGATTTCCATCATCTGGGATATGAAATGAGATCCGGGGAAAGCTATGCAGTCTTGGATACGCTGAGAGGCTGAACGCAGAGTTGTGTACATTGCCAAGTCTCCAGAAAGAGTGCAGAATGGGTGGGCAAGCTGAGGTCCCAGGAAGCCTACCCACTTAACACCTGTCACTCCATAAAAGTGGGGATTGCCTTGACCCATTCATCACTATATCCTCATCACCTCGCTAATGCCTGGAACTTGTAAGACTGCGCAACCAACAGTGGTTGGACAAGTGAATACATCTTTTATACACTATTAAGACAACTGTACTGTAAAAGAGCTTCTCTAATGTCTTAGACATTCCTGTAAGTGATGGAGTAATAATAGCAAACACTTAATTCAGATGCTCCCATGAGTGCTAATGTATTAAAAATGAACAACCTAAGATTTAAATCTTGAGATCCAAAGATGAAGAAACTGATACCCAATGAGATTAAGTACAAGGCCCAAGGTCACATGTCACTGGCAGGACTCAGACTCAGAATTCTAATCAAGGAGTCTGGCTTCAGTCTGTGCCTTGAACCTCTAGAACACCTGCCCATCTGACCACCTGACATGATGTGGGTACATAACTTGGAGTCAGTCAAAAACTTTGCCCAGAGAATGATATTATGAGTACCACTTTGAATCATCTAAGATACTGACCTGTATCTACTACAGCCATTACTTTTCTGTTGGTCTGGCTTCACTGAAATTCTTTGTCCTTTTTTGACGTCTCCACAGCTCCTTTCATTCATGCACCTGCCCCAGGTGCGTGCTCTTACTATATATCACTTTCTACATGCAGGCCCTGTTTTCCCTCCAGTTGGCTACGTTGGGGCTTCCTTTCGACACATCAGCTGGAAGAGTGTCATAGCTTCCTATTCCTGACTCTTCAACCTCACACAGTAATGGTAGGAGCTAATGATTTTGAGGCCAGTCTGGTTTTTGTTTTTGTTTTTCCAGAATATTGTGCAACACATTGGAAATATTCTAAAGGAAATAAAAAATACAAATAATTCTTCATCAGATGCAGAGATTTGACCATAGGTACTTGACACATTTTTTTTTTCTTTCTGGTCAAAAAAAGGAAAGAAAGTTTCCCTTGGCTAAATGAGAGGACAGAATTAAGAAACTCCAGAAATCAATTATGTCATCCTCTCTCAATAGTTTTTAAAAGGTGATTTAGAGAGAAAGAAAGGGGGAAAAAAAGTTTCTTCTGGCATCACCATGCCTGCCTCCTTTGAACTAATTCTTATAGTATAGAGATCACAGCGAGAAAAAATATATTTACTACAAATGCGTGCAATATAAAAATACAGACCAATTGTCAGTAACCCAGAAGAAAGAAAACTTCTCCGAGAGTAGCACTGAAAATATGTCTCATCCTGCAACATATCCTATAGTCTCAAGGAGGCTCTGAGAACAGAGGGAGGCAAAGGTGGAACCCAACGGTCAGAACTACAGTGAGAAATAATAGGTGTAATCAATGTCCATAAGATGTTTTCAAATATGCGGTTTTGTGCAAGGACTAGCAGTAATAATGGTCCTAACCTGGGTGTGATGTACCGTCCCTTGGAGCTAACTGCTCACCTGCTTCTTGTCCCACCCAACAGAGTACCACTTAGGATGTTTTCTCACACTTACATAAATGAGAAAATCACCTCCTTGGTGCTCTGAAGTACTAATTTCTCTTCCTGGGAAGACCAATCTACCCACAAGAAGAACTGTATTTACATTTCCTTTGTGGGAACTTAGAAAATAAACATGTGGAATTATAGGCTTCTCTCACCTGGTCTCTGTTTTTCCCAGAGTGCTTCACATTTCTGGTTATGGGGGAAGGCTGAGCTTGGCCATCTTGACTACTGAGCCTCAGAACAGAGGCAAATTCCTTTCTGCAAAGCCATCACAAAACACTTCCCTAGACTTGCGTGTGAATTTTTTTAATAGTGCCTCAAATATATTTATTGAATATTTGGAACCATTTCATCTGAAAATAATTTCTAAGTATGAGTAGAAAAAGGGGGAAAGAAATCACGTATATTACAAGAGTTTTTTGTATTAAGATCATTTCATTCAAATGAGATTTGTTCAAAAAAGTATTCATAAGGAAATTTATTTAATATGACTGAAATTTCAAGGGATCAATTTTCATCTCAGTCTTGTGCTACAATAATACTGTAGATCTCCTTTATGCCATAAAGAAGCATCTCTATGTTATAAAAGATAAAATGTTTTTCATGCAATGTATAGACTTTAATCTGCATTTTAAGAAAATCCCTTTGGGCCGGATTCTAATACAATTTCACAGGAAAATTCCTATTGAGGCTGACTGAATTCCAATATAATTTGAAAGCAATTAAAGTTTATCAAAGGAATTATGCAGTAGAATTATTCTGGAAATGAATCAGGCCCAAAGGCAGTAAAACAAGCATATTAGGTCTCTGGAGCAGCTCTGAGAAATTTCTTCAGTTCTATTGACTCACTAAAACTATAGTGTTCCAGTGGAGGGAGGGAGGACAAAAGCCTTTAAGGCAGTTTATACAGAGTCACTTAAGTTTCAGAAACTGAAAACCTTCTTAAAACTTGATAATGTCATTTCCAAATGGGCATTCCTGTACAGCCTGAAGTATAAAACTTCTAGGATGCTTTAATAAAAAACATAATCTAACCCTGATAAACACAAAATCTCCAATTTAAAATCCCTTCTTCTGTGTTGTTCTTATCTTTCTTGAAAATGTCTGAAGGGTCATATTTCACTGCCTCACTACCTCAGTGAGTGCCAGTTAAGAGTTTCACACAAAAGTAGCACCGGAAACAACTCTAAACAAAGGAAGGGAACACAGAAAGGAAGGAAAGAATGTTTCCCCATGCATATCCTTAGGGGTATTACATCATCGGTATACAATACTTCATCTTTTTCATAACATTCTATACTATTAATTAAATTTAATTAATTAAATATAGGTTGCTTTTCATCATAGGAATATCTGCTATATTAATATGTTCTAAGAGAAGTGAATAGATTCTAAGGAAAATGAGATTTATCAGGAGTCTATTTATGTACATGCCACCTCGGGATTCAGTTTGTAAAATTAAGACTTGAAAATCATCAGCACATGTTAGTTAATTGCTTTTAATTAGATGGTTAAATAGAGAAATAAGATCTCAGGGTAGTTAATTCCATAAGTTAATGACTAATATTGTTATGTCAAGGTCATTTTCATTTTAAGAAATTTTACCAAAAACCATGAGTTTACCCTCAATCACAATAATGATATTTGACACAAAAGTCTGGAAAATATGCTCACTCAAGTGAAAATTCCAAAAGGGAAATGAAAGCCAGACATTTCGAGTTAATACACTTTCTTAAATGAGAGAAAATTATATCCAGAATGACAACATGTAGAGCTTCACAGAACTACTCCCCAGCAAAACCACCATAACTGACCGAATTGGAAAAAAAGAAGAAATTTAAAAGTCTGAAAATGTTTCTAAGGACATACAGCAAAAGAAGAAACACTTCTTCAAGAAAATCTCCTAAATCTCAGTAAGAACAGTAAGAGTATTTGGAATTTGAGCCATAAACCCACTCCTTCCCTTCCCCTACTCCAGGCTTAGCACAATTAAATCTCCACTCTTGGTGGGGATAACCAAGAAGATAGGGCTCCCCTCAATTCCCAATCCAGGGATACAAAAGGTTGCAGAGGCTAAGCCCTTGAGGACTACAGGCCCCTTTATTCCAAAGCCCGCACTCACAGAGCAGAGGTTGTACACCAAGTAGAGCAAGCTGAGAATACTGGGGCCTTGATCACCTTTGCTCCAGCTCACTCATAACAGGGGTAGTTCCATCCTGGGAGAGGCAAGCCACAAAGATCCGTGGCTACTGCCCCTACCCAGAGCCCTATTTGCAAAGCTGGAGTGTTACTCCATAAGAAGCAAGCCACTGACCCCACCCACAGCTCAAGAGCTGTGACTTAAAGACTTTGCCTAGGGCAAGAGGCAGGTGGTAAGAGCAAAAAGCACCAAAACTTTCTCTAAAAGAACTAATTTTATTAGTAACAGAGTGTGGGGAAGTTCAAGCCTGAGGCTGCTCTGGAAAACAAGGGAGATTTTGATGGCAAGTAATTAAGAGGAGAATATTAACTGTATGAGGGTAACAAATTAAATCGCTAGCTAGTTTATCAGACAGAACCATGGAAAGAGACAGCCAAGAACCCTCCTAGGATCAGACCAAATCTCACAGCTGGCCTCAAAACTATTCCAGCAAAGGGGTCCAAATTTAATTGAACCGGATGTGGAGCATTTTTTGTCTCAGGGCATTGTCAAAAACAATGAAGCAATCAGCCAGGAATTAGTGGACCTAACAGCTAGGGTGTGAGGCAAAGAGCTTAGCAGAGACGTCAAGGAAAGAGACCACCCAAGAGAGTCCTGTTACATCACTGTCATCCTAGGATGACTGTGCACATGCCCAGAATTGCAGTTCTCTAAGGAGCCACATCATAGGCTTTACAGTGCATGGAGTAATAGATGTGATAAAAAAATAGTCCAGTCAAGTCATTAAACAAATAACCAAAGCAAATAACAACAAAAACAAGCAGGGGGTGGAGTGGGTAGAAATGGGAGAAAATGAGCAGAGGATCAGAGAAATATGGGACATTATCAAGTGCCCTAACAAGGGGCACCTGGGTGGCTCAGTCGGTTAAGCATCTGTCCTCGGCTCAGGTCATGATCTCAGGGTCCTGGGATCAAGCCCCATATTGGGCTCACTGCTCAGTGGGGAGTCTGCTTCTCCTTCTGCCCTTCCTCCCTGCTCTGGCTGTCACGCACACACACTCTCTCTCTCTCAAATAAATAAAATCTTAAAAAAAAAAAAAAAAGTGTCCTAACATTTGCATAATAGAAGTACCAGAAGGAGAAGAGAGAGGCAGAAAAAAATATTTAAAGAAGGAATGACCAAAAACATCCAGATTTGATGAATATTAATCTACATATCTAAGAAGCACAACAAACTCCAAGTAGGATAAACACAAACAGATCTACACCCAGACACATCATAGTAAGAATGGGTAGCAGAGGGCAGGTAACAGGAAGGGCAGGAAAAAAAAAAAAGAAGAATTTGATAGCAGCAATGTAAAAATGATTTGTCATGTAGAAAGGAACCCCACTAAGTTTAATGGCTGACATCTCATGAGAAACAATGGAAACAGTGGAGGCCAAAAGGCAGTGAGATATCATATTCAAAGTGCTAAAAGAAAAAAAAACCTGTCAATCAAGAATCTTATATACAACAACTATCTTTCACACATAAAGATAAAATAAATATATTCCCACACAAACAAAAAGAATTTGTTGCTAGTAGACTTGCCTTACATGAAATTCTTCAGCCTGAAACCAAGTGACCCCTCACAGTAATATGAATCCATACCAAAAACCAAAGAGCACTAGTAAAAGTAATTATGTAATTATAAAAGATAGTATAAGTGCATATTTCTTCCATCTCTTACTTAAAAAGCAATTGTATAAAACAGTATTATATAACTGTACTATTAGGCTTAGAATTTATAGAAATGCAACATATTTGACAATAATAACATATATGAGGTAGGTGAAAACGGAGTAAGAAAATGGAGTAAGAAAATTACACAGATAGCAAGGTGAACCCACAAGGCCAAATTAAAAGAGCGAGAAATGAAAAATAAGAAGGCTAATATAAGAAATTCTATATGTAAGAAATTCTATTTGTCCTTTCTTTGCTTAGCTTCTTTAATAGACAAACAACTCTATAAAGTAATGATTATAACAATATATTGCTGGGTTTGTAGGATATAGATATGTAATATATAAAACAATAATAACACAAAAAGGAAGAAGAGTGCATAAATATAAAGTTAATATTTCTGATAGCACTGTAATTAAGTTAGTAGAAATCTGAAGATTCTGATTAATTACATGTATACTCTATGGGGCACCTCAGTGGCTCACTTGGTTAAGTCTTGGTTTTGGCTCAAGTAGTGATCTCAGGGTTATGGGAATGAGCTCCAATATCAGGCTCCAAGTTCAGCACGGAGTCTGCTTGGGATTCTCACTGTCCCTCTTCCTCTACCCCTCCCCCTGCTCATGTTCTCTAAATAAATAAATAAATGCATAAACTTAAAAAAAAAAAAGCCCTAAACACGTATATAGTAAGCTCTAGAGCAGCCACTAAGAAAATAAAATCCAAAGAAAGTAAAAGAAAAAAATCATTAGAGCAATTTAAATAGTACAATGTGAAATATTCACTTAATGCAAAACAAAGCAACAAAGGAGGGACAGAAGAACAACAAAGACAGGAGACATGTAGGAAACAAGAAGTAAAGTGGCAGGCATAAATCCAACTATATCAACAATAACACCAAACGTGAATGGGTTAAACAATCCAATCAAAAGTCAGGCTGGATCAAAAAACAAGATTCAACTTTAAGTTGTCTACAGAAGACACATTTTTGATTCAAAAATACAAATACACTGAAAATGAAAGAATGGAAAAGACAGACCATGCAAATACCAACCATAAGAAAGCTGCAATGGCTAAACTACTATCTTACAAGGTACTTTTTGAAGCAAAAAAAAAAAATGTTTCTAGAGATAAAGAAGAACATTTTATAATAATATAAGAACTCCTTCAGAAAGATATGAAAATTATAAACATATATGCACCTAACAATAGAGCCCAAAAAGCCTGAAGAAAAAAATTGACAGAAATGAAAGGAAAAATAGATAATTCAATAATAATAGTTGGAACCATCAATATCCTATTTTTAATAATAGAAGTAGGAAGATCAACAAAATAGAATAATTGAACAACATCATAAACCAACCAGACCTAACAGACATCTAGAGAAAACAGCAGAATACACATTCTTCTCAAGTGCACATAGAACAATCTCCCGGATAAACCATATGCTAGACCATAAAACAAGACTCAATAGATTTAAAAGGATTGAAAACATACTGAGTTAGTCCTCAGTGGACTAACCAATGGAGGAGAATTACATATCAATTAACAGAAATTTGGGAATTCATAAGTATGTGGGAATTAACCAACACACAAGTAAATAATCATTAAGTCAAAGAAGAAATCACAAGGCAAGTTAGAAAATACTTTGAGACAAAGCGCGGCACCTGGGTGGCACAGTGGTTAAGCATCTGCCTTCGGCTCAGGGTGTGATCCCGGCGTTATGGGATCGAGCCCCACATCAGGCTCCTCCGCTATGAGCCTGCTTCTTCCTCTCCCACTCCCCCTGTGTTCCCTCTCTCCCTGGCTGTCTCTATCTCTGTTGAATAAATAAAAAAATAAAAAAATCTTTAAAAAAAAAGAAAAGAAAAGAAAATACTTTGAGACAAAGAAAGCAAAAACATAGAAAGCAAAACTTATAAGATGCAGCAGAAAGTAATGCTTTGAGAAGATTTTATAACTGTAAATGGCTTTATTAAAAAAAAATCTCAAACCAATAACCTAATCTTCCACCTTAAGACACTAGAAAAATCACAAACCAAACCCAGAGCAAGCAGAAAGGAAAAAATAAAGATTAGAGAAGAACTTAATGAATTAGAGAATAGAAACACAGTAGAGACAACCAACAAAACCAAATGCTGGTTCTTTGGAAGGAGCAACACTATGGGCAAGCCTTTAGCTTGACTGACCAACAACAAGGAAAAAGACTCAAATTATCTTAATTGACAAACCTTCTGAGGACGATATTACTTTACACACCATCAGGTACATTAATCACCATGAGTCAGACACGCTTTCAGATGTGTAAGCTATGTGAAAAAGCACCTCAGTTTGTTGCTTTTTTTTTTCCTGTTAGGTAAACAAATCCACCCTAAATTACATTTCAAGACCCGTGAAATTTGTCATTTATCCCAAGCTAACCCCCACCCCCACCCCACCCCCACACACACTTTTGCTTTGGAAGGCTCCTTCCTCAATTTCAGGGCCCATGACATACCTTCTACTTTGCTTGCCAGACACCCTCAAAGCAGGATAGATTTGAGATCAGTTATTTACATCTGTGTTGATTTACAAATTACACTTTCAAATTCATTCCTGCGTAAGCATCACTCTCACCAGTATTCATATTCGGAGTCTGAGGTACCGAAGTGTGGAAGGAAGAAAGGGTTTCCTGTGTTAAAGATTAGTAAGTCTTCACGAACCTCACCAAGGGATACACCAGGAGCGGAATCAAGTAGCTCATGTCAGTCTTTTGACCCAAAAGATAGACGATCAATAAATTTGATTGCTTCAATTAAAAAACATGGGGTAGAAAAATACGGGCAAGTAGGTATTTCCCTAAAGGTCATTTGAATTGTTATGCTTATCTTGTGTTTTTCAGAGACAGATGGTTGGAGACCACAGGAGGCACCGGAAGTTAAATCCCAGACCAACCCTCTGACTGCTCAGTACCAAGCGCATGGGGGCAGAGGCCGGGCGCCTGCACCCCGCTTTCAGGCCCGAACACGGGCTCTACCAAAAGAGTGCCAGGGCACCTTTCGACTGGCTTCTCATCCACAAGAAAACGAAATCTTTGGAGGTCATCTTTGGATGTCAGCTACAAATGAGGCGACACCTACGACTAATGTTCGGCACGTGTGTGGCGTGTTTTAGGCTAGGAGAGAAGTCTTTATGCTGCAGTTTTTGCAACCACGCTTTGCCATTTCTTCATTTTTGCATACGAGAAACTACAGAAAGGAAGAAGAACCCAGGGCTTCTCTCTGCTCCTCAGAGGCTCTGCCCGATGCTGCCCTCCTATGGTCCGGGGCTCAGGGCGACCCCTAACCTTCGCAAGCCCCCCCCACCCCTTTCCCTCACTCCGCTGCCATACCCGTCCTTTCTCTCCCTGCACAAGACTCTACCAGGATCTTCCTTTGGGGTCATTTTCAGGGATTCTCGGTGTGATTTTTGTTTGTATTTAATGCTTTCGTTATCACAGCCTCTACCCAACACATCTAAAGTCTCACAACACATACTTCTTGCACCTGCATGACTTCTAACTTAGATATTTTGCATCTCCAAATCCCTCCAAATTAGGACTATGAAGTCTTTAGTTTCACAATAATTATAACAAATAACATTTATTAAGTACTTGCTTTGTGCCAGGCACTCTACTGATTTACATAAATTATCTCATTCTGTCACATCTAACTGCTTCTAAGCATATGCTTACATTCGCCAGTAGCACTTAAAATTAATTAAAGATATTGTTGATTATCTTGGAAAGCAATGGCTCAATATACTGAAGTAAAATCCATAGAATATTTTAAGATCTTACAAAATGTACAACACTGAATTATTATAGGTTACTATTAAATTTATGTTTCTATCATGGAAAATAAAGCAGTTTCTGGTATGCTATACCCAAGTAATTTTTATCCCATTTTTATGCCTTTCTCAAACTCCTAGAAACCAGAGCTTCTAATCTGTCAAATAAATACAATTAGATTCATACAATTTGATTCTTTGAGAAATATATAAAGTGATTTTGTTCTTACATTAATTCCCAAATTGTTTTGTATAATAACCAGCCCGACATTAATTGTGGTATGAGGACTGAAAAGCAACATGAGATATGACTTTTACTAATCCTTCACATTCCATTTGCAAGCCGTATGCTGCTCCTGTTCAAAACTCTTCTTTATTATCAAGAATTACATTATTCTCCGAAAGAGTGCATTTTCTCTTGGAGACAGGAAATGAAGGATCGCTAACACTGGGAAGGTCTTTTTCCTGACTCAGTATTAATACATGATATATATTCATATTAATAACAACTCTGAAAACTAGTTTCATTTCTTCTACACATAAGCAATAAACAGTATGTGCAAAAAATCTGAATCCTAGCAGCAGTGGTGTGGATATACAGTATCGGGTTTCTTTTGAATGTACAGCCATTTCTAACATTTCATTAGCGCATGTGAACAGGCAACGGGTCACAGATGTCCATCAAAGCTGGATTAGATGAAGACAGACAATGCAGGCTTTGAGGACAAACTGAAGCTGCAGGTCCAAAGTTTCCGTTTCTCGTTGAAGGGCACTGTAGGATCATTGTCTTCCTCCTCGAGGCAAAAAGAATGAATCAATTATGTTACTGACATCCCTCCACAGCCGACTGAAAAGTCTTTTTTTGCAGTCCAACAAGAGACAGTGAAAACTCAAGATTTCATAAGAAAATGTGGAAATTTCAAAAATATCTTCACACTCGAGTTTGTCATCTCTGCACTCTTTCCATAAAGTCTACCATCATTTTATTTCTGTGGCCAAATCTAATGCAAAACTTCACAGAAGTAAGTGTTTTCACCTGAAGTAAATGCTTCAACTGCTAAACCAAAAATTTCTGAAACATGTTTCATAATAAAGTTCAGCTTTAAGTTATTGTTAACTTACATTAATTTCATGTATATTAATCGCAGATGATAGCTGATTGCATCCAAAGACCACTTCTTGCTAGCCCCCAAAGAACTTTGCAATTCTATTAAATAAATGGATAATAATAAATACAAAATAATACATGAAACAATAGGCTTTTTTGAGATCGTGATTTCCCATTTAGGAAAACAACATCAGCTAAGATTTTAGTTCAATAACATCTACTTGTGTTGCCAGCGATGGGAGTGGCGAAAGCAACGTTCATATAGTTGCTGCACGTTAACTGGTCCACTCTTCTGGACAATAAATACCTATTAAAATTCAGATGCATATCCTTTGACTTGAAATTATATTCCTAGCAGCTTATTGTACAGATATAACCATCCAATCATATTAAGTTTTTATGTTAGGATAGTCACTGCAGCAATTAAATGACTTCCTTCCTTAATAAAGTAGGACACGATAGAGTACTTGAAAAATGTCCACATATGCCATATGTGTATGGATATGTTGTACATACTCACATACACATGTCTGCCCACGTATGCATATGTACATAGAGATACGTGCAATTTCTGGAACAATTTATCAGAAAGTATTTGTAATGTGGGGTATATTTTTCAAAGAAGATATTGAATCCTAATCAAATCTTTCAGATCTCAGATAGAACTTCAAAGGTAAAATAGGACTTTGTGCATATATTTGACAATTATAACCCAGCAAATTGTAAGTCAAAGTGACTCACATGAAACTGACGACCAAAATTGTGAAGCCACAGCATTTCAGAGCTAAAAGGAACCTAAAGTTCATGATGTATACATTTTTTGCAAAAGAAAAATAACCTGGGGTCCCCCATTTCCTAAAATGTGTTCCATGTAAGTAAAAATTAGTTGGAAAAATGAATCCATGTTAAAAAAAAAAAAACTGAAAACTCTGGTTAAATACAGCAATATATGGTTTTTCTATACAAAATCACCTCAGAGTCTCTAACATGCTAATGTGACTATAAATCTCCAAAAGGAGGTTATTATATCCAGGATTCTCCGAATTTGTAGACAATCAGCTCTTGACTTAACAAACACCTTAATGGGTATCTTAATGGCTCCGCAGAACACATTTGGAAAAGGCCAGTCTACAGGAATATATATTCCAAGTTTATCAAGTAATGAAATTTCATTTCAAGAATATATGAAGCCATTCTAAAAACTAAACTATAGTGGTCCAAAATACCAATTAAACAAAAGATAGTTAATACGTGATCTCCCTAATCATACAAATTCAGGTCTTAACACAAAGCATTTTAAGAGTGCAACAGATGCACGTGCCCATTGGTGTCTCGTTCATTTTGAAGTTCTAAGGGTCTGATGTAAATGGTTTTCAACAGATGCCAAGTGAATTCTAATCTACCAGAGTGTGGGCTCTTCCTGGTAAATTTAGGTACTCACTCTGCTAAAATCTCCCTCAAGAAGAATCTAAAGATAATAATGCCCCCTGCTTGCTGAGCTTTTTCTCCTCTACAAGGCACTGGGAGGATGATCTTTATGTTAGCTCCCCCAGGGACAGATGCTTGATGTTCACTCAGAGACCAAGTTACCTGGGAAAATATTTCAATTGATCACAATCTGGGGTATGGATTTGGAATCAGGGAGACCAAGGTTCCAATCCCAGCTCTGCCACCAACTTGCTGTGAGATTTTAGGCAATCGACTTGCCCTTTCTGAGCTTCAGATGATAGCAGAGCCAGATGGAAACTTCACAGGGTTGTGTGACAATGTAGTAGGACAACAGATAAAAAGGTGAACAACAGTGAGTCCCAGGCACATAATCGAGCTACTAGTAAGGATTTCGGTTGATTCTACAGACACTAGCTGAAAATTGAACTACACTATGGTCTATTATTTTCCATAGCATGTGTTCAAAATTTACTTTTCAGAATTTCAGAGAAAGTTTTCATGGAAGGAAATTACACTTCATCTCATTTGCACTGTGTTCCCAAGGTCCAATGCAATATCTGGCCCATGGCAAACACTCCAAGAACATGCAAGTGTGTGTACATGCATGAGTGTGGTGTGTGTGTGTGTGTGTGTACATACATAAAAAAGTATAACAAAATGACAGGGAAAACTTTATGATATAATTTTATTTAATTTTTAAAATTTTATCAAAAGTACACATTCACATAAAAGGTTAAATAGTTCTAGAACGTTACGTTTATGAAAACTAGCAGGTCCCTGTCTCTTATACCACCAATTCCCTCAACTCTTTTAACTGATTATTTTATTAACACCACAGAGCTAAAGAATGTGACTGTACACTCCTTTTCAGTTTTTAGTATTGTCTCTTGACTTTCCCCATGGAGAATGAAGATGTGACCCTCTTTCCTCCTGTCAGAGACCACCCCCCCACATACACACACACACCACCCACATACATATAAACTCTTCCCTCACTCCATCCTTACAATACCGTTCTATAGTAATTTTGGCTGGGTCAATTTCTATCCTTTTTATTATTGTGATGATGTAAATCTTATCCAGAGCTGAATTATGTGTATTAATGTATCATTTTTTCCCTGCACTTCTTTTTCCCCTCTGGAGTGGATAGCTATAATTATCTTGGGTTTTTTCCACCTTGATTTTCTAGGTACTCAGTCCAAAACTACCTCCCAACCGTCTGACTCTCAAGAAGTTAAAGATATATCATGCAGTCCACCAATTTCATCTTCCTGGAGAAAGTTCTAGAACCTTCTCATTTGTCCACATCTGGACTCACCGCCTCCATCCCTACAACTCCACTTCACAATCGTTCTGGGCGTCTCCTTTGCTCGATCTCCTGTTTCCCAAATCCCCCATCTGTTTTCTCCATTTTGGTGAAGCACATCTTCTAGTAGTTTCCTAGGAAATTATTTTCAATGATCTTGATATTTAAAAATGACTACTTGAAGTGTGGGTAAAAAATTCTAGGTGAGTTGTAATTCTCCCTCAGAATTCATGCTTGACGTTTAGCTTCCAGTGTTGCTCTTTATTAGTCTGATGTTCAAATTCCAGGTTCCTTCAATGTTTTTTCTCTCTGAAATTCGTCCCTCAGTGTCTAGAAATATCACAATGATAGTGCCTTGCTGTGGGGGCATGTTGATCAACTGTGCTGGAAATTCAATGGGTCCTTTCAAACTGCAACTGTATGTCCATGAATCCTGAGAAAATGTTTAAGTGATTTTGTTGCTGTTTCCTCTCCTCCATTTTCTCTAGTTTTTCTAGTTTTCCTGTTATTTGGATAATGGACTTCCTGCATTGGTTTGCCAATTTTCTTATTCATCTCCTGTTTTTGGTCTACATTCTAAGAAATTTCAGTTCTGTCTTCTGATTCTACTACAGAATTTTCATTCCTGCTATCATGTTTTCCACTTCCAAAAGCTTTTTAGAATATTCCTTTTCTTCAAAGCATCCAATTCCCATTTCATGGTTGCAATTTCTTCCCTTGCCTCTCTGAAGATATGAATGACCCCTTTTTTGAACTTTTTCTAAGTATTCTTTCTTATGTCTCGCCTTCTTCTATTTGTTTTGGGCTCTTATGTAATATACACCTTCTTCAAATGTCCTTAACTGTTCATACCCAAGAATGGGAACAACCGCTATAAAAAAAAAAAAAAAAAAAAAAGACAAAACAGACAAAAACAAAACAAAAACAAAAAACCGGAGTGGAGGCTCTGAGCACACAGAGCCTGCCTTCACCTTCAGTCCTGCCTTCACCACAGAAGGTACCACTTGGGCCATCTCATTGAAGAAGTCGCAGCAGTTGCTCAGATTCTCCAGAAAGTCCCTCCCTGCCCCCTGTCTAAAGAGTAGAGGCCTTTCTGCCAGTGTCCTGGAGGCCAAGTGGGGGAGGAGAGAACATAAGGCATGAGGATATTATTTAATTACCCCATTTTACCCTAATACTCAATTGCACCTAGGTCCCCTAATAGGGAGATTCTCTCTTCATCAGCTTTTAACCGCTACACAGGATCTCAGTCTCCTCTCACTCCAACATCTAGAGATTATCTGTTACCACCAATTCCTGAGACTTTGAGAGACTGTCACGTAAACAGGCTTGTTCCTCACATCTGCTAAGTCTGTTACCTCACAACCATCTGCTTCCAGCTTCCAAAATATTTTTGCTGTTGTCTCTTTTGTTTTCTCTATCCTTGTAGGTTTGTGCACTTAAAAAAAACAAAAAACAAAAAACCTTTCCTGTTATTTTAATGCAATTTGTGGTAGAAACAAAATTAATTGCCTATGTTCAGTGGATTATCATTATTTAATATAAAAGTTCATTTTTATATATTTGTGTATTTTCTCAAGTTTCTACCATATTACTTGATAATCAGAATATATATTTATTCAGAAAAACCATATAAAGAAATGATACTTTCATTATACAAAGGCACTTAGACTGACTTGCTCCCCTTTGGGACTTCTTCCAAATACCCATTTATGTGTATATAAAAAATAAGAAAGCTTAACTCTAAAAAAGAACATTCTATCATATGATGATCACTGTTCATAACGAGACCCCGAAGTATGTCCATATCCTAAGAAGCCCTCTAAATCATCTGTTATTTCAGTATAATTTTAACAGATGCTATCTTTCACATGTGAGTATTTCTGAACTTTAAATTACCTTCTATGAAGAGACCCTAGGGAATGAGTGCAAATCAAATCACTACTGGGAGAATTTCCTGAAAAGCTATCAAAAATAAACAAGCATGTAAAATTAAAAGAAATAATAATAAAATAATAAAAAGGCACGCGTGCACCCGTGCCCTACTTCTCAGAGGCCACCGCAGGTCCCAGGGCTGACTTAAGTGCTAGTCTGGCTCAGCTGACCGATAATACATTAAAGTTTCCCTCCCTAAGTAGGATAATTCAGGGTAAAATCTCCAAAATAAGAATCTTTTAAGAGATAGGATGGGGGTCCCTGGGTGGCTCAGTCGGTTAAGCATCTGCCTTCTGGTCAGGTCATGATCCCAGGGTCCTGGGATCGAGCCCCACATCAGCCTCCCTGCTCAGCGGGAAGTCTGCTTCTCCCTCTGCCCCTCCCTTTGCCTCTCCCCCTGCTTGTGCTCTCTCTCTCAAATAAATAAAATCTTAAAAAAAAAAAAAAAAAGAAAGAAAGAAAGAGTGATATGTTAGACATGAGGATTCTCTCTTTCAGAATGGTCTTTTGTCCTGTACATTAGAAGAACACCTTCTCGGGGGAGTTTTCACATGCTGCTTTAATTTGGAGTTAGCCATGATTTACTCCCAACAGAAGGCTGTAAGCCCCTTTGGGGAGAGTCTGATGATGTTTTCATTTTCACATGGCCCTTAGAATACAATCATACACAAACCAAAAGGCTAAAAATAAATGTCCTTCCATGACAAACAAGGACACATGGCCACCTTTTTTTCCCCCAATATACCCACTAATAACACCATCAGGTCATGAGGAAGGAAATAAAGAGAGAAAGGAGGAAGAGAAAGGAAGAGGTCAGGGGTGTCCAATGCATTTGAAGATTCAAATAAAAGAGTGTGAGAAAATGCCACTGTGTTTGGAAAGAGAAGTCAAAGCGTATCAGAAATAAGAAAGGGGTGCCAGATTATTTAACATTATTCTGGAAGTACTGTATGGTGCAGTAAGTATTGAAATTAGAAAGGAGGCGATTGTCATTATTTACATAATGTGATCATGGTCTGTTTAGAAAATTCAAAATAATCAGCTAAAATGTTACTGGAAACTATGTGAAAGGTCAGTTAAGAAAGCCAAGGACAAACCTAAGCAACTGTTTGTTCAATGAAGAAATATTAACCCATAGAAAAATATAATGGAAAATGACGCTAATCAGAATCGATAATGACAGCAGTAACAATAGTAAAAAAAAAAAGAAAAAAAAGAAAAACAATAATAGTAACAGCTCACATTTGTTGAACGCTAACCCTCTGCTAAGCACCGTGCTGTGCATTTTACCTTATTTCATTTCGTCCTCACAGCATCTCTGGGAGGTAATACTCTTAGTATATTTACCCCATGGATGAGGACACTGAGGCTGAGTATCATTAATTTGCCCAAGCTGTGGAGCAGAAGGCGGTACCATGTTCCCCGTCCAGCCACACCCAAGGCTGACTCGAGAGCCCAAATGCACACCCTGTAGTAAGTCTAGTGAGGAGAGAACCATCCAATGAATGAAGAACATAAAAACTTTACCAAGCACCGACCTTTGCATTGTTCCTTGATAGGAAAATTCGACACCAATTCTCCTTAAATTACTCTCTATATTCAATGCAATCCAGATGAAATATATTCTAGCAAGATTTTTTTTTTCTTTTCTCAAATTCTTTCTCACACCCCCTCTTTGTTTTACTCTTTCTTATTTCGACCCTTCAGATAAAATGATCCTACAGCTTCTCTGGAAGAATTAAGCATGTGAAAATAGCCAGGACAATTCTGCAGAAGGGACCAGGTAAGGGATCTTATCCTACCAAACACTGAAACTGACACTAATGCCACAAACTTTGCGAGCAACGCTCATAAGAAGGCAGGTTGATGGAACAGGAGAGGGACTTCAGGAATACCACCACGCAGTCACGGAATTTAATACTGTAACATATGTTTATCCTTTTTAGTCAGATGGGCACGGATGAAAAATCTGAAAATAGTTAATGGTGGTGAAGGTGAGGAGAACTGTGGTTAGTGGAAGCATAAACGGATACAACTCCTGGAAAGAGCAATTTGCATACATATATACTAATAATTGAAACTCTCTGACCCAGGAATCTCATTACTAAGAATTTTTTAAGGAAACAGATGCATAAATCAACCACAATATCATTGAGGATAGCAAAATACTGTGAATAACCTACCTGAATAATAATAGAGGAATAGCTCAATAAAATTTTGGTACATACTTAAAGGTAACTTATTTAAAAGGTAATCATTCAGAAGTATGGCATATATCTACTCAATGGCATAAAAAGATATATTATCAAGCAGATAGAAAAACAGAAAAATGGGGCGCCTGGGTGGCACAGCGGTTAAGCGTCTGCCTTCGGCTCAGGGCGTGATCCTAGCGTTATGGGATCGAGCCCCACATCAGGCTCTTCTGTTATGAGCCTGCTTCTTCCTCTCCCACTCCCCCTGCTTGTGTCCCCTCTCTCGCTGGCTGTCTCTATCTCTGTCAAATAAATAAATAAAATCTTTAAAAAAAAAAAAAAAAAAAACAGAAAAATAGCCTGGGGCACCTGCCTGGCTCAACTGGTAGAGCATGCATGCAACTCTTGATCTCGGGGTTATGAGCTCAAGCCCTACAGTGGATATAGAGCCCACCTAAAAAATAAAATAAAATCCTGTGGGGCGCCTGCCCAGCTCAGTCAGTAGAACATGTGACTCTTGATCTCAGGGTTATAAATTCAAGCCCCATGTTGGGTGTAGAGATTACTTAAAAATAAAAAAAAAGAAAAGAAAATCTTTAAAAAAAAAAGAAAAAGAAAAATAGCCTGAATATAATCCCATAAGGAACATTCTATGTCTATATATCCCATAGAAGTTAAATGCATAAAGAGAGATCAAATGGACAAAAATAACAATAAAGGTAAGTATTCACTGAATACTTCCTCCATGGACCAAAAACATGTTAAGCCCTTTACAGTATGTCATTGTATCTTCACAATCACACTATGCGGTACTTCTGGACTTCTTTTAACTGATGAAAAAAAATAACTTAGAGATATTAGTAACTTTTTCAAGATCACACAACTAATTAGTGGTGGAGTCCAAATGGAACCCGAGACATCCCCACTATGCAATGGGGCCTCCATGTTCACCGCAGTCCTGGTGATGGCTGTCACTGACAGGAGGGTTTGAGAAAACATTGCTTCTTATTTTGTTCTATATTGTTCGAATTTTCTGTCACAAACATGTATCTCATTTAGAGACATGGGAACAAAGAACAAAAAAGAAAGAAATCAAAGGCAACTCTTGCCATGGCAATTTCAAGAGGCAGATGGGAGATGAACACATATCAAGAAATTGAGGAGGAAAGAGGAGACAAAAAAGAGGTGGAAAGTATACTGAGTGATTTAAAAAATTGGCAGAAACACCTTCTATAAAATATTCAATCAATGGTACAAGCATACATACATACATAAAGGGACCCACAAAAAACTGCCTTTTTTTTTTTTTTTTGCTCCTTATGCTTTTATTCTTGCTAGGACCTACCCCCCCCCTTCCACATGCCTCACAGAACAGATAATGTCTCAACCCACTTGCAGAGGTCATGCAGTTAGTGATATCTCTGGAGTCTTCCACCCAATAGATAACATCTTAGCAGTGACCAAGCAGGGTCATCATGAACGTTTTCCAAGACCACGACTCACTGAGAGCATACGTGACTTATGGAGGACACCTAAACACTCATCTTTGTTCCGGATGCCTGAGAAGACATGTGCACTGGACCACAATCCCCAGTAAAAACCCCAGACCCAGAGCAACGACGAGACTCACTCTCCTCTCCTTTCCTTTCCGAGTCTCCCAGATACTCTGTATCCGCACTCGCTCTATGTCTTCAATAAACTCTGCTCTCACTTCCTCTTGGCTCGAGTTTGCTTTCCATCCTGCACCAAGCCAAGGACAGGTTAGCTGGTCCTATGGGACCCACTCTGGGTCCTCAGGAACCCAGCCAGCCTGCATCATTAGCATAAGCCTCATTATCATAACCCTGTATTTTAGCAGTATGTTACCAAAAATGAAAACATGAGTGTCCTTTTTTCCCAGAAATCTCATTTCCAGGAAATTATCTAAAAGAGATAAGGAGGCAAAGATATACAAGGACTTCATAACTTTCTGCCCTTTGTTATCTGAAATGTGGTGTAGTGGCAAGAGCTCCGGGTTTGCAGTTAAACCCACCTGGGTCTGAATCTTTGCTCTGTACTTTACTGGCCGTGACCTTGACCAAGTTACTCAACCTCTTTCAGCCTTGGTTTATCTCTAAACCGTAAATCAAAACACAGGCTTCACAGGATTGTTGTAGGGATTAAATGAGATAAAATACAGCACCACGTCTGAACTGTAAGAAAGCACTCATTCTTTTTCTTCCCACCACTCGCTAATATTGTAACAGAATGAATACATAAACTTTAATCAGAACTTTAAGATAAATCGTGCAGCTTGGTAATTTCTACATTACTCTGCATCAGAGCATCATAAAACATTAAACTTCGCTTTTAAGGTTATTCAGTAGCAAACCTATGTTATGATACTTTGACACTTTCTCAATCTCAATTAGCAGTAAACCAATTAACAAAACTTTTATACACTACAGTGAGTCACATTTTTCTTCTTTCTTCCCTAATCCCTAGTGTGTTATAAGGGTGATTGAGTATCTAATTACTTCTTAATTGAATGCACATATTATACATTTTTCACTAGTTCAAGCTTAATGCTTTTAGTCCAGAAATCAAAGTCAATGAAATTAAGTTGAATTGGGATTTGGGCAACTATTATAATGAGAAAAGGTTTGTATTATGTCTAATTATAAGTAAATGTGGATTTTAGCATTATTTCCTATGGAAATATTTCAGGTACAGGAATGTGCCATAACTGACTAATTTAGATGATTAATAACATTGTTATTCTTATTTACAATCTTTTATTCCTCATTACAGTGATTTTTATTGCTGGGACCCACTAAATATAATCATTCTTTAAAGAAAAGATACCATTAGAGAATCATTAGTTGTACCAAAATCAGAATGAACATTCGCATCAGTGACTAGATGAGTTTCTCTGCAGCATAAAGGTTATAGGAATTCTCACATGCTGCCAACAGAAGAAAAACATAAATTTGGAATATAATCAGTTACATTAATAAAAAATATTTATTTATGGCAAACCATAAAAACATTACTATCAAAATGGCATTCCAAGTTAGTTACTACTTTACAGACAGACTGTTTCATGAGAGGTTTTTTTTTCCCCTTTTTGCATTATACAGGAGTAAAAAAAAAAAAAAAAGTCTGAAGTAGATATTCTCCAACAACAAAGGTTTGTTTGCTTGTTTATAGATAAGGGGAGCAGCCATCTGAAATAATTGAGTTGAAGCCCTCCTCTGGCAGATGACTAGATTAAGTAACTTTTTCAGGTCCAATTCAACTCCATGTTTCCAAGATGTCCTAAATATTTCCTGTAGACAAGCCCCTTTATGAGTTTCTAATCACTAAAAGTAAAACAAGAATTCCGAAATTTTGAAGGGGGTTAAAGAAGGGCTGTAATGGAAAATAGACCCATCCAAAACCAATGTGGTTTTCTTGTTTTAACAATTTATTTTGAGACGGTGTTACCTACCTAGTAGCAAATTTCTTGGTCAGAGAAACCTCCACATTACCTAACAAATACATCAGATTCTGCCCCAAGATACTGGGTGTTGTCTAGATTATCTTAGCTTTGTATGTTACCAAAACCAGTTTTAACTGGAACATTCGTTTAACTAAAACTGAAGTATCCCCCAAAATAAGGCAAACCTGCACACGTACACACACACCTCCAAGACCGACACAGTTAAACGAACAACTTTTTATGGCGTATTTTTACTCAAAATATTTGAAAATACGTTCTCACACTTTTGAGTTTGATCAATATCCATCTTTCTCTTCCATGGTTTCTTCTCTAACTCACCCTTTTCCCTTCTTCAGGAGATGGCTTTTATCCCTAACAGAGAGGTCTGGGGTAGTTTCTTCCTCACTGTCACGCCATAATTCTTTCCTCGCCCTCATGCCATTTCAATTCCATTCTGAGATTTCAGATTCCCCAGGTTTTGCTATATGTAAGCAATTTGCTATATAGAATCGTCAGGACCATAACTATTATATAACAACATGAAAATATTAAAAGGAGGACTTCAGTCATTTCATCATGCTTCCATATTTCTGTATTTCTGGATAACTGCTAACACCTAGCTACGTGTCAGAAGCTCTCATACAGATAGGTGTTCCAAAGCCCATTTCAAAAGACTCTACCTTAAGAGCGAACATGTAAGTCAGATACCAACAAGAGTACCTTTCGTTATGGATGGCAATCACCACCACCACCAAACTCCCAACAGCAGGTGCAGCCAATTAGTCACAGCACTCCTTCCCACTGGGCTCAGACATGGAGTCAGTGTTCTTTTCAACCAATCACAGCTGACACGCAAGTCTGACGGCACCACGTCCTCCATGTCTTTTATTTTTATCAATCTTTCTTTAATAATCCTATGTGGAAGGGGGGTGCTCTTGTGACAGTCTAGGTGAGAAATGGGGAGAACTTCATGGGGTGTGATGTTGGGGATGGAGACCCAGAGACAGATTTGGGAGCTGTCAGGAGGCAGATCTGCAAAACTGGATGATAAACTGGAAACGCGAGGTGAGGTGAGGAAGAGAGTTGTCAAGTATAACTCGGGTTTCTAAGAAAATTGGAAGAGAGCCAGGTCTGTGGAGAAAGATCATAAACTCACTCCCATATATAGTGAGTTTAAGATGTCTTTGACACATCCAAAAGAAAAGTCAGACAGACAGCTGGGCATTCAATACTAGAACTTAACAGAGAGACCTGGTCTGGGACTACAAATGCATGGGTCGTCTGCAGTTGATGGGAAGAGAAACTGCAGGTTTGGAGAATCACCTACAAAGACAGCATGCCTCTTCACAGGCTGAACTGTGAGGACTCCAACAGGAAGTGGCCTCCTGGAAGGTCCATCTGAGGACTGAGCTTTTATACCTCCCCAGTTCCGGAATGACTGCTTTCCTAAGTCTCTGTAAACTCCATCAGGAAAAAGAGAAACTCAAGAGAATGCACAGCAAATAAATGAGGAGGAAACTGAAATGAATGCCTCCTATGAGCACAGTTTTCTTAATAATTAGTCTCGAAGCAGAAAAATTGAGCTAAAAAACTGATGCGAGGAAATTACAAAAAACGAGCACCCGTGATGCAAAAGGCATAAGAGAATATGTTTAGAGGAGATCACCTGGTCTCAGTAATTTTCTTACGGAAAATATATGCTCTAGGTTTAAAATCATGAAACCTAGCATATTTAAGGTATCAGAATATATGAATGTTCAACATACAAGTGGCCCAGGACTGTACAATGTTCTCTTTTCTTCCTCTTAAACACAATTTTCTTTGAATTCATGGGGGGAGGGGGGAGAGAAAATATCCAAATCATTCTGCAATTTTTATCCACAATAAATCATTAAAATTTCTAAAACATAAAAAGGAAAAAAGGATAAATAGGGAAGTAGGGATGTTCCTTGTTGAGTCATCTTGAAGAAATGCCTATACAGCTTTGAAGCTTTTCATTCTTGGGTTAATAACAATTTTTATATCACATAATCGAAACATAATAGACAGGTTGAGCACCCTTGATATTTTGGCCTTTTTCTGAAATCATTTTGAAATCCTTTAGGAAATCCATTCCATTTTCAAGAAATTCTGTATGATACAGTAAATAGAAAACAGCTATATCCATCGAGTTTTCATTTCTCACCCTAATGCTGTGCACCAAGTTAAATTATTAGAGTGAGGAAAAGTCCAAGTTCTATTGACTGAAAATATGGCTTTGAGCTTTCCATTTGTCCGGGCAGAATAATAGCTTTTCCCTACTTGGTCATTCAGAATTGACACTCTCCCTTTCCCCGCATAGCCCCTCCTTTTCTAGAATGCCTTATCCTCTTCTCACCTATAACTCTTTACGTTATAAAAGAGAACGGATAAGAAATTGATTCTTGCAATAGCATTATTAAAGCTAAAAAGACAACATTATTAATTGCCAAAGTATATGGGGGGAAGAGTTCAACACGGTCAAGGATGGCTTCAAAGACCCAGAAAGAAAAATGAGGGCAAGCCTGATAAAGGGATCATTCAGAGTCCTTTGGTCAATAACCCTCTTTTTTCTTCTTCTTCTGTTTTTTCCCCTAATTTACTTGGAGGCATGTTTAGATTTCTTCCCCCTTTTAGGAGGGAAGAAAGGAAACTGTAAAGCGCCTTGTGGCATTGGTTTTACAGAAAATAAATAATTATAAC
Source organism: Ursus maritimus (assembly GCF_017311325.1). Lineage (NCBI taxonomy): Eukaryota > Metazoa > Chordata > Mammalia > Carnivora > Ursidae > Ursus > Ursus maritimus. The sequence continues at coordinate 12,035,454 of NW_024427107.1, forward strand.
TAAGTACAGTTATTGTACGCATGTGCAGCCTGACAATATCTGAGTTACAGGGAAACAGACAAGCCTTTGAACAGTCGGAAAAGCTTTAAATAATGGGCTAAAACTTCATGAAACAAACAGGCAAGTAATCATCTCATCAGAACTAAGTACCAATATTAAGATACCAAGAGCAACAAGCAAACTGGACCAAAACTTTGGTCTTATTTTTTGTTTGTTATTATGAAGATTTGGTTCTCATACAGAAAATTCTGTGCGTAAAGGATCATTTCATGTCCACTGGCTCCCAGAAATCCGAACTAGCGATGCCAAGCTAAAGAATTTCCAGCACCTGGATGAGTTATGTGCTAGTTCGTTAAACAAGTATAAAACCATAGTTCATACTTCTTAAATGGTAATATAAAAAGTCACAGATTATTCATGGAAATAATAAGTCTTGGTTATCAAAGCCCTCCAGATGTCTAGACATGTCATGCAAAAAAAAAAAAAAAAGTCATTTTAAGTCCAAAAACTAAAGTTATTTTAGTAAGACATAGCTAAAATAAATCTGAATTATTTTGAACATTTTTTAGAGAACCACCAGAAAAAAAATTTTTTCTCCTTTTCAGTTCCAAGAGCTTAAATGAAACATTCATGCATTAAATTCAAAGTCTGACTGTCAAATCATTTCACTTTAATAAAAATTTGAATTACCTGCCTTAGGGCATTATTAAATATCAAATAAAAAGCACACATCCATAAGTCTGATTTCCCAATATAATTTTTATGTAGAACTATGACTAGATTTGTATTACACATTTCAAGATAAAAGGGTCAAAAATGTATTCATAGAAGGATGAAGTCAGAACTGGAGTTGGCTTTGAAAGAATTCCTGCCCCATTCTTAGGAATTTTGGTGAAAGTGACCCCTTTTAAGTAATCTCAGTCACCAAGATAAGGATGCAAATCCATCCTTTTAAAAGACCTAGGTCGTAATTAATTTAAAGCCTTGAAAAATTATACCTTATCTTCCTATCATATAAGGAATATGGAGCATCTGAAATACACATAATCTCATCAACGACATTTCAGTCTGTGTGCACATGAGGGGGAGATAAAAGAGTGATGGTTATTTAGATATTTAGGGAAAGAAGGCAATAATCTGATTTCATTAAAAGTGTCATTTACAGTTACTGATAGATATTCAGAGAGTACACTACTGGAGAAATTAATAAATTCACATTCACCAAACCTCAATGCACCTCCTGCCGGCCCGCCTGCCCCTCCTACTGGGTCGCTCCTGTGAGCACCCCCCGCACCCCCACTTCCCTCTGCTCCAGTCTCCCACCTTCCCTCCTCCTCTCACCTCTCCTAGCTGCAGCCCCGTTCTTCCTTAAATAATAAAGGCAAGTCACGGAAACGCTAAATCTACAAACCACCACCTCCGTCTCCCTTCCTATTACAGCCCAGGAAGTGTCCCTTCTCATAATAAAGGCAGTCTCCACATTTGCTTAGGATTTCGTTACCTTTCTTTTTTAGTAATCCCTACACCCAGGGTGGGGCTCGAACTCAAGATCCCCAGATCAAGAGGCTCATGCTTCTCCAACTGAGCCAGCGAGGCACCCCAGATTCCATCCCCTTTCAAGTCTTCAGAGACTTCACAGCTACCATTAGCCCCCCTAAGAAATGGCATCTTCACCACCTCCCATCGACTGGCTCATTACCCCAACATACAGACAAGGGCTAGTGTTTTTTTGTTTAAAAAGTTTCCCCCATGGGGTGCCTGGGTGGCTCAGTTGGTTGAACATCTGACTCTTGGTTTCAACTCAGGTCACAATCTCATGGGTTGTGAAATCAAGCCCCATGTCGGATTCTACACTCAGTGGGAAATCCTGCTTCAAGACTCTCTCCCTCTGCTCCTCGCCCCACGGGCGCAGGCACGCACACGTTCTCTCGGTCTCTCTTTCTCTCTCAAATAAATAAATAAATCTTTTAAAAAATTTTTTTAAATTAAAAGATGAAAAAATAAAGTGTCCCTCAATCCCTTCACCCCCTCTATTGCAACAGCCTTCTGCTCTCCTCCCACCCAACTCATCAACAGCTGCGATCACAGGGTACCCCTCCTCCTCCCTTCCCACTCAACCTCAGCCTGCTGCAACAGGCATCTCTGCTCCTCACATCACCCTCCCTGCCAGCTTGGGGACGCTCCGTGACCTCTGCCGGGCAGTGGGTAAGAAAAAGGGCTCTACCAGCCAGGCTGCCTGGGTCCAATTTCCAGCTCTGCTGCTCAAAGATGACATTACTTTGGCCAATGATCTAACTTCTTCATGCTTCTGTGAATTTATCTATAAAATCTCACATTAAATTTTGTGAACGCTTAATGAGACAATCATGCAGCCTTAGAACGTGATACATGTATATCTAAGCTCCAGGCCAAGGACTCAATGACTCCCACATTCAGTTCAGACCTCCTTTCTGATCTCCGCCTTTGAAATTCCAGCTAGCTGCATGAAGGGTCCACTACTGCAACTGACAGACATCTCTCATTCAACGAGCCCCCACTCAACTCTTTAACTTTCCGAGAGTCTCCCCTGGCTTTCCTGCTGTCGTTCGGTGAAGGCACTTCATCCGCAGTTTCTAAAGCCCCCAAATCCCACGAGTTATCTTTGATATTTCCGTCTCTCTCCACCATCAACTAGGTATCACTTTCAAAGTCTATTTAACATATTTTAACTTCTCCCCATCTCCACTGCTCCTAGTCTAGTATTCGAGTCTCTGTGTCTTTCACCTTGGCTATCCAGCAGACTTCTAAAATATCTCCCTGCTCCAGCCCCTGGCCCACTAAAATCCCATCTGTTCATTCTGCAGCTACTGTGATCTACTGAAAATGTACATGAGATCAGGCCACACCCCTGAGTAGAAGTCTTTAGAGGTTCTCAATGCATCAACAGCAAAATAAAGATGTCTTCACGTGGCTGACAGAGCCTCCAAGATAAAAGCCCTGCCCCTTTGATTCCTACACCCCAGACTGGCCTTCCTGTGTACCCCAGTGCATCAAATTCTTACCTCCACATGGAGTAGCCCCTCCGGGCCTTTGCAAAAGATATTGCCTCTATCTGAAATCTCCTTCACTGCCTTTTTTGGTTCTTCTCCTTCATGATTTATTATAAGTTGTAGTTGTATGTTTTTTGAAGTATTTATTTTTCCACTGTCAGGCTCCCCACAGGATATTCCAAGTTTTCTGAGAGCAGAGACATCTGTTCTTCTGACCTCTGGATATCCAGAACCAATCACACAGTAATGATTTTTGATCAAATATAATTTGAATTCTTTAGTTCCTCCACCATAAGGCTTAGCTTAAAGCAGTCTTGGATGTTATGTTCCCTCGTGTTACCACAAATGAATTACTGAAAGTCCCTTCTCAGTCCTACCAAAGTAACTTTGCCTGGCCTCACCATCTCCAAAATCAGAAGAGGAAGAACTGTACCAGCTAACTCAGAAACAGAGAGTCAGGGAATGACGGGCATGTGGCTGGCTGATATATGCGATGTGTAGCTCTAAAGAACTGCTAACTGGCCAACAGACAGTCAAGACACAGTGTTATGTGTCATGATGGATTCAAAGCAAAATGAACACATTTCAGTCCTTCAAAAGTTTGACTGTAACACAGAACATAAGAAATACACAAATAGATAAATGGGAGGAAGAAAGTGAATAGAGAGGTACAATTTAAGGGAGAAGCAGAGAATTCATGCTGAGAACAGGATTTGGGTTGAGCCTGCAGGGTAGCTAGGATTTCAACAGGCGATAGGAGGGGCGGGAAGGACTGTATGAGCAAAGCACATTCACATAAGAAAAAAGACAGGGGCGCCTGGGTGGCACAGCGGTTAAGCATCTGCCTTCGGCTCAGGGCGTGATCCCGGCGTTCTGGGATCGAGCCCCACATCAGGCTCCTCCGCTATGAGCCTGCTTCTTTCTCTCCCACTCCCCCTGATGTGTTCTCTCTCTTGCTGGCTGTCTCTCTCTCTGTCAAATAAATAAATAAAATCTTTAAAAAAAAAAAAAAAGAAAAGAAAAAAGACAGTCTGGATGGACTACTGGGTATAAATGGTATCATAATAATAGAGAGGCAAGAAAAATGGATTAGGGAACACATGGACAAAATGATCACCTTTGAAAATTCCAATGTCAACTGTCTAGCTCAAGAGACTGTTGAGCTGCTCGAAGCCAGAAATTTCTCTTCATCTGTGACTCCCAGTCTTTACTGTTCCACTCGCACAGTATGTGGGCTCATACTCACCATGATCCATTAAACCAAGTCCAAGCTCTGTCCTGTTTATCTACGTAATTTCCAACAGATGCTCTCCTCTTGTGGGAAGCAGTGGTTGGCCAGCTACGTGTGTTGACCTATGTGTGCACTCTTAGGCAATTCACAAGGTAAAGAAATAATCCAGTATATAGTCGTTTATGTATATTTAATCCTTCCCATGTCTGTGATGTTTTATTTTGTTGGGGGTAAGGTATACATATATTGAATCCAATATATTAAAATGCATAGATTATATTTCAGTCAATAAAGAAACGTACCATATTCGCATACCTAATTAGTGCTTCTTGATCTATCAAATAAAAGCACTTCATAGGACAAAGATTTTCTAATGCAGGCCAGATCTGCCCTCACCTACCCCAGGAAAGAGGACTGAATCTGCAGTAGACGAGGTCAAGCTCCGAGGCTCACATACCCCTCCAGTGGCTCCCTTTATGTTCCTCAGTCATCAGGAGGTGACTGCTGCCATTTCAAGGGTGCAGCATAGGGAGCACTAAAAAGGACTTTACCTCTCTACCTTGAGTAGAGAGGGGCTGCTCCTCTGCCTTGGGGCTCCTCCCCTTATGAAGGCCAGTATTAGAGCAAAATGGGAATTAAAGGCTGCTCTGGTGGGAAAATACAAGGACGGGAGGTTCTTTTTCAAAACTGCATGAATTCTTTAAAGCCATCTGACTTGTAATTAATAGGGCTTGAGAATGTGTCATCACTTTTATCGAAAGAAAGTGCACTCATACTGCTAAGTTATCAGGATCACCATGAGAACAACTCTGGCGTGACAGGTTTATGTAACTGGGAGCCCCATTTTCCTTACTTAATCTGCACATACCCAGATGAAGACCGTCTTGTTCCTATTCTCTTTGGCTACTGAAATGCAGCTCTAATGACTCTGTCACTAAGTGGCTGGGTGGGTCTAAAATTGTCTCCCAAAATCCCATCACAGCCTTCCACAAGCTCTGCTCCCTTCACGTGTGTCCTCAGCCTTCGAAATTCTTCGATCTGAAAATAAAAACAGCAAAACAGATTGATTACTTACTAGACAAGAACAAGACTGGAGTTTCCTAAGTGACTTAAAATACGCATAAATTTTAACAGTTTGAAATTAAGAAAATGAAAATTAATCTCCAAGAGAGTAAGACGTACTTAATCCTTCCAAACCTAAGACATTAGACATCGCTGCTGCACAAGGAATGCAGACAGCGGAAGGAGAGATAGTAAGGTCTCCAGACAACCCCGACAGCCACAGAAACCTGCTGGATTTGTTCATACCAAAATGAAACACACCTCTCAAAAAGCTCTCGTGCCTGTCTGTTACATAGTAAGAAGAGGCGAACAAATGAGTAAGTGGTCCAAGCATAGCTTTAATTAATGAGTTCTAGTATTACTGTATGTTAGCACTGATTAGGCCCTAGACTTATCAGATGGAGTCCTTCATCACAAGACTCTCGCAGTTGCTCTTCTAGCTTTTTGGAGAGCACAGGTCCGATGAAGCGCTCCAACTTTCCACAAATGTAAGCCCAACTTCCTCCCTTAGCAATATCAATTTTCACGTTCATCTCCCTTTCTCAGATGGCCTCCCCAGATCCCATGGATTCTCATTACTCGTTACGAGAGTCCCAGAGTCCCAAGCCTCCTAAGAATCCATATCCTGCCAGGACCCTCCGAGCAGGAGCTGAACAACAAGCAAACGTGATGAACATTCCCCAGACTCATTCCCATCAGTCGATTTATCTACAGGACTCACTGTCTGCCATTTCACTTAAATGCCCCACACAGTCTTCCTTCCTTTCACAAAAGAGGAAACTGAAAGATTAAGAGAGTTTCCACGTTAGTTGGGTCTGACAAGTCCAAGTCCACCTGCTCTTCTCCCAGCTCCACTGCCACGTCTTCAGAAATTCTCATCAGCCCAGTATAACCTGTATCCTCCATATATCTCAGGATGTGGAACAAATGTGCTTTAAACAGCATCGATCCCCCAAAAGTCCGCCAGGTGTGTATCACAGGGCTTTATCTACAAAAGTTCTTCCTATAGCACAGCCACGGAAATCTGCCCTCCAAGAACTAAAATGAAATGCAGGAGATCCACGAATTAGGGGTTCTAATAAAAGTCTAGAAACCCCCCGAGACTTTAAGAGCTCATGAAACCCCTGAATGAAATACAAAATTTTACATGTGCATTTCCTAAGAAGAGGTTCCCAGGCCCCAAAAGAATGGACTCTCACAGGATTCTAATATTCCAACTATTTATACATGTTGGGAAACAGAGCTGAGGGAAAAGGAAGTCACTTGTTACATCAGAATGCAAGTTAGAAATCTAACCTCTACGATCTTATTTTCTCATGTCTCCAAATGATTTCCCTAAATGTTGACTTCCCTACATGGGATAAGACTGACCCACCTGGCACTGCCCTGTTGGTTTGCTTTTTTATAATACCTGCATGCTGTCCTTCTACAGAAGTGCTAGTGACATAAGCAATTAGCTGTTTACTCTACACAGCGGTTTTTCCCTAGACCTTCTTGGGATCTTAGGTTGGGAAAATGGGCATCACCTATTGTTTGCTGCACCTGGAAAACTTCCAGAGCCAAGGCTGCATGAGAATCCCCCGTCATTATTTGTGGAATGTATTTTTACTGAGTTTTGTCTAAGCATGGAGTGGAAAGGAACCCAGCCAGGCTTTTTCAAACAGGAGAATATGGAGGTGAAGGTAGCTGGGTTCTGCATCAAAAGCCCAGTTCAGGGATGCCTGGGTGGCTCACTTGGTTAAGTGACTGCCTTTGGCTCAGGTCATGATCTCGGGGTCCTGGGATGGAGCCCTGCATCAGGCTCCCTGCTCAGCGGGGAGCCTGCTTCTTCCTCTTCCACTCCCCCTGCTTGTGCTCTCTCTCTCTGTCAAATAAATAAATAAAATCTCTACAAAAGATAAAAATAAAATAAATAAAATTTTAAAAAGCCCAGTTCACACCCTGGCTCTGACCCAAATGGCCAGACTACATCATCTCTTTAAGCTTCAGTTTTCACATGGATATAAGGGATGACAATAATAGCATTCGCAAGGACAGTATAAGCAGCGAGATAATTCATGAGAATCACTCAGCATACTTCCACAGCACACAGGAGTGTTCAGCAGATACTGGCACAACTTCTTTTGAAGTCAAACCTTTCAGCATCTTGCGATAAATATTTAGCTACAATTTTCTGTGCAAAAAGTAGACAGGAAATAATAAACCAACTGACTGAGGAAACAGAAAGTCCTGCCCTCCTCGCGCCCCCTTTACGTGTCATCACACATAATGGCTGCAAGTAGGATCCACACACCATGCATGGGGTCGCTGATGAGCAACGGGGACTAGAAAGTGCACTGCCTAAGCATATTTTAAGAAAGACTCCATTTCTGATTGACTTTGAGACTTACATTAAAGCTAGGTTAATTTTATATTTACATATTCTGAACTGACGATAAATCTCTCAAGCCCCAGACCTCAGCCTGAAGCAAACGCTGTGACAACAGCTTCTTCTAGGACAGACGAACAGAATCCACAGCCAGCCAGTCTCAAATCTACTGCATTCTTGGAGAGAACTGTTTCACAAGAAATGTTTTTCTCTGATCATAGCAACACTTTGAAGACTTCAAACATCAACAGAGATCGAGGGGAAAACACGTCTTTCTGAAATGCCAATTTTTCTGAAGTAACCACCCCTCAAAACCTTTAGTCACTTCAAATGGTTTCAAGCGCGTTATCTCCCACTGAAAAGAGAGAGAGTGAGAAACGAGCGGAATAATGTTTCAGGATGAAAGTCTGCAAGGAAATTCAAATGTCAGGGCTGTACAGAGACTATCCCTATCACACGTATCAGTAGGGATGATTTCGTCAATTTTTAATGCTACTCTACTTAAACATGGCTATTGGTTTTTAACCAATTTAAAAGAGAGAGAGAGAGAGTACAGAGACCGAAGCTTCGGGGAGAAATGCTTGTCTTCTGAAGGCAGCAGTGCTGAATAGCTACTCTCTGGATCAGGCGTGCACTCCACTTGGTCTAAAGCATTGACTCCAACCTTCACTGACTCACGAGCCAGATTATTCAAAGTTCAGCTTTAAAACCGCTTTCTTTAGGAGTGCATTTAAAGTGCTAATTAACAGGACTTGGGGTTTGGCACTAATTATTTTTAAAAGTTCCCAAGTTCCTGTGCATATCTTCTAACAGACTTCTTTTCAATTGCATCTCTGTTACCACGTCAAAAGAGAAAAAGAACACATCAAAGTCAACGTTCTCATCTTATTTTCTTTTATTATCAGGCAATGACAATACATGAATTAGAGTAATATAATTCTTTATGGCAGCAATCAAGGAAGAGTCAAAAGCCAGCTATCCTTAAATAGTCCATAAATACATATATATACTGAGATTATATGTCATTGATAGGACTCTCCACCTTTTATGTACTCAGTCTTACCATTTCTGTTTATTTCATTTTCTTCAACCCACTATCTCACTTTTTTTCTAAAATCATTGCTTTTTTTTTTTTTTAAGACTTCTCATGCATAAACCAACACCTCTGTCACTGACTCCTTAGTCTCATCTTCCTGATTTGTCTGAGGAAGAGCTCAGAGAAGAGAATATCCTCTGCCCAGTAAGACTGATGCCAACCTTCCCTTATTCCGATCCCAGTCCTGGTCTCCGCCACGGGTCTTCCCATCTTCACTTGAGGGCTGTGACCAATGAGCCACACATACGCAAACTTCGTCAGGAATTACAGTCTAGAGTTCGTGACCCCAGAGGAGGTGCTCTCCATCATGGGAGACACTGAGGAAATACATCCAAAATTCCAAGTGCCTAAAAACCACACAGTTTAAGAAAGGGAAGAGGGAGGGGCGCCTGGGTGGCACAGCGGTTAAGCGTCTGCCTTCGGCTCAGGGCGTGATCCCGGCGATCTGGGATCAAGCCCCACGTCAGGCTCCTCTGCTATGAGCCTGCTTCTTCCTCTCCCACTCCCCCTGCTTGTGTTCCCTCTCTCACTGGCTGTCTCTATCTCTGTCGAATAAATAAATAAAATCTTAAAAAAAAAAAAAAAAAAGAAAGGGAAGAGGGAGCGTCCCAGGAGAGAGAATCTAGAGTTGCGCTTTCTCAGTGTGGCCACTGAGCGTCTGAAATGAGGCTGGTCTGAACTGAGATGAGCTGGAAATGCAGGACACACCCTGGAAGTCAGACTTAGCATGAAGTAACCGTGTAAACAATCCCATCTGTGATTTTTTATATTCATTACATGTTAAAATGGTTTTTGGGCTACTGGGTTAAAATACACTATTTAAATTAATTTCAGATATTTATATTTAGAATGTTTTATTGTGGCCACTAGGATTTTAATCTTATATATGTGGCTCACGTGGTGTTTCCATTGGATATTCAACACTTCCCTTAAGAAACTCTGCATTCTGGTGTTAGAGTGCCGTTCTAAGTTACACATGGAGGTAAATGCCAGTAGAAATGGGGGTCCTCAAAGTGTGCTTCCTGGAATAAGTTCCTACCTCAGTCCTACTGGATCACCAACTCTGGGGTGGGGTCCGGCAATCTGTGTTCGAACAAGCCCACCCAAGTTTGAGAATCACGGATGCAGAAGAAAATTCACAACAAATGTTCCCAATCCGCTGAAATCATTTTCAAACATGACCATGCGGTGGTCCCACAGCAACTTGGGTCTTCAGGGTTAACAGCCCCTCAAAACCCATGTGGGGAGCATAGAGACAAGAAAGGCCCTGCTGCTGAGTCCTGGACCTAATCAGACCTCATTGGTCGCCCAGGAGCAGGTGGGCTCTCAGATCCCACCGGCCAAGCATACACCATGCCCTTACTTGGGCTGTCCTGGGAAGTGTCCCATTCTCAACCTCTAAGAAATATGTAATGATGATATTCGGTATTTTTTTATTCTGTTCTCGGAATCTCATCTCCAAACATAACAATTCAGCTGAAAATTTTTTTTTCCTTCAGCTTCTTAATGCTTCGACCACTATTTATTGAAAAGTAATTTAACAGTTACAGATCACAGCAAAATAAAAGAAAATTACACTCCTTCAAATCCATCCAATTGCACGTTTTTCTCCCCTAGCATATGGTATATGCTAACCAAGAATAAGATGAAAAAATTCAACTGAGCAGAGGCTTCCTCTAGAATTCTGAGTGCCAGGAAGATGTGAATGTTCCATGATAGGCCTAACTGTCAGCACTACACGTCGACAGCAGATGACTCCTCCTTAATGGAGCTACTGTGCATTTCATTAAAAACTACGATGATTTAGAGCCTTTTCTTTAATGTGGCTAGTGCAGACATTCTTATCCTATGGCAGATGGTATATTTCAAGACACCAATTGTTTTCATAATAATACCCAGCAGCTTAATTTACATACATTAACCCTATGATCTAAAGGAAACATTTTTCTCTTCAATACAAAGTTTAATATTTCTTATATATACTCAGCTCTGCAGACTCTACCTACTATTTGCCTTTCCTTTTGTTATTTTATATACAAATAATATTTTATAATCCTTCCCTCTGTCTCTGTTCCTCTTTAAGAGCAATAATATGAGAGGTCTCAATTTTTCTTGGTCTAAATTCTGGAATCCCATCTCTCCCTTTGGTCCGTCTCATTTTTACTGCCCTCTCTGAACCTTTTCTATTTTTGCTCTGCTTTCTCTGAAGTTATATGAGCAGCAACAGTGAAACATTTGAGTCAAGAACAGACTAATTTATGTTCTCTTAAAATTATAATTTTTTTCCAAAATCACTCTAAATTGCATTTTAATATGTGTGTGCGTGTATGTGTGTGTGCACATGCGTGCACACTTTAACACCCCTGCTCTCTGAACAGCTGTTGTAATAGAGCTTGGTGCTAATACTACCTAAATCTTTTTTCTTAAAAACCTGCAGCTAATTGGAAAGTCATCTATTTTCGAGAGCAGTTGATGTTATTCCTTCCAATACACATCCCTTTGGATGTGGCTCCCAATTGGGAAGATGGGGCTTTTCCCAACAATCAAGGAACATGACTTGGTGGGTTAGGGTTATTAGAGTCTGTCACTGGCCTTACTCAAAGGGACAATAGAAAGGAAGGTTCCCTTTGAAGCCAGCCAGACACAAAGGCAGGCACAGTGATTTGTCTCTGAATTTTGGCATAACGTGCTAGTCGACAGGGGAGTACAACGTTATTGCTCACATTTACAGAACACCAGTTAACATTCACGGTAGAGTTCAGCAGTAACATTCCCATGCACTAACATGCTAGCAAGGGAATCCTTAATGGGATTCCAAGAGGAATTGAGAATGTTCTCTTTTGTGGCTCCACAAGGTTAATCCCAGCTAACTTCAATAAACAGAAATTTATTGTGGTGATAAAGTTTTATTTTCCACTAAAAGGTTTGATCTATTTTAGAAAAATACCCCAAAATGAAGCAATGCTGAACAAACAGGACGGTAGACTCAGCTGCTTCTATTCCATCTCCATGCCTGAGGCCTCTCCTCATGGCTCAATCCAATTAATACTTTTCTGCCCTTCCCTTCATGTGTGTGCAGAATGGGATACTTTCCATCTCTCCACTCCCTCCTCCTTGAAACTCACACTTCCCTTGGCTTCGACATTACACCTTCTTGTCTGCTTTGGAGATGTGATGTCAGCGAGAGAAGTGACTTGGAGAGTAGTGGGTCCCATGGGACCCTACCAGCTTTGAAGAGTTCTCTTATAAAAGACTTCTCTTATAAAAGTTTTCTCAGGAAAACCTCCCAAGAGACCGTTTCTCCCATGTTCTCCATTCTTCTTTTCCCATACTTTTTTCTTGGATATCTCATTTGTTTGTGTCCATTGGCTCCTTCTCTTATGCCAATGATCCCTAAATCTGTATGCCCACCTCAGTCTCTGAAGGTCTCATTCTGTGTTTCTGTCAAAAGAAACCAAACTCCTCCAACTGAGGACACAAAACATAGGCCATAAAGGTAGAAACCTTCTCTAGTACCAGTGAGATCTTCCTGACAAGGTCTCATATAGAAAGAGGGTCTCAAAGGAACTGTGATGTCATAAAGGACAAGAGTTGAAAGGGGACAGTGGTTAAGCACCCAACACTGATAATCACCATGAACTGGGTTGGATCCCAAAACCACCCAGTGGCATCTGGGCCCATTTCTATAAGGTACAGTTATTTGTCACTTGGACGGGCAGCACCCACCCTACTTAAATTCTCTGAGGCAACTGTCACTATTAACTTCCTTCCTCCACATGTTGGCCATCCTCTCTGCCATCCGGGTCTTACGATATCGCTCCCTCTCAGCTGTCCTGAAGCCCTTCTTAGCTCCCTGCATGGTGCCATCTCCTCCAGCTGCACTGAGGTGTGGCAGTCAGCTGATTGTCTTGTCTCCTCCTCTACTTGAGCTCAACTCATCATCAAATCCATTTCTTCTTCCTGCACATGAATCCTGAATGCACTTTCCAGCCTCCCCTTCAGTCCCATGTGCCCATGTGGTGGAGCTCCAGAAAGAGAAGTCAAAGAGTAAGTGTTCACCATTTCTAGGACTGGCCCTTACAAAATCCCCCTGGAGATCCTTCACTCTCCCCTTTCTACCAGCTATGTGCCCACATCTAGGGAGATCTTGGAAGCGAGGCACGGACAAGAGTGTCTCTCAACCTGGTTCCCAGAAAAACTGCACAGAGAGAAGCCTTCACCATGAATCAGAAACCCACTTGATGGATTCTGAATGAAAAATAAATTTCCCCTGGGGTGCCTGGGTGGCGCAGCCCTTAAGCATCTGACTCTTGGTTTCAGCTCAGGTCATGATTTCGGGTTTATGAGACTGACCCCTGCATCAGGCTCTGTGCTCAGCAGGGAGTCTGCTTAAGATTCTTTCTCCCTCTGTCCCTTCCCCCGAGTTTGCACGTGCACACACCCGTGTTCTTTCTCTCTCTCTCAAATAAATAAATAAATCTTTCAAAAAATAAATAAATAAATCTCTTCTGTGATAGGTCAAGGAAATGTTGAGGTCCATCTATTACAGCAGCTACCATCTTTGTGGTTAAAATCCAAACCCATAATTATTAGCCCAAACTTCTATCCCTAACATTGGACTCAAATTTCTAATTTCTTCCCTGTCCTTTACCAGACTTACTCCTAATATTTTTCAGGAATTATTCCCTGTCCCTCCCAGGCAGGTTGGGCTTCTTTCCTGTGTGTTTCTGGAGCACCTTACTTCTCACCATCAACAAAACCATCTATATGATTGTTTGCCTCTTCTACTCTATGGTAAATATTTCGAGGGTAAAGACTGTTTTTTTTTTTTTAAAGATTTTATTTATTTATTCGACAGAGACAGAGACAGCCAGCGAGAGAGGGAACACAAGCAGGGGGAGTGGGAGAGGAAGAAACAGGCTCCCAGCGGAGGAGCCTGATTGTGGGGCTCGATCCCATAATGCCGGGATCACGCCCTGAGCCGAAGGCAGACGCTTAACCGCTGTGCCACCCAGGCGCCCCAAGACTGTTTTCATCTCTGTATTCTTTGTGCACTTCCTTGGCACTCAGGGAAAGTTTCTTTTAAGAACATAGGGATAAATGATTAAATAAGGGATTTGTCATATTAAAAATATGAAAGCCTAAAGGTGGTATGATCAAAGTCTGTAAAAGGATGGAGAAGCTAAATTGGGAAGTTTTAAAATTAATCCTTAGAAAAAGAAAAATAAGAAGAAACTGTTAAAGGTTGAAAGGATTTTGAAGATTTAAGGACAAGCAAAGGGAAGGCTTTACTGAGTAGTTAATACACTTAAAGTTCTTAGACAGTGATACAGGATGTAATAAAAATTTGTAAAAAATCATTAAAGGAAACTTCATTTGTTTGGAGTACAGCCTAAGCCTTCTGAGGTTGATCATGAAGGAAAAACTATAGCCTTTTAGAACACATCCCTTAGATCCCTGGAGGATAGGAGACATTTAAAGCACCTCTTTTCTAATAATGCCAAAATCATTATTTAAACCCATTATAATGATGTTGCCTCATGTTCCACCAGCTAACATCCCATGACAGTTCAACTCGGTGCCCCCACCCACTGTGCATCAGCATTTAGAGCACCTATACAAAGCCCAAGGTGAGAAGAGGCAACCAGAAGGGGAGCTAGAGAACAGTCCGGCTCCTTCCAGAGCATGCTTTTTACCTCCTTCACCCTCCTGGCTTACAGAACGTTTCCCGTGCAAGCCAAGGAAGAAGTATAACAAAGCCCACATGACTCACAGAAATAACCAACATTTTCACTTCCAAGACCTTTCTCCTCTCCACTCCTGGGGAATCCCACATAAAGAAATAACCAGATTAATCAAAAGTCTGACTATTTCGGTGACTTCTATTTACTCTGTAAAAACTAACTTTTAAAATACAGATCATAAATGATAGCTGGGTTTTATTCATCCCTGACCTTTCAATTGCTTTCACTGGTTCAAGACATCTCACTTTCATCTGTGAAGATGTGACTGATCTAAAGGGAGCTAAAACATAACACAGACATTTCCCTTTTACAGAAACAATATTTAACCTTTAACTCAGAACTTCTTCTGAAAGATTTAACGTGCTGTACTCACCTGCAGCTGGGATATAGTTAAAGGGTATCGGAATAATATCCAGGTAACACCTTCGCTGCAAGGTGGAATGGTAAGAGAGCCTTCGTACACCCAATAATCCCGCAGCAAAGGATCTGTGCAACCGTGTGGACATGTCACGAAAAGCTAAGTTAGTTAATAATAATTTTGAAGATGCCAACAATAATTGTCAAACTTACAAATTGTCTAAACAACACCTTTCAGAAGGAGGTTCCCATTTTTCAGATGGGAAAACTGAACCACAGAGGGTTACGTAATTTGCCGAAGGTCACTCGGCTAATAACCGGCAGAGCCAGGACTCAAAACCAAGCAGTCTGACTTCAAACACTGTGTCTTTAAACATTCTGTTCTAGCTCTCTCTAGATCTATCTCCCTCAACAGCAAAATACTAAAGTCCTATTATGACAGGACAAAAGAAATCATTCTTATGAAATCTTTTAGTTCTGCGTTAGAGGAGTTCACGGTCAAATATGATGGATAAACGTTCAACACATGGCAAAAACTGGTTGTTGTAAAGCAATTAAATGTAGGCTATAGAAGATACAATGTATCAGCCTATTTGATTTAGTTTAAAACACCAAGAAACAGCACATAATTTAGGCAGAAAAATGTGAAGACCAAAATTTTGTACAAAACAACCTTTAACTACAAAGTATGTTTTGAGTATTTTATACACAATTCTTACACGTTTAGGTATACCTAAATAATTAGAATAACATCTATATGACAGGTGAACTGCAAAGAGTTTACCTTATAAAATTAGATATAAACTTTATTTCACTAGAGATTAGAAAAACCTCACTGACCAATCCTAGAAGTATGTCAGTTATGTTATTATGCTCATGCTTTACAAAGAGGTAGGAATTTTTGCAAATGAAAATCCAAAAGAAACTCTTGAGAGAATAATAGAAAAAGTGACAAAATGCTTATTATTTCAAAAGGTTTACTCCCATGTTTAGAGCAATCTGAAACTGCTACCTACTACAGAGAATGTAAATTACAAAGAAACTTGATTAATTATAGTTACATGTATTTGGAGGTGAACAATGCAATCATATTCACACAGTTAAAATTCATCTTATGCGAGCAAGACTAACACCTACCTGGTAATAAAGTGTTAGGATTAAAGCAGGGTATTGTTTTGGACTTCCCCTGAAAAAGAAAAATATTCACCCTATGTTATCATAAGATTCCTAAATTTTAGAATAAAAAAATTATTAGCACTAAAAATCCAGGTTGACATCTTTTCTGAATGGCATCCTGGGCCCCACACGTCAGTAGATGTCTCCCTATCTTTTCCCCGGAGCCACAGCAGCTGACTCCAACAAGACACCCTGCTCTCAGTCCATGGCTATTTCTCTGCGACCACACTTCAGTGTTCCCTATAATTTCAGAGTGAAACTTACAACTGTCTGCCTAGCGTCCGTCTGTCCCACTTTTCCTGCTCCTCGCACATCCACACCAGAGACTTGGGCTTCGGTGTAAAATGCCTGAACCCTGGTTCAGAGAATTCTTTTGAAATGACCTTCCTCCTGCTACTCTGACCTCAGCTCCTAACCTCTTGGCATTACAACCTGCCTCTTAAATTCTCATTTTGTTTCACTTGCATTTGGTTAACTTGTCTCTATGATCTAGTTTAGAAGCTCTCTTCCTGCACAGAAGGAAAACTAACACCCGAATGAAAAATATTCAATTCTATGGTGCCTGGGTGGCACAGTCGGTTAAGCATCTGATCTTGGTTTCGGTTTAGGTCTTGATCTCAGGGTCCTGAGATCGAGCCGGAAGACAGGCAGTGCACTGGGCATGGAGTCTCCTTGAGAATTGCTCTGCCTCTTCCTGCCCCTCCAGCTTGTGCTGTCTCTCTCTCAAATAAAATCTTTTAAAAAAAATATTCAATTCTAATCAACTGTTTATCAAAGTTGTATTTAAATGTCAATGAATTAAAATAAATAAATAATTTCATAAAATATTTGTGCCATTGTTCAATAGTCACATTTGCAATCTCTACTTTAAATAGTGCCACTTAAACTGCTCAGGCCCTAGAGGCAAACAGACCTGTCCCGGTAGGTGGAGGTCTGCTCTAAGATTTCTCTATCAATGCAGACACAACAGGGCAAGTTAATGCGTAACCTCGGAGTCTCTTCCTTACTTCCAGGAACTATTTGACACATGAAAGAAGCCAGCTTACTTGCTTCCCACCAGCCCCCTGTATTCCTGTAAGACTGACGTCCTGTGAGCTGAAGCAATAAAAGAAAATTTCTCAACCCACTTCCATTGGACAAATGTCAGTCAAGATGTGTTCTTCCCCCTTCTTACCAGCTTTTTGACTAGTCTGTGCTTTCCCTTGGTAGCTGGATTCATTCTAAGCCTGCTCGAGAAACCTATCGTAGCTGTTTTTGCCTAGTCCAAGATGCCTGGGCTTGCGCTGGCCTAGAGCTAATGAGACTTCATTCCCAGACTGACTTTGGATCGGCCTTGGGTCTTTGAATCTCTGTGCTGCATCTGCAGTAGCCCATCCAGGACTAAACTACTGCCCTCCAAGGCCACTCAGATTCAGTCGATGCACCATGAGTGTAAAAAGTACTGGTTATAACAGAACTTGGCTTCCCAGCAAAGCGGGGCTGAATCACCACAGAGGCATCTCAAACTAAGTCACCTTCTCTGAGATAGGTGATCTCACAGCTTAGGTGTACTTGTCTTTTTTCTTTTTTTAACATAAATGCTTTGAAGTACAGTTGCCATAATTTTTGTTTCATTTACACAACTCTCCTATAACCAGTGGGCCGAAAGGGTTAACTGCAGGCCCGGATTGCTCAAAAAGCTGTCTTGAGGCCCGGCCTTGATCGGCTCTGAGGTCCTGGACTATTCTGCCTGATTAGAGTGTTTCCCTAAGCCTGAGGCCTTGGGCCACGCTGTTGGGCCAGATCAGTTTATCCTGACAATGTGATTAATGATGAAAATTTGGTTTGGCTGGGGCTGGGGGTGGGAGGGATGGGGTCAGAGTAGCGAAGGTTAGTTACACAGACACTGCCTACGCTCACATGACTGACCCGAATAACACCCCCGTTCACGAAGGCTCAGCGAGGCTTCTCTGGTTGGTCACACTTCACACGTGTTGTGGCATGTCACTCCCAAGAGATTTTGGTTCATCCCCGTGTGATTCCACTGGTCGGGCAATAGCTGGAAGCTTGTGCCCGGTTTCTCCTGGACTCGGCCCCACGCACCTTTGCACTACCCTTGTTTTTGGTCTGTATCCTTCCTCTGTTATAAACCACAGCCATGAGAATAACAGCTACTCTGTGAGTCCTCTGAGAGAACCATCAAATCGGAAAGTGGTCTTGGGAACCGCTTTCATAACCAGTATTTTTATTTTCTTTTAAATAAGAACTTACCTTGTACTGAATATCCTGGAGGATTTCAGTCACGGCCTTCAAGCCTACGTGTTCTTTTCCTATCTGCAATACAAAAAGCACAAACCATACGACAATCTTTAAATACTTCTCTTTCATTCAAAAGAACTAACAGAAAGTTAAGCTCAAGTCCACCTGAATTTCCTTCTCCAGGAATAAGTAAATGACCTTTTCACTAATAACCAGGTCAACATCTACATAGGGCGATTAAAGTTGTAAGAGAGGCTAGTACAAGAAAGTATTAGTTCTTAGACATTTTCAAGAATTCGTTCTAAATTCATCTTACTGTGTTCAGATTATCACCCACTGTGCCATCTGCAGTCGACCCCTGAACAATGAGGAGTTTAGGGGCACTGACCCTTGTGCTGTTGAAAATCACGTATAATGTTTGACTCCCCCCCAAAACTGAACCACTAATAGCCTACTGTTGACCAGAAGCCTTACTGTTAACAATAGTCGATTGACACGTATTTTGAATGTGACATGGTATGATATACCCTAGTCTTACAATAAAGTGAGCTAGAGGAAAAAATATATTAGGAAAATCATAAGAAGGAGAAAATACATTTACAGTACTGTAAAAAAATCCATGTATAAGTGGACCCATGGAGTTCAAAGTCATATTTATTCAAGGGCCAACTGTGTATCAAATGATATAATACTATAATATAAACATCTCAAGGATATTTCTGAATTAAAATTGATCAGATTACAAACCCTTTCATTTTTTACCTCTGACATTTCTAGATCATTGTTACAAAGATCGTACCCATGCTGGGGGTGGTGGGTGGCTCAGTCAGTTAAGCATCTACATTCAGCTCAGGTTGATCTGGGGGCCTGGGATCGAGTCCCGCTCACTCTCTCTCTTTCTCAAATAAATAAATAAAATCTTTTTAAAAAGATTGGATATAATTGTATAATCACCATTTTATTCTTAAATATATCCGAATATGCTGTTCATAGCTATTTTAAAACATTATATATCATTACATATTTTTAGTGTATAAAATGCTCCAAAGAATGTGAGATTTCAAAAGAAATGTGACATTAAGTATTCTCGACTTTAACTTTAAAAATTGTAAGTGCCATCTGATTTCCACTTTTCAACCAGGTTTCAATGGTCCGTGATAATGGAGGACAATAACGACAGGACGTAATTTAAAATCTGAGATAAACAATGTTAATCATTTGCTTTTTCTCTTCCACACAAATTTGTGCAGGAGGACCTACAGGGGCTAGAAAAGCTGTCAGCGTGTCCCCATTCCCTGTTTCTCGCCACATGCACCCTGTGTGAAATATGCTGGGTGAAGGGGCATCAGAGAAGAAAGACGAGACAAGACACTTACATAACCTAAGACAGGCCAATCGGTTCCAAAGAGTCAAGACTTCAACTCTTTCCCAAGGGCCTGCAGTTCCTCAGACAGGCTTTAAAGATGGAAAATGAATCCTCTAGGTTAAGAAAATAATAGTTCAGGCAAAGGCATGCGTGAGTGCCGAAGCCTGGGCCCGATCTTCTCTCCGCTGTACTGGCTTACCCGTGCGGGAGCATTTGGACGACCACGCCTCGGCTGGCTGGCGTGTTTTCCTTCCATGCATCTCCTGTCAGATGATAACTCTTTGAAGAGCCCTTATCTGAATGCTGTAAGGTCATATGCTGTAGCGGTTCAGAAGCAAGGCCGCTTACGCTGGCCTGCGGGGTTCGGATCCCGACTCGGTTTTTAGCCTTAAGCAAGCTTCCTTAACCTCTCTGTCCTCCAGCTGCCTCATCTATCCAGAGGCGGAGGGGCGGGGAGGGGGGATAGAAGTGACAGCGTTGAAGAGACGACTACCACCAAGACCTGAGAAGAGGTCGTGGACCATCCGAATTCAGTTAATATCACCCACTATTATCCTTGCTCAGAATGCCAAACAGCACCAAATACAGTTTTTCCCTACAGCAGCACTTAACCCTCCAGGCTCCTCCTCCCGTGAAGATTCTTCCCTTTAAGGGCAAGAGGTTTCAATCTGCAACACACTCCAGCTGTTGCTCCCTCTCTTCCCTTTCCTTCTTTGCCAGATTTCTGTAGGAAGAGGTGATAACCTCCACACAGCAAGTACAGACGCTACTCTGTACGAGGACAACACAGCCTGGTGTCACGAGTCGGCCAAGAACCATGAGACCCGTCACCTCCTTACCTCTCACCATCCAAAATGCAACCCGTCAGCCCCGCCCTGCCCTGGTCCTGTGCTTTGCCACTTCTCACCCTGACCTCACCTCCTCTCCGCTGTGCCCTCTGCAACAGGGTGCCACAGCCTGCTGCTCTGTGTGAACCCCTCAGGTCTGCCCAAGGCCCAGCTGGCCCGGGCCTTCCGAGTGGACGCTGTGCAGTGTCCCCCAGGGACAGGGCTGAAAGCTGTGGTCAGTGCCCTGCTGGGCCTCCGATGGCTACTCTGAGCCCAGGCACAATGCCATCCTCCTCAGAGTGGACCGTTCTCCTCAGACACTACCATGCTCTACTTCTGGGGAAATTAAACTGTTTTTAAAAAATGACCCACTGGTCACTCCCTCATTGTCATCCCCGCCTGCCATCAGTACAGAAGACTTCAACTCCCTGGAAGGCGTCTTTCATCCCTGGGTCCTCCTAAATCCTCTGTTCCGCAAGACATCGACGCAACCATTTGTGGGAATTTTCTGCTCTTCTACTTGGCTAGAGAACAATCCACAAGATCTTGTCCTGTACCATCTATGATGTTCAGTGGCAAGTGGGTCTCCCATCCTGACTGTCGAGTCTGTTATCATTCCCCTCCTGGGCTATTTCAAAACCCAATCCCACACCCATGCTTCCCTTGCTCTAGAAATCATTCTGCTTTGTATGTCTCAGAGATAATGATGGTCATCAGGCACAAGCTCCTTTAACTTCTCGCCTTTCTTCACCTTTAAATCCATCCCAGTTCTACCCACTCTTCCTTCCTGACCCTCTGTTTTGGAGAAAGGGTGGGAGCCCCCTCGTCTCCGAAGTTAGTCTATCCACAAAAGCTCTCTATCCTGCATCCTCTCGTCTCCTCCAGAACTCTTATGCATCAAGTATCCCTTTTTCCCCAGTATTTTTAAACTCTGCCTCTGCACTAGCGCTCTTTGCTCAGAATAAAAATACAGGCAGATCGCAGATCTTGAAATGAAACAAAGAGAACATTTCTGTACATCAGCACGAGTTATTACCCCATCTGTCTTTCTTTTCTTGAGCCATGCTTCCTGAAAGGGAAGCCGCTCCCTGCCTCTGCCTCTCCCTCTCCCCCGCCCATTTCCCACTCCTCCTGCCGAAGTGTGAGAGCCCCAGATGGACTGCAGTCCCTCTCCTCTCTGCTTCGGTGGACACTCCTCATCAGTCCTTCTTTCCTTCATGAAATTCTGCTCTCAGAGTTTCTGTAACTTTACTCTCTCCTCGGGGAAAGTTAGAACAAGTGTGCAGACTCGTTATCTTCCCCGGCCTACGACAACGAGCTTCTTCCTGGAACATTGATGCTGGTTCCCAGAGTCCTGGCTTTCAGTCTAATTCTCCATTAGTCCACACCACCTGTCCTATGCTAAGGATCAGTAAATGGAAATATTCTCATATTTGATTCCACTCACAAATATTTATTGAATACCAACTCCAGAGGTAAAACAAACATGTTGACTTCCCTTCTCTACAGGACTGCTCAGTTATTTGTATCATTTTATTTTATTCTTATTTTTTAATAACAAGACATTGCAGGGGTGCCTGGTGGCTCAGTCATTAAGCGTCTGCCTTCTGCTCAGGTCATGATCCCAAGGTCCTGGGCTCGAGCCCCACGTCAGGCTCCTCCACTGTGAGCCTGCTTCTTCCTCTCCCACTAGCCCTGCTTGTGTTCCCTCTCCTGCTGTGTCTTTCTGTCAAATAAATAAATAAAATCTTAAAAAAAAAAAAAAAGACATTGCCTTCTACTGCTATTGCCTCAACTTCTCAAAGTTGGGCGCTTTATTAACTTCTTCAGGTTACAAAAGTAGACATCAATAGTTACCACTTTAGTACACTAGAGATGATCAAAACATTTTTACCGATACCCCGATACCATGATTTCATTCTACTTATACAATGCAGTTATAAAATAGAAGGAATACAGGGCCCTGCCTGTAAAAAAAAAAAAAAAAAAAAAAAAAAAAAAAAGCCGTGAAGTAAACAGTAAGAAGGTTCATTTAAAACTGTAAGAATTTGCTTTTAAATTCTATGATGTGTCATACTTTTAAGATACTGATTTTAAAATATTAAGAGGCTAAAACTTTAAAATATGAAAAGGCTTAAAATTAAAATATTAAAAGGCTAAAATATTCAGTGGCTGCTTCTAAACGTCAATAGACAAATACCTGAGAAAGAAATTTATAATGGAAAATTGTTGTGCTGAATAATAGGACTGAAATATATACAACACAAAAAGAGCAGGGGACCCTTTGCAAAGGCCCCACTCTCTTCAGAAAATTAAGTTACTAACAATCACTGGGCTAATATTACTGCTCTAGTCCCACGTCCTCCAAGACGCAGCCCGGAACCACGCAGAACTGCAGAGTTACAGCAATGGTTTCTGGTCTTGACAGTGACCCCAAATCTGTGTGTGACTACGACCAGTGACTGACCGCTGTGGGCCTTGCTTTCTCTTCTGTAGGATGGGGAAGGAGAAAGCAGGGTCTCGTCCACCTCTTAATCTTTTAGGACATCCAACAGATGATAAGACAAAGTTAAAAAGATTCATGGTGGGGGGAACCAGATGAGATCTTTACTTTTTAAAGTATGTAGTCTGTTTTTGTATGTTCCACAAAATTTAATTACTATCCTTTGCCCACCACAGAGCTCAAATCTAAACTTTATACTGACTATATCCACCCAGATCTTTGCCAGTCTATTTTATCAGTGTTTCCTATCGGACACGTCAAATCATCTTGGAGTGAAAATTACTAATAACAAAGAGCTAAAAGAGCCGACTACGTGATTACGTTATTGATTTTTCTTCGATTTCACAGCAAGCGAGGGTCCAAAACCATTTTCTAAAATTCTTTTTGATTAATAAAATGAACTCTGCCTTCAGGAGACATTTTCTCCATCATTTCTCCAAAGACCCTGAAGGCCAGTTGGAAGAAGATGTCTACGAACTAAATGAACCATTTTCTACCAATGAATATGGCTGCTCTCTCACAAGCCAGAAAAATCAAGTGTTCTCTTCAGATCACCTGTGTTCTCTGTACAAGGAGATTCAGAAGTCATAAAATTGAGAGAGAACACAAAATAGTCTGCAAAGGAGTTAGAAGTAAGCATCTCTGAACAATACAACAGTCACGGCAGGAGATCATTTACCTGGACAAACAAGGCAATGATGGCAATGCCATGTGGCTTCCCCACGGCCTCGTCAATACTGCCAAACAGGGTGGAGTTCCAGTGGATCAGGTGGAGCTGGGTAAACAACAGACAGGTGGTCTCATGAGTAATGCATTTCTGGTGAGAACAACAAAGACAGATCGACTTCTCCGTAACTGTATCGGCTACATCTCTAGGGTACCACACGCACAGAAGTATCCCAAGTAGACACACACAGAGCACTGCTTTAATCCAGGTCCTCTGTCGTTCTGCCCTTCCTGCTTCTGAACAGAGGCAACACTCAGTGGATCGCTGCCTCTTGAGCTCCGTTTTAGTCCTCATCAGGAGCGTATCTAAGGAGACTGGCAGCCTGCCCATGGATTTAGTTGCCTTTCCTTAAATGCCATCCCCTCTGGTTCTCGGGAGCACAAAACTTCGGGTCTGGGCACAAACACCAGCTCTCGTTCCAGGGATCAGTACCGGCAAAATCACATACTGTGTCACCCTGTATTTCCATCCAAAATAAGACAAAGCCAGCCTCAAGCTCCCATAATTACTTCAACTCTCTAAGGATATACAGAGATAGCACCCTATAATGCTGCAACTTCTTAAAGTCATGGTAATATGATGAATGTTGATGCAGAGCTCTAAAGGAAGGCCATTTCCTGCACCGGAGATAAAATTTTATCTGTGAAGGAATGACAAACAATGCTCTAGAAGGAATGACAAACAATCCTCACTCCTAGCTTCAGAAAGCTCTGTAGCTTTCAAGTTTATCTAGAATATGCACTTGCTCCCACAGCACTGATAAAAGACTCGCAAGATGCCAAATTCAATTCCCTGGTTAAAGTCAAATGCCCACGGAGGTTCTTAGGAAAACCGTAGCTAGGTAAACCTTCTGCCGAGAATGCTATCTTCATCACTATAGCTTTTAATCAAGTTATAATTTCTTACCACGTTAAAACACTGCCTCGTTTAAAAATCAGTTCTAATCCAAAAGGACGGCGCTAAAATTCAATCCCCATGTCATTTTAGCACCCATATGAAAATGTGAAGGCCAATTACCATGAGAATAATCACCGATTTGCTCTCTCTACTGCGGAATTTGTCCTACCAGAATGCGAGATTATCAAACTGACCGCTAGAGGGAGGTAGTGAAGTCCTCTGCCTATAAAAGAAACCGTCACCTAGAAAAAGACCACATTCAAGGCCAAGCTGGGACAGGCTGTGAAAAACCAGCATGGACCACGACCGCCCAGCGAATGCAACTGTCAAGGCACTGCCTTAGAGAAAACAATGCTCTATAATGTTTCAATTAATAATGAAAGACAGACCAATTTTAATCTTTCCGCTTCTGGCTGCAACAATAGCATGGAGTCCCAGCGGTACAGATAAGTGTACAGTGTACAGATAAGAGCCGACTGCTTTAATTAAATAAACAAAGAAGGCCCAAGGTTGAAATCTATTTTTATTCACCAAATCACAGAGTTCAAATCAACGTTTTTCTTACTTCTCATAGCAACATTACGGGGTATTTTTTCTGAAACGATACAAGACAAAAAAAAAAAAAAGCTGGGTTTCTTCTTATGTTTCATCTTGCCACTCCTTATAATTCAGCAACATCATTTACTCACACGTGATCTTCACCACCTGCTCCACGGTCTTTTTGTGTTTAAAACTTTGAGGGTCCCCACGCCGTAAAGCAGATGCTGCACACGGTGACTTTGTTTCAGAGAGTAAGTTTACGGTGAAGAAACCGGACAAACGCTACCTGGGCCAGGGGAGCAAGGTCAGCAGCCACAGTCATCAGTCACATTGACAGCGTGCACCCTTGACAGGACGTGCTGAAAACGACGTGTTACCCCTGTGGTCTTCCCCCCAGTAACCTATAAGCCCAGTCTAATCTAAATGAAGAAAACATCACACGGATCTCAGTCGTGGGACAGTCTACAAAATACCTGACCAGTACTCCTCAGAACCGTCAAGGTCAACAGAAACCAAGAAAGCCTGAGAAAATGTCAGTGATGAAAGGGGCCTGAGGAAACATGAAAATAAAATGTAACACAGTACCACAGATGAGCTCCTGGAACACAGAAAAGAAGTTAGTTTAAAACTAAGGAAATTGGGGCACCTGGGTGGCTCAGTCGGTAAGTGTCTGCCTTCAGCTCAGGGTGTGATCCTGCGGTCCTGGGATCGAGCCCCGCATCGGGCTCCTCCGCTGGGAGCCTGCTTCTTCCTCTCCCACTCCCCCTGCTTGTGTTCCCTCTCTCACTGGCTGTCTCTCTCTCTGTCAAATAAATAAATAAAATCTTTAAAAAAAAAAAAAAACCTAAGGAAACTGAATAAAATTCAAACTTCATGTATAGTTTTTGGCCCACGAAGTCTAACAAATATAACATGCTACAGTAAGATGTTAATAATGGGAACTGGGTATGGGTTATATGGGCACTTCCTCGACTGTCTCCACAGTCTTCCTATAAATCTAAAAGTGCTCTAGAAAAAAAAAAAAAGGTCTATTAAAAAAGGGGGGGGGGGGATGCTGGCACCTCAGCCAACCCAAGCTAAAAAAAGGTAATTGGAAGATCGCAAAGACTCCTGTGTGACTACCTCACAACACAAATGAACCAGCCAGAGAACCTTCCCACCTGTTGTTCATTCTACCATCTGGGTCTTAACCAGTCAGTGTCAGAAGAGATTCTTCCCGCACAATCAACAAGGGACTGAAGATTGCGAAACACAGCTCTGTTCTGGCACTTACTGGAAATCCTCTTCACTTGGAAATCCTCTCTCACTTTAAGACCAACATCATTAGAGATCCTCTTTCCACACCATTAGAACACGGTTAATTCAAGGTCCAGGCAAATTTCCAACACATTCTGGAAATCAGCTATAACCTGGTAGTAGTGTCTTAGATGCATGACCCACTAACATAACACTCCACGTTTTTGCTGCGTCTCCGCGTCACTGTGCTCCCCGCGCCCTTCCTCACTCCACCTGCATTAGTGTGCTAGGGCCACCATAACAAACCACCACAGACTGGGAGGTACAAACAACAGAAATGTATCTTCTCCAAGTTCTGGAGGCTGAAAGTCCAAGACCAAAGTGTCAGCAGGTTTGGTTTCCCCTGAGGGCTCTTTCTTCGGCTTGTAGAGGCCCACCTTCTCCCTGTGACCTCACATCATCTTTCCCCTGTGCACGTCTGTGTCCAAATTTCCTCTT
Source organism: Ursus maritimus (assembly GCF_017311325.1). Taxonomy (NCBI): domain Eukaryota; kingdom Metazoa; phylum Chordata; class Mammalia; order Carnivora; family Ursidae; genus Ursus; species Ursus maritimus. The sequence goes on from NW_024427107.1 coordinate 12,062,349, forward strand.
CTTACATAAAGACATCAGTCATACTGGATAAGGGCCCACCCGAACCATCTCATTTTAGCGTAATTACCTCTATAACGATCCTGTCCCCAAATATGGTCACATCCTGAGTTAGCAGAAGCTAAGATCTCAGCATATGAATGGGGAGGGGGGCACAATGCAGCCCATCACATCATGTACCTCACCCTTTCCTCTCTCCCGACATTAATGGAAGTTTTTTCAGATCTCGAAAGCACGAATTATTCATATCGACTTCTGTTCTCCTATAGCCCCCTCCTTATTCCTATCATCTTACACTTTGTCTTCTATTACTCTCGATTCTATTTCATAAAGCAAAGCCATAGAGATGGGAAATTACCAGTGTATATGAAGAACTAAAAGCACCTCTGAGGGTAGCTAGAGTGTACGTCTGACTGTGACAGGAAAGATGAGGCTGGAAGTGAGAGGGTGGCACAGAACTTTAAATTTTATCATAACTGTATTTTGGGGAACACTAAAGAATATCTTAGCACAGTGACTATTATTACTTATGCTGCTTAGAATCAAATTTGCCCACGCCAATATCCGCCCTTCTAAAGTCCTGTGGCAGTATGAGGGTAGAAAAGAAGTGGAAGATGGACTTAAGAGGCTGGAAGATAAGCTAGGAGGATACCACAAAAGCTGCAGCTGAAAAATCACGCCAGAGGTGCACGATGGTTCATTTTGTGGGTCGACATGGCTAGGCTATGGTGCCCAGTTGCTTGGGCAAACATCAGTCTAGGGACACCTGGGTGGCTCAGTCAGTTAAGCGTCTGCTTTGAGCTCAGGTCATGATCCCGGTGTCCTGGGATTCCTGCTGAGCGGGGGGAGCCTGCTGCTTCTGCCTGGTCTGCCTGCTGTTGCCCCTTTGCTTGTATGCTTGCGCTCTCTCTCTCTGACAAATACGTAAATAAGATCTTTAAAACACACACACACACACACACACACACACACACACACACACCAGTCTAGTTGTTGCTGGCAAGGTACTCTTTAAAGATGTGCTAACACTTAAGTCAGGAGACTTTTAGTAAAGTAGATTAATCCCCATAATGTGGGTGGGCTTCATCCAATTAGTTGAAGGCCTACGAGCAAAGACTGACGTCCTCCAAAGAAGAAGAAATACTGCTTCCAGATTATAACATACAAATTCTACCTGAATTTCCAATATTTGTCCTGCTCTGCAGATTTGGGACTGAGCCAGTTCCTCCAAACAAATCTTAGTTTCTCTCTCTCTGTCTCAGATATGCATTCTCAATATATATTTTGTTTCTCTGGAGAACCCTGACCAATACACAGGTTGTGCAGACAAATGAACAAACTGGAAGTGTGGAGACAAATGGAGGTTTAAATATGAACAAGGCTAGTAGCCACAAGAATAAAGACAAAGGACTCTAATGATTAAAGTGACAGTATCTGGAATTTACTCTCCTAAGCCTAAGTGGGGTTCCTGTAGGGAAGGGGAATGGAGGGACGAAACAATCCACACATGATCAGAAAATACATACCAGAACTTGTGCTCATGTATTTCTGTCCTTTTTTAAATTTGTTTCCCTATGCCTCACAAAATAATTATATATACAGAAAAAGACAGATCTGGATCAAATCCATAGGACTGCGTGAATATAAATTATTAATGAATGTGCACAATAGTGAGGATCCTGCTCCAAGATCTGCTGAGGGACCGAGGAGTTTGAAGGGAAAGGCGTGTGACACTACGAACATGGTTTAGAAAATGATGAGGCAGCCCATCTGGTCAAAGGGAGGCTTCTGTAAAGGTCCAAGCAGACTGTCATTATCAGTCGAGGGAACTTGGAAGCTCACTTCAAAGCCTAACAGTAGACCGCAGGCTCCGGGGTGTGTCTGGTCCGCGGTCCACGACAGAGCGCAGAGGCGGGGAGAGGCCACACGCTCATGAAAGGTCTCTGAGCCAGCGATCAAGTCCTAGAGTCTTGGTTCAGTTCACAGCTCTTTAGCTCTGTGAACTTCACAAGTCTCTAACTTGTCTGAGCATCGGGATCTGTAACATAAGGAGAGCTGCGTCTTCCCAGCTTGGCTGCTTCACACCTCTCCCTGCCCGCCGAGTGCTCTTTATTCCTAGATTTCTCTCACGGTTCGCGCTCATTAGCATTAATGATATGCAGGCAGCAGAGGCCCAGAAGCAGGGTGAAGAATTTCAAGAATGGAGAGCAGCTTACTTGATAGTGAAGGCCAAGTGTCTACGTGGCCCTGACTGTTGCGAAGGAGGCTGGGGGTTAGACAGTATTATCGCTACAGCTGCCGCCCAGACTCACAACGGTCCCGCTGTGTCAGGGTCTGCGGGACTGAAGGTGACTGCAGGCAGGGCCCCGCCTCACTAAGGCCCTCCGGAGCCTGAAGACCCAGCACGGCAAGTGGCAGGGGGCCTGTCTCTTGCCCTTTGAACCCCAACCCCTGCTACGGCTACCAATAACGGTAGTTGAAAAAGAGAGGAGAATTCTTCCACCAAAACAACAGGGCAGTTCTCCACGCTCCCTTCAGACTTGCCCTTAAAAGACAAAAGGTGTGATGGGTAGTAAGGAGGGCATGTATTGCATGGTGCACTGGGTGTTATACGCAACTAATGAATCATGGAACTTTACATCAAAAACCAGGGATGTACTGTATGGTGAATAACATAATATAATAAAAAATATTATTATAAAAAAATAATAAAATCTTCAGTTCTGCAGTTCAAAAAAAAAAAAAAAAAAAAAGACAAAAGGTGTTGGCTTCCTCCCAACGTGGGTATGTCTGAGTACAAGAAAGTGGTTTTCTCTATCAAAGCCAAATCTTTCCTCACTTCTTACTGTTCTCCCCGCAGCCCCCACCACTGCCCAACCATGAGACCTCAAGGTGTGTGGCCTTATGTGAGTTAACAATGTGCATATTACGGAGAAATAAGAAAGCAAAGATCCATTATTACTCTTATCAGCATCATGACCATCATTCCTTCCTATTAAAAAAAAAAAAACCAACAACAACACCTGACCATATGATAACAACTGTAAAGCTTCCTTTTATAGTTTCGGAGAAAATCTGGGAGCCTTTGCTATAGGGCTCACAAATTCAAATTTCCTGCAATTGATTATGCCACTCTGCCATTAGTACCCATGAGACGTTAATCTTAATGTACTTAACTCGCAGCGATAAATTTGTCCGAAGTTATGAAACTGTGACAAGCCATAGCCTTATAATTACTTATTTGTCACCGAGAAATATAAGTTTGAAGATTTCATGGCAGCCTAACAGAAAGCTATCTTCAAGATAAATGAGGTTTATTATTAACATAAATAACACGACAGCATTAAAGTACAAAAGAATGAATCATGAGGAATGGAAAAAGCAGTAAAGGCTGAAAAGACACTTATGACTCACAAACTTCGTTCCCCAGCCCTGTGCACTCATTCGCACAAGTTCTGTGCTATCTCCTGTTCTCAGACGCTTGATGGACAATTTCTTCCCAATGGCTTCATGTCCAGGTATCACTAGAACTGACCCTTCAAAGGTGCCCTCTTACCGTCTCACCACGGAGCTCTAACCCTGTGGACTTGAGACCTTGAACCGCCCCAACCTCTTTATCTCAACTCACCCATGCCTTTCCTGGCTTTTAATTGTTTGCATTATAAAGCTCAACTGATGTCTATTTCATGCAGCTTTCTCCACATTTCCTCTGTTCAAAAATGTCTAATTTGCTTTATTTCCTGCCCACACAAGATTAAATTTCTCTCACCTCATCCCTCCCCATCCTATCTCCAAAATACTCGACCAAGTGAGACTCCTGACCGTTCACAACAGCCTCCCTATTTTGTTTATGTCCCACTCACTTGGAACGCCATTCCCCATTCTGTCCTGAGACTTATCCAAACTCTACCTATCTTCCTGGTCCTCAACAGACATTTCACAGAGAAATAGACCGAATATGGAGATGGAAACAGATACAACTTGAACCAACAGACACAAAAGAAAAGGGATAACTGGAGGTTCCGCCCCATATCACTCCCCAAAAGTAAGGTGAGTTCCCTTGTAGCTAAGAGTTGAAAGTTACATCACAACAGTCCAACTGGTCTCCCGTGAGTAAGTGAAACAGAATGAAGAACTGCCTTAAGAAGAAAGGCTGAAGGTACGGACTACAGATGTCCTTAGATATCGAGAGAGATAGCCTTACAGAGTCCATTCACCCATGGATCCAGTCACAAAAAAGAGTGACAGAAGGGCGAAGACTGAGCTTTCAGAAATGCTCAGATGAGAACAGGGGGAATATCAAATACGCAGGAGGGAACCCAGAAAATTGCAAAGTCTTGTTTGGACAAAAGAGAAAAATCCTTCTAGAAGAAATTGTGGTCAACGGTGTCAAGGCTCTGCTACAAAGCTACAAAGAAACAAAAGAAAATGAGGAACGGAAGAGATTTGGGATTTATTTCTTTTTAAGGATGATTGAGAAGGCAGTGGCAATAGGATAAAAGTGGCAGAGGCAGAATATTAAAGACATTAGGATAAAACCTGCAGGACAAGGTCACTCATCCAAGAAGGTGGGCAGGGAGTATCAGAAAACAAATCAAGAGGTAACTGTGAGTGCAAAGTGATTTTTTTTTTAATGAGGAGAACTACACTTGAGTTTAAGTAAAAGTCACCTTTGCCTTTAGTATTCTTTTAATCTATTCTTTCAATGGGCAAAAGCAAAACCTGAGAGAATCACAAACTGCTCTAAGTTTTGATAAATCAAAAGTATTCAGTGCACCTATGAACTCAGATGCAATTGCCCCTGAAAACCATTTTCCTGCCAAACTAAAGTCATCGAGAACTTTCCTCTGAGCTGGGCCACTACCTATTCTAGATTCCTCAAGGAAAGATCCTGGGTTCTGTGTCCTGACTTTGCTTAACTGCTTCCCTTAGTCCCAAGGAAATGCAAGGATGGAGAGTTGCAGCCCATCTCCCGCTAGATTCTGAGCTTCGGAAGCCAAGGTGTCACCGCACGCGTGCTCCATTGCGCTCCAAACACCCATTTTCGGAGCACTGGGCAAGAGCTAATGAAATGAAAAAAAGGAAAAGAAAAGATCATGTCTCAGCTACTCTTACACTGAGAGGGCTGAAACAAAGAAGACATTAAGTATTCAAATTTTAAAAAGAATGGGAAACTGGAAGTGAAATGTTTTGAGTAACAAAGTGGGAGCAATAATTAACTGAACAAGAGCAGAGAGAGCAGCCGCTCTCTGCAGATCCACTCCTCCTTATATGAAGCAGCCATTCATCTGCAGATAAACTGAGATTTAGTGTGGATTATTTCCAGGGGCTGCTGCACTTTAAGATGTCACTGTCAATATATTATGCAGCTGTTACTCAGAGAAGGACGTCCAAGGTGCAGACAGATAGAATAGTGACAAAGCGCTGTAAAGCATGAAATGGAAAATAAATTATTTGAAATTCTATCTCTGCTGTCACTTACTTGTTATGTTTGCCTAAACTTAATTATGTATCCTCTTACATAGGTAGAAGAAAAATAGGAGGGTCTGTTAAAACATTTCAGACCAACTCCATCTATTAATATATTAATATAAAAAGCTATTTATAGTGTTCTTAGGGTTCGGAATTGTCAATTCAAAAGGCACTGGAGTTCTCTGTATTTCTAAAAGGATTTTTTTTTTCCAAAGCAGAATGACCTCCTCTTTGAATGCTAATTTCCTTTCGTTTGCTTTGATGTTGCCGTCCTCTTTGGAAGAGGGCATCTTAATACTGGTAGGGCTAGTCTCTCAAAAACGGAAGCTTCCTTCTGGAAATTCACTAGGAAAGGTTGGAAAAGGCTTGTTGGAGCAGTCATGAATCAAGGGAAACAAACACATCATTTTGAATTAATTTCTATTTAATGTAAGATCAAAAGCAATTAAAACAAATTCTTTAACATTGGTTTCTTTGCTTTCCAAGAAATATCCCCCATCTTTTTTTTAATCCCCGGTCTTATTTTTATTAAGAAAAAAAGAAAATCTGAAGTGTGGGTTATGGGCTGTAATTCACTTGCTGTAACCAAAATTCTCTACATTTCATTTGTTATTCTATGAAATAAAGCAGGCTAAGGGCTGTCCAAGGGTCTCGATGTTATAGAACAGAAGTCATTTATAGACCGCATCTGCTTGCTCTGTACGGTGAATCGATAAATAATGTCTATATTCTTTCCCCACTGCCCCAAATAAAAACCACATTTGACAAGAGTTTGAAATGATGGCAGCATTCAACAAAACATTTACTGAGCACCAGTAATCCCTGGGCTTTAGTGTTCACTGCTTTCAACACTGGAAACACAAAGACCTCAAATCTTTTTGTAATACAGGATATGAATAAATAAAAATATAAAACTTCTAATTCAATGGAAGAAAAAGATGCGTGCAAAGGGTCAGATGCAATGTAAATTATGGAGGATGCCTTGGTGTCTGCTTTTATTTGATGTGCTCTAGTGTGTGACGTTCTCCACCAGGCGCTGCTCATTACAAGCATGACCTCACTTCAGTCCTCACTACTGTCTTTCTAACGAGATGCTAGGACTGCCACCAACACCCCATCTTGACAGGAAGGGAATGGAAGCACAGAAGGCAAAGTAGCCCGCCCAGGGTCACAGAGCTAACAAGTGAAAGAGCCCGGAGGTGGCCCAGGCGCTTGCGCTCCACACCACACACACACACACACACACACACACACACACACACCCTGCCGTGGCAGCTCTCTACTCCAAAGAGGGAGGGCGGAAGAATCAGGGCAGCTTTCGCAGCTTAACTGTTCACACAGCACGTGGAGGAATGATATACAACGTTCTCTCTCAAGACAAAAACAAACCAGGGAGAAAGAATGAAGGGTGTACAAACCCAGAAACAGCTAGTAATCCAGTCAGGCTGTGCCAGATGTCAAAAGCACAGGGTGCCAAGGCACACACCTGCTGTGAATGAACACTTACTCACTCTGAGCTCCTGGGCGAACTACCAGAGCTCTACGAGTCTCTGCTGTAAAAGAGAGATCATACTAGCTAACATTCAAGGCCCTTACAAGGGCAAGAGATACGACATGGAAAGCTCTGGGGAAATATCAACAAAGTGCTGGCTAGAGCCCATGAGAGTGGGGAGAAGCAAGAGGTGCCAACAGAAAGGTACTGTATGAAAACTGTATTGAAAGTCTTGGAAAACAAAGGTATGCTCATCTACCTTCCTTTTGGTTATTTTCTCATTATGCTGCTGAACTCACCTACTTATTGTCCTCAAGGTTAAATATAACTACTAAGTTTTTCCATTATAGCAAGTTTTTCCATACAGCGTATCACTTCTATCAGAGTCACAAATCCAAATGCCACCAGCAAGCAGGCTGATCAATGAGGGAAAGCGCGTGATGAACACGGAGGGGGAGAGCCAGGAAAAACATCCTCTTGCCTCTTCTCGTCCCATCGAGCATATTGTGGTTGGGGGATCCCATAAACTCCCAGGTCTTCGCTGGCCATCTAGATGCCCAAAATCAACATCTTTCACCAAAATTTGTCCTGAGTCTAGATCCCTTTACCGAACTGCCCACTGAAATATTTTCACATTGGCATTTCATCACTGAAGTCCCTCCACCAGTCCACAGAGCCATGTCCCCCTTTGCTCCTAGCTCTGTTAACAGACCCAAGCCAGAAATCTCTTTCATCATCTTCTTCCCTTACAAACAACCAAGAGCTATGTCCTGCCATTCTCTACCTCCTTAAAATCTCCCAAATCCATCCACTTGACTTATTCCCATGAGCAATTCCTTAGTTTAAGATATCCGTAATCTATTGCTAGAATTACGGCCCAGGTCTCTTAACTCATCTCCATGCCTCCACAGTTGGCATTTCAAATTCGTTCCCCACCTTGCAGAGTTATATGGCGCAAATCTGATCATGTCACCCTCCTTAGGAAAGCTCATCTGAGGCTTCTTACTGCCCCCCGGGGGACAGCCCACACTGTTTAATACACAGTGCGCTACAAGATGTCTTTCTGTAATCTTCGAAAGTATGCCGGCTTTAATACATATTAACTGTTTCATGTATGCTGGTGATAACAATTACAGTAATAAGCTCTTAGCAATAAGAATGCACATAAAGCGATTTTAATTGGGCTTCAAATTCAACACTATTTCATTTCTCTGTAAAATACCTCTGTCAATTTTCATATTCCATCTTTATATACCTAATACATTGCCTCTTAACCTAATTTTCAGGAAATATATTTTAAATCCAATTACAATACTCAAAATATTACAATTCACAATAAAATGCATTTATCTGAAAACGTTAAAGAAAATCCATTTTAATCCTCACTGCACCTGAAAAGGTACTTGTCTGTTAACACAGTGTACTCAGAGGCTTTTACTTTTACTTTTTGAATTGCAATTATCTAGAGCAAAAATCAGGACCATTTTAGTAGAAATATGAGAAGGCGTATATTGTAGAGGGGAAAGAATGGTACTTGGTCTCAGTCTCAGCCATTACTGACGTACCTGGGGCAACTTATTTAACGCCTCTTGACCGGATTATTCAGCTAAAAAATACACATAACATCTAGCTCTAAGGGCTATTTTAACGATTCAGTCAGATATGGCGTATGCCTGGCACATGGATGGTCTTCAGAAGCATTAATGCTGGCTCCCCAACGCCCTGAGGATTGCAGTAAAGTGAGTCTTGCATTAATTCCATGGATGGGAGCTAATGCAAGGGACATAAAACTTTCCAACAACAAAAAAACATAATGTATCCTCGAAATATTCTGAGAAGAGTGAACTCTGACAAGGTAACGAAATAAATGTATACATAGAAACGCACGTCACAGACTTTCACCAGAACATTCCCCCACCAAGAGAGGAATTTCCCCCGGGCTCTACAACTAGATGAAAACGGAGAACGGCCCTAGTCCTCAAGACAAAAACCCCAGCAAAAATCTACACCTATGCTTTTCCCACAAGAACTTCCTTATTTACATAAGTTTTGTAATTTGCTTTAAAATCATAACAAACTAATCCGACTCCCTTGTTGCTCAAGAGCATTGCACAAAGAACCATTCTTCCAGCAAACTCACTCCAAAGCACATCACTTCCAGTGCTAACTGAAGGGGACCGTGTTTCCCTGGAATCTGTGTGAGGCTCTCCGGCCAACACAGGAGCAATGCTACAGAGAACCATACGCGAATCGAATTATTGCAAAAGGCCTTCTAGAAAACCCGGTTTTAACCTACAACTGACCTAAAACAAGGAGTCCAGGTTTCTTTTCAATGCCATGACAGGGTAAAGTAGCACTTTGCTTGACTGAGATGCAACTTGTACCAAAACAGCTTGGGTAAAAAAAAAAAAAAAAAAAAAAAAAAAAAAAGGTCAAACTAGGAACAGGAAAGGCATGAATGGGTGTGAACCAGAAAGAGCACAACAATTCAGATAGGAAATTTAACCTGTGCTAATGCGGCAGCGCATTTCAACTTTGCACCGCGCACACTGACTTAGGGGAAAAACATTTCTGAAACAAGGTGATTACACGTGGTACCTAGTCCAAAATGAATCATCACCAGTGACCACAGTGCTTTCAATGTTAAGAGGGCAGATATGGGAACACCGGTTAGAAGAGGAGACCCTTACCTAGTCCTGAGTTTGCCTACCGATGGGGCTTGTCTCTCCAGGACTGACTAGAGTCTCTGTTTTATGACACTTATTCCCCTGGTCCAGTCACAGTTTCAAACAAGTACTTTCGCTGGACTACTCGATGCCTCTATCATCTTGGCCATGCAAAACCACTCTCAAAAATTCTAATTGAATTTTTGAAATTCTAATTGAAGAGAAATTATTTTTTTTCCAGAAGTCTTTAGTGTAGGTAGCATATTTGTTTTAGACCACTGAAATACATCAGTGAGTAAACTGTATTTTTGTGTGTTCATGCAGTCCTAGAGATGGGCCCCTAAGAAAAGCAAGGACCCTTCCTTGCTCGACAGTAACATAACTCAGAAGATAATTTTGCTATCTAGAATTATTCTACAGGCATACAGTCACTTTATTACCTTTGCTTTTATAGAACGCCATATGTGAGATTTTTAATTAATTTGTGGTTAAACCTTAAACAGGAATGAACATTTAATGGAAACCCTGTTTCTGTGGGAAAATGGTAACTACCTCATCACGAGCGCTCCCAGCAGTCTTCAATAAGGCACTGTGATGAAGATAAGAGTGAGGACTCGCTACCCTGTACGAAGGTCAACGTTCAATTTATTATAGCAGGCCTGATGAAAATGTAATGTTAGAAAAATACAAATTAAAATGGGAAAAGCACAATCACTATAGAAAATATTTATTTAGCACTTAACTACATTTAGCTACCCTGAAAACCAAAGGCCTGTTATATTTTGAAAATAATTTCAGAAGAGATATCTTGTGGAGCAAAAAGCCACTTTTCCGGTACGCATCTAATTGGTCTGAATGGATGCTCCCACTCTCAGCAGACACAGCTGACTTCCACTTGCCATCCTGCCCCTCCCCTTCCCTCCATGCAGACAGAACCTCAATTGCCTTTATGTATCAGGAGGCCAAGTGCTCGTGGGAAGGCTAGACCCCTCCGCAGCCCCACAGGGTGAACCTGATTTAAGCTAAGAATTTCAACCTTGCCATTGACCTTGAAATGACTGTTTCAGGAATCTACATGTACAGAAATTCTGGACAATGATACGTGAGGGGAATTCTGCGGGATGGTAGGGGTGAGGAAGATGTGTGGGCTTCAGAAGACTGGTAATAACATGGATTACGGCAAACACTTTGGTTAATTCCTCGGCAGCATCCACTACAGCTGCACTATGGCTTTCCTACAACCCAGGCTACCCTTCTAAGTGTATGCGCACCGAAAGGCTAGAATATTCACAGAAGCTCCTAACAGACCAGATTCTGAATGTAATCCAAATGTCCAACAACAGTAGAAACATATACTGTGGAAAATCCATATAATGAAATACTACACATGAAAGTAAAGTAAGCAAACAGAAAGTACACACCACAGTGTAGAAGACTCTATAAACACAAGGCAGATTTTAAAAATCTATGACACAAAATAACAACTGCTACATGACGCAATTTCTATAAAATCCAAGACAGGCAAAACTTACCTATGATGCTGGAAGTCAAGATCACAGCTAACCTTGGAGGAACCTTGAAGGGAGCTTCTGGGCTACTGGTTATTTCTGTTTATTAATCTGAGTGCTGGTTTTTCATAGGTATGTTGACTTTCTGAAAATGCAATGCATTCTCTATCTGTGGTTTGGGCAACCTTTCTGTGCATATATTATTTACCTATGAAAATGTTTTTACTCTAAAAAATAGAGATGGCGCCAAAAGCACAACCAGTAAGAGAAAAAATATGGTAAATTAGATTTCATCCAAATCAAAAAGTTTTGGACATCAAGCAACACCTTCAACGAAATGAAAGTATAATACATATATGGATGGCCAACAGCCACATGAAAAGATGCTCAACACCACTAATCATCAGGGAAATGCAAATTGAAACCACCAAGAAATACCACTTCGAACCCACTAGAATGGCTATACAAAAAGACAGACAATAACAGGTGTTGTCCAGTAACAAGCGGAAAAATTGACACCCTCATACAGTGCTCTTGGGACCAGTAAAATGGTGCAGCCCCTTTGGAAAACAAATAAGCAATTCTGAAAATGTTAAACCCAGAGCTACTATACGACCCAGCAGTCCCACACCTAGGTGTATGCCCAAGAGAAATGAAAACGTGTGTCGGCACAAAACCTTGTACACAAATGTTCATAGCTACATTACTCACAACAGCCAAAACGTGGAAACAAACTAAGTATCCATCAACGGCAGATAAACAGCATGTGGTATATCCATACAATGGAACGCTTTCCGGCAATAAAAGTCGTAAAGGACTGATACAGGCTAACGTGGATAAATGAATGTTGAAAACCTTGAGTGGTTCCATTTATATGAAATGTCTACAGAGACAGAAAGCAGATTAGTGGTTGCAGAGGACAAGGGGTGGGGAGTAGGGGATGGGGAGTAACTTTTTCTTTCGGAGTGATGGAAGTGTTCTAAAACTAGACCGTGCTAATGGCTGTGCGACACTGTAAATATACTCAAGCCACTGACCTGTACACTTTAAATCGGCGAATTTTATGGTATGTAAATTCTATCTCCGTAAAACGATTTTTTTGTTTTTTTTAATGTGTAATAGCAAGAGACTGTGACATTGCTTGTAAAACGATTTTTTAATGCAAGAAAATACAACTTTCAATCATTAATTTGTGAGGATGGGACACTTAGAGGTGATACAGTCATCTTGCCACCACGTGTGAACAAAGGCAAAAAGCCGAACTCCTAAAATGACTTAGCAGAAAAACTAAGCAACTGGCCCTTAGAAATATGGCTTAGCAGCTGAATTAACCAAACCCTGGAACCGCCCTCTGGGGCTTTCTGTAATGTGAAAGGAAAGAGTCTGATCATTTCTTAGCTCTGTTTCCTATTACTTGCCTGAAACCAAGGCACTCGTCTAAAAGACACAGAGAATGCTAAACAAAAACACTCCACTGGCTTCTTACATCAAATCTCTTCAATGGAGACATAGCAGAATAACTTAATAAGTAAAAGAAAAATTTTATTACAATTCAAATTTGGGCTCCTGGTAGACAAAACGGAATATTTCCTGAAAATAAAGTTCTGTCCAAGAATAGACAAAAGTGGATGGAGCTTTTTCCTCTGACAGAGAGCTTTTCACAAAACTAATCTAAGGGGAATTTTCTATATCATCATTTTTAATACCCTGAAAAATAAAGACATGAAAAACGTAAACCAGTTACCAGTGAGCAGAAAATATATCATCAGCGCAGCAATTTGAGGACTATAAATCTCGTCCTAAATCTCTTATGCTCACATTAGTATTTCTCATTAATAAGCTGTGGATTTTATTAGTAGTTCATTACTGAGGTGAGTAGCTTAGTAAGTTTCAAGAATGGATTAATTATCGATGTGGATGAAGAAAACATATGCTATCATAGCGATAGCTACAGTCGTAATATGTAAACTAAGGGCATAAAATAGCCATTACCTAGGATGAAGAATATAATTTCCCCTTGGTAAAGTACTGTATGATTAGGCTTACTAGGGAACATTACATACTCCTGTGATACCAAGCAGCAGTAGTGATAGGATTCCAAATTAAAACTGCAACTGTTTTCCCATGACATTGCATGAAGAAAAGATAGAGTGTGTTCTTATATTAACTCATTCACCTAGAGCCAGATTCAAATAGATGCATAAGTAAATAATATCAGCTGCTGCAATAAATCCTGGTTAGTGACCTCTCTTCTGAGTTACAGATCTGCATTTCCAGTCCCTTCCTGGGCATTTCCACTTGGAGGAAAGGAGGCTATCGAATTCAAGACATATCAAAGTATACACCACGATTTTCCACAACAGCGCCCTGGATGTCATATTCAAAACATATCAAAGTATACACTACGATTTCCCACCAAAACAGTCCCCCTTTCTGACATCCCTTAAAAGGTCCACCATTTTTCCAGTTACCAAGGCTCAAATCTTGGAGGAATCACTGACTCCTCCTTTCACTTGATCTCCAGACAAACTATCAAAACCCTTTTTGGTTAAGCTCTGAATGTTCTCTCCCCACAATGTTTCTAACATTCCCTTCTTTTTCTTTGTCAAGGCCATCATCCCAGCTGTATTACACCTGGTTTTTAAAATGACTTCCCCAAAGCATTACCTTTCTGATCAATGAAAATGATTATATTTCCCTAGAAGCCCAGTTTTAGGAGGGAAGTGATTTTTGCATACTTTGTCACTGGTGTCGTCCTAATACCTACAACTGCCTACAACATACATAGTAGGTGCTCAATAAATATTTAGTGAATGCATGAAAAAATCTGTAACTGTGAAATGCAGAATGGTGATCCCCACTGCCCTTAGTGAAATGCCCAGATACACCATAATATACATCATACATCTGACCAAGGAAAAGCGTATCAATATAATCCTGACATTCAAGAGTTTCCATTCTTTGTCCCCAACCTGCCATTCAAAATGTATCTCCAGCTACTTAATTTCTAGATCCCCCAAATTCCAGCTACAATAGATTACTATAAAATCGCTATGTTTATATGTTTACACGTATATAGTATATATGTATAAATAGCTATATTTATTATTAAATTACTGTGAAATACAATGGAGAAAAACATAGCAAGTTAAAGAAAGCTCAAGGTAGCCTCACTGATTATGTGACATTTGAACAGAGACCCAAAGGTGCTGAAGGAGCAGGCTGTGTGGCTATCTGGTGGGAGAATATTCCAGACAAGGGGACTGCAAGGGCAAAGTTCCCAAGGTGGGAGAAGGTCATAACTGTCCTATTTATCTCCTCAGAAGTTGGCATTATGCCTAGGACTTTCCCGTCTATTCTTTCACACACACTTGTCTATATTTATTTAGAGCCCTCTGTATGAAAGGTTTTGAGATTCTACTAGAAATCAAACAAACTTCCCAATGTGAAAATTCCTAGAATTTACCTTTGAGTTTAATTATATAAAAACTTCAACCAATCTCAAATTCAGCATGACTTCAGTTGACCCTGACATCTTTCCTCCAATTCCCTCTCCCTCCTGGCATCTCCATGTCATTTCACAACACACAGGGCTCCCAAAGCCACCTGCTCAAAATCTTGATTCCTTTTTGACAAACAGAACGCTATGTACATGCTTACCCCCCAATTATATATCAGCCCAATTTGATACTTACTATCTTCCCCAACCTCACCCCCAAAAAGAAGGCTGGGAAGAGAAAGGCAAAGCTGTCTACCATTATCTCAAATTTTTGTCCCCACAGGATTCAATATTTATTCAGTAAGAGATGCAACCAAGATGTTTCTGATATTAGACTCAAATAACCAAGGATAATTCTTTCTGTCAAGGTGGTTCAAATTTGACTGGAATCAAGAAGCACAAAATCTAGTTCACCAGAGACTTCTGGCTCACCAGAGCAGTAACACCAGTAACGCCTGTCACGCCAATCCTACTAACCTAAAACAAAATTCTGCGTTGTTTGCACAAACACAGTTTCACACCGAACTCAAAATCGAGTCTCCAATAAAATTTAGACATAGGGACATGTAAATATCCATGTAACTTGATTCACCTTCTCGTATGTCAATATCTTTCCTATTTCTTCCCCTTTAATTTTTTAAAATACAGAAACCTCTCAGAGCCTTCAGGGGCACTGACAGGGCATGGACATCTATGTTAAAAAAATAACATGGCCAGAGGAAAGGGAGGAGAAGGAGCCCCTCCAGAAACAGCAACTGACAACGGCAAGCTGTAGCAATTCCAAGGAGCACAGATTATCAAGAGAAAGTCTTCAAAATACCACCAGAAAGGAGAGGTTCTGCTGGGTGTTGCCTAGGAAACCCAAGGCAGAAATACATGCTACCCGGGGAAGATCAGTGCATTCAGACCATCAAAGTAAAGAGAGGGGATGAAAATCCCAAAGCTGAAAATTATTTCCCTGAGAAAACAAATCAACTCTAATTAGCAATAAACACAAAGTAAAATCTGGCAATCCTCTGTGTAATATACTTTCCCGTTGTGTGGAGAAAGCCTAGCCCTGCTTTCATTAAGATCCATACTGTGTAAGGCTAAGGAGAATTTCAAATATTTTTCTCTCTTCACCTTACCTACAGCTGAGAGCCCCTTTACAACCTTTCAAGGAACTGCAACCCTAATTTGTGCTATTTTTTACCTAATTTGAGAGTGTCCTGGGATTTAAAACAGTATGGACGTAATTGAGTAAAGTGATGCTTGTTAAAATAGTATCATTTATTAACCCAAATTCATCAGCCTCTCCCTATACCTCACTTTCTGATGCCCTCATTTTCCTATTAATTGTCCCACAGCTATTTCAATTACTCAAGTTCCATTTCTCAGCACATTGGCCTTTGCAAATCACTCATCAAGCCCTATCCCACTTGTCCTTTATGATATGTCTTGCATCCACTTCGTCCTTTCCCATATCATCTTTGTCCTACCAAGTTGTCAAGGCCCTGCTCCAACATTCATTCCTTTCCACAGCCTTCTCTGACTCTAGCAGAAATCCACTATTTCATGATATGTGTTCCCTTTTCTATTTTATCCTCTAAAAATTTTTTCTCATATAATAGCCATTTTTTAAAGAATTTATTTATTTATTTATTTATCTGTTTGTTTATTTATTTATTTATTTTAGGGTGGAAGGGGCAGAGGAAGAGAGAGCATCTCCAGCAGACTTCCCAAGGAGCGCAAAGCCTGACACGGGGCTCCAGCCCAAGACACTGAGATCATGAGCTGAGTCAAAATCAAGAACCCAACCTACTGAGCCACCCAGGTGCTCCATAATAGCCATTTTAAAAGGTTTGTCACCCTGTTGGGAATATGAACTTCTTCTAGACCTGATTATTTTTCATTTATTGTCATATATCAGCACCACACACAGCAGCAAATACACAGTAGCTGCCCCAAAATGCGTTTTGAATCGTTTTACATCTAACCCTCCAATTGTTATCTCTTCACACGTTTTTATGTTAATTCCACCTCTTCCAACCACACGACAGAGTCATTAAACACAAATGCTGCTGTCTTACATGTTGTATATCTCTCAGGGTTTGGCTTTAAATACAGACCCTTAACTAATGTTTGCTAACTGAATGGTACGCACCCCTCCACCATCTTGCCTTCCTAAGAGACTCAAAATCTAGTCATATTTTTCTTTTCACTTGCTTGTGGGGAAGACAGCCTCTAAAAGGGAAAACCTCAAAGGAGGTAACCCACTGGAGCTCAGCTGAGAAAAAGGCAGAAGACATTACTAATGGTACAGCCTTTATTCCAGACCCAAGCCACTGACCGACAGGGCAAGCTCTAGATCAGCTGGAAAACAGCAAGACTGGGAGCACCATTAAAGCCCGTCAGGGTTAGGAACAATGCCTGCTGATAAAAATCTGTGATATTTGTTCTCCATGACAAGGTGAATAAGTGGCATTTGTTCTTAAAAATTACTACAAAATAGTTCCAGCACCGTACAATCCAAATTTGGAACAGGATTAATCATTTAAGCCCTGGACCCAGCTCACCATTTTTGAAAAGTGAAAACAGTTATTTATATATGTAAATACAATTATAGCTTTGGTTTAAACAGTCACTGGCCCAAGCTGCGAGGCTGCATATTGGGTGAAAACCCACCCAAGTAAATTAGAAAGAAAAATAAATAAATCCTCCACATGCATCAAAACCCTTGCTCACTCCATCTCCCAGCAACTTCTAGACAGTGGGAAACTGTGTGGCCATCTTCGGTACAAAGGAGCAGCAAGCAAAAAGGGATTTGGTCCCAGCTGGCTAAAATGAGCAAATCCGCAATAAAAGGAAACAGAACCTCCCCCACTGATTCCCAAACGTAGTTGGTCTCCTGCTAGCATCTAGTGCCATTGATTTTAAAGGGTATGTGGAGTCTTATTAACAGGAAATGCCTCTTCCCTGTTCCCTGGTCCTGTAAAGAGGGATTTTCCCTAAACAGGGCTAGCCTTCCGCTATACTCCTTCAACTAACTCCTCCTCTTTTTTTTTTTTCCCTTCTTTTGAAATTTGAGCTACCCTTAGAGAGCAGGCTAATAAGCCTACCTGGAACCCTCCCCACCACTATCAGCTCTGTCCTCTCTCGCACCCCCTCCCCTTGCCTATAACTGCGTGGCCAGAGCCCTTTCTCTCTCATGCTAAGGTGTGTCTTCAATGTCGGTCTAGTCACCATACAGGGGATGTTTTGTCCTCTGTATGAGGACTCTAATCATGCCCTATTTCCTAATTTGTTCAAAACTCAGGCTGGAGAAAGGGATCCTCATATGGATCTCCTCGGAGAGCTCATCGATTTAGAGAACTCATCAAGGAATGTTCATAACAAAATACATGAACTTCGAAGCCAAACAAATTGGTTCCACTGATGAACTCTAGCGTCCGGAGCGCTAAGTGACTTGTTAAGCTCGGTTTGGAGAACATACTTGCCTCAGGGTCCCCAAGTGGAAACATTAATTGATGGGGAAAAAAAAAGGTCCATCTTTCTTATCTGTCAGCTCTTACAAGCATAAATGTCTTCCTTCTATACCTAATGTTTACATCAACAGTTTAAAATCTGGATTTCTCTTCTGTTCAAAGCTTCTAAAAGAAAAGCAAAAAACACCAAAACAACCATCTTGTTGTAAATTACAACATTTACATCCAAGGCAGCTAATTATGCCCTTAAAATGCCTTTACAAAGTATGTGAAGTGAACACCAGACTGTGTTTAAACCACCATATGAGACACTTAGTGGCTGGTGCCTCCAATATTACACCATTAATTTTTATAGTCCCTCCCTAAGCTTCATAAGGGTCGGTGCGACTGTATTATCCTTAGGTACCAGGGCAGGAATGGGGCTTAAATGGCCACACGTAAGACCCACAGCAGATACCACAGTGAACCGGAAAGAGTGTGGCTCCCCCTGACAGTGCCGATCACCAGAGCAGGCTTCGTCCTGGAAAACCATGGCACCAAAAATTCGAGTTTCCCATAAGGCTCACGGCATGTTGTTCTAGGTTTCCGTTGTGAGCTCGTATTGTGTGTCACCCTAAGAAGCTAAAAGAAAAAATGTGTGCAGGCATAGCAAAGCTGTGGCCAGGGCACAATTATCTTACCAATATCACTGTGCCATTTTAAGTGGTTATTCTTTTTTTTTTAAGATTTTATTTATTTTTTTGAGAGACAGAGTGAGAAAGAGAGAGAGGGAGAGAGCCAGCACAGGGAGATGCAGAGGGAGAAGGAGAAGCAGACTCCCTGCTAAGCAGGGAGCCCAATGCAGGACTCAATACCAGGACCCTGGGATCATGACCTGAGCCAAAAGCAGACGCTTAATTGACAGAGTGACCCCTTAAGTGTCATTCTTAAATATAAAAAAACAGAACAAAACAAACTTACATAGCTGTTATACTAATTAAGATCTTACAGAGTTAAAGATCTCTTGATATTCTCTTGTTTGGTTAGAAGTTTTATCATGCCATTACTCAACTATCTTACACAGGAAATATTTGATTTTGACTACAAAATAAGCTGATGATACAAATTCTACTGCATACACACACATAATAATCATAAAAAGATGCCTCAGGAAATATATTGACTAGACTTGTAGAGGATAACATATTCAAGAAAAGGGGGGAACAGGGATTTTAAAGAAAACAAAAAGACTTCAAATTTTTTCACCATTCATATTCTATGTAGTAACAAAACAACAACAAAACCTTGTGTTTTCCCCTCAGGATATTTTCACTAGATTTTTACCATCACAATTACAATGGCCCCTTTGATGTCCCTCCCATCTTTTCCTAATCGTATGAATAACATAATAATAGGAATAAAAATACCTTCCTAATATACGAAAAGGTTTACTCCTTGCCAACATCTGAGCTAGTTTTGAGCCCCTTACACAGACCCGATTTACATCAAGGCTGTAGGAGGTTTACTAGCTTGCTCAAGGTCGCAGAGCTGGGATCTCAGTCCTGGTTTTTCTGCCTTCCCAGCCTAAACTCTCACCAACCTGAGCACTCTGACCCCTCCCACACAGTCCCACCAGTAAATGGATGGGTTCTCCAGCAGCTTTCCAGAACCTAAGGCCTTTCCTAACTTTCCCCTCACCATCAAAACTTTCCTCTCATGTGCCTCACTGAGCCTAGTTATGTTAAGTTATTGTAGTTAAATTAACCCTGTAGTGGGGTTACACCTAACACAGTGCCTTTCACATACTAGTCAATAGATATTTTGTTTAGTTGATAATCATTTACATTCAAACAATGTATCTGCTTTCTAACAAATGTCTTCAAAACCTTCATCTAATTGGCTTCTGACAGCCAGAGTCTGCATACTGCATAGACATGGTAGAGGGCATGAGACCCTTGAACTGCCATGAAAACACTTGATTTCAATGCTCATCAATCTAGGGGAGGGGGGGAGGAGAGAACTCGAATACACTGCATTCAGATTCCCCCAATGTAATAAACCCTACCTGTCTTTCCCACTCATTGTTGTATCCCTATCACTCAGCCCAGAGCATGAACAGTAGATTTCAAAGAAACACCTGATCGGATGCATGGATGCATGGTTGGATGGATGGATGGATGGATGCATGGGTGGGTGGATGGATGGATACATGGATGAATGTGTGGACCGATGCATGGATGCATCAGAGGATGGATGCATGGATGCATGGGTGGGTGGATGCATGGATGCTTGGGTGGATGGATGCATGGATACATGGATGGATGTGTGCATGGATGCATGGATGCATGGATGGATAGATGGATCAACAAACAACAGATGCACAAATGGATGAATAGACAGAAGTGAGTTATTTTAGAGATGGTCACTTGGTTACAGCCCATATATTTAAATCAGAGTCTAAATTTTACCTGAAGACTATTTTTTTAGAGGGTGGGGAAGAGACAGAGAGAGACAGAGAGAGAGAGTCTTAAGCAGGCTCCATACCTAGCACAGAGCCTGACACAGGGATCATCTCACAACCCTGAGATCATGGGCTGAGTAGAAATCAAGAGTTGGAAGCTTAACCAACAGAGCCACCCAGGTGCCCCTATGAAGACATATTTAGGAGATATGTTTTATTGTAGAATTTAGATCTGTTAGAACCCAACTTAAAATATTTTCAATCTGTAAGTCTATAACCACCTATAAATTATACATCATATACATTTACAAAAACAATTCTTCATTTTGTACAAATTTGCCCTACATTGTAAAAATATACATATAAAGGAGTCTTTCAAATTTAGTTTACCAAAAACATTTTCCACATCTTCAAACAACAACAAAG
Source organism: Ursus maritimus (assembly GCF_017311325.1). NCBI lineage: Eukaryota > Metazoa > Chordata > Mammalia > Carnivora > Ursidae > Ursus > Ursus maritimus. The sequence goes on from NW_024427107.1 coordinate 12,083,313, forward strand.
AAAAATCTACTAAAAAAGAATACTTACAGATATAAAATCAAAGGTAGGTTCAAAGACTACCCAAAGGTCAAGTTGGCCTTACACACTTCTATTTCTAAGTGGGAATGGCAGATTGCCACATCATGTGGTACAGCTAAAAGAACATTTCTGTTTGTTCAACACTGTAATTTATTTTCTATTCAGTAAACCGTGAAGTTTCTACACTAAATACTATTTCATAAATAAGAAAATAAACATGGTAAATCAAAGCAAGAACTGTGATTTTTATGGAGTAAAAATGCAAGTGTTCATCAGAATTCAGGAAACATAAAATTTGTTTTTATTTTTTTTTTTACCCAGATCTGAGACGGAGTTTCCACAATTATGACCACAGAAAGGCCATAGCACAAGGTTCTAACTCCTTCGTCTGTTTATCCATGAGACTCAATCTGCTAGCCCTGTGGAAGTTTCCAGGATGCCAAATTACAATCATAATAATCATTATATGGACAATTTGTTCCTTTTTCTGATCAAAATAATAAAACTTCCCAGAGAAATTGAACATTCAAATTTTGAATCCTGTCCTTTAGTTATCACTCATAACTCTCCTTCCCTCTTCTTCTCCTAAAGCAACCTCTACCCAAAGTATTAACTACCATTGCAAATAAAATCTCAACACTATTGTTGGTTTTCCCAGTAAGAATCGGCTTTGGAAAGTGAAGAAAAAAAAAAAAAAGCACTCCTTGGGGAAGTCAGTTCACCGTCTTGTGTGGCCCTTGCCATATTTCCTAGCTGTACGACCCTGAGCTAGTCTCCTTCTTCTCCAGACCTCAGTGAGCACCCTGGCAAAGTGGGGGGACTACAGAATCCATTAAACCCACCCCGGTCCCCAGGGGGCAAGCAAGGGTTCCACCTTCGTGACACCACGGTCCTGTACCTTCACGAAGCCGCTGAGTTTTGTCCTCACAGCCTGTAAAGCCAGGGCCCTATGCCACAGCTTCACAATCCTACACAAGGTATGCCCCCCTCTGAATGCGGGCCCATGCAGACACAAAAGCACCTCACAGTGAGAGGGGGAGGTAGGGAAACCAAGATTGTTGTGTTGTCTCTTCCGCAATATTAAGGGATAATTCTTTCTTAAATGGAATATTTAATTAGGCAAAATATCCCCTTCTCTACCTAGGCTTCCCTACGTTATAGCTTCCTAGAAGTTGCCCTGTGACCCTTAACCGTTTGGAGCTTCAGATTTCTCTTTTGTTAAACAGGAGTTTGCGCTGGGTGAGCTCTAAACCTCCTTTTGAAAATAAATTAATTATATATCTTATTAACAAATAATAATAATGATTATATATCTCATAGATCTAATCTCATCATGTTCTCTCACTGAAGTCAAGGAAAGTCTATAGCAGGCTCTATTTTGGAAGCTATTCACAAACATGAAGCTCTACTTGAGCTGTCCGTGGAAATAACGTAACTTGAAAAGATTCTCATTTCACTGTTACCCAGGCAAACTCTTCCTGGTATCTCCCCAGAGTAGTAAAATAAATGAATACAGGATAAATATCTTTCAGTCAGGCGAATATGCAAATGACCTGGGAAGCAGTGAACAAAAGGCCAGATCATTTTTACTAAAAGAAAACTGAACTGACAGAAGCTAGTATTGGCCTGAAGAGGAAAGAGAAATAGAGGATCACTGGAAAACCCGCGACTTGGAGGGTGGGGAATGGAATATGCAGGACCGCCACTATGTTACGAGATACATTGTTCACAATGTTCTGTTGGCCTATTCAGCAACCAAGGCCTAGACCCTTCACGACTGAAGAATCCTGCTCTGTACAATCAAACTTACTTTTCTTTTTTTTTTAATATTTACCTAATGCACTCAACTTCCCGTAAACAGCTGGTATGTGTCCCAGTTACCACTGAGCCCTTTCAGAGTATACAGACCAATGGCTGCTCTTTAAATAGGCAAGAGAAAGATAAGCACGTGTCCTACAATATGCTCTTTCTTGGTAATTCACTCTCAAATTATAAATTTTTAGGCCCACAGGGCCAGAAAGTCAGACCCACCATGCATGATTCCCTGCTGGTCTGTGGGCAGGACCAGTACCCATCCTGCCAAGACTATCATTCATCTGCAGTGAAGTGAGAAAATAGAACGAATGTAGTGAGTTTTTTAAAAGCTAAAATCTGTTCAACTTACAGGTCTATGTTTATTCTCAGACCGTATCCTTCCTACATTTAGCCAATAGAGATGCTCTCTCTCTAAAATGATGGGGACAGCATAGTTAATATGTTCTTACTTGGAAAAAAATAAAACTTGGCCACACTATTGTTTTCCCCATCCTCTAATTTTTTTTTTTAAGATTTATTTATTTATTTGAGAGAGAGTGAGAGAGAGAGAGCAGGGGGAGGGGCAGAGGGAGAGAAACCCAAGCAAACTCAGTGCTGAGCGCAGAGCCTGATGTGGGACTCGATCCCACGACACCAAGATCATAGCTTGAGTGGAAATCAACAGTCAGAGGCTTAACCGACTGAGCCACCCAGGCGCCCCTAATTTTCCTTTTTAATTTTACTGCTCCAGCATAAAATCTAAATGCCTGGGAAGCCCTCTTCCATAGTGGTATGAAAGTAGCAGTTCATGTGTAAAGATTAATCATAATTTCCAAGAGTTATACAGACCACAAAGTTAAGCTACCTCGAAGTTAGGAAATTAAAGTTAGTCCTAAAATGTAAATAAAACATGGAAAGGGTCTTAAAACTTTTTAATCACATACCCACAAAGAAGCTGACAGTCTTCTCAGACAAGTGACAGAAAGAGAATACACAGCCTGAAAGTTGAATGTGAACCTAATTACTCAGAAGTTCCTCTATCAGTCAGATTTGTAACACAAATTAATGGGAACGGAATAAATAATTGCAGTGGTATGGTGGATGCATGGAGCATACCACTGCGAGCAAAATGGCAAAATTTATCATAGAGCACTGGAGTTGGTCTTCAAGAGCTGTGGTATCTAATGATGTCTGAAGAAAATATGAAGCTTCTGCGGCCACCAGGACAAAGGCACAGGAATCAATCTGATTGGATCTCAGACTTCTCTTAAATCAACAACCTTGTACTCCTGTTGCCTTCTTGATTAAATACCACAATGCAAAATACCCGCACACTAACCAAAAGAATTCCAGCTGGTAGACATGCCTCAGACGTTCGTAAGAATACAGTTAATACATGCAAGCCCATTAGGTTTTCAAGTAACGGGAGGAAAAATGCGGTACAATTTATTTTTCTCTTGCTAAGGTGCTGTCATGTAAGCATAAGCCTAGAATATTAATAATAGAAGTCAGGTTTGCACGATGAAAGCACAGTGAGAATGTCAGATGCCATGGAAGCGCGTGTGTTTCTCAAAACTAAACACTGAAAGAAGGAAACACAGAAATGGCCTGCTTTATCCATCTTGTTTAGCAAAAGAGCTGCGGTTTAAATTGTTTCAAGTCACAAGCTGTTAATTTTTGAAATGCTGTGGGTGCTGGCTACTAGTAGTATCAAAAATACATTCAGGATTGTTTTTACTGTATTTATAATTTTAAAAAGTTGAGGGACATTGGTGAATTACTGTTAAAAACCATTCCTGTGTTACATGTAACAGGCATGGAAAATACTTTCTACAGCGTTTAGTAAGCCATCCGTTTAAGTTTAAGTGAAATCAAGAAAAACGAAATATTTTGGGGCACCACGTGGCATAGTCAGTTAAGCTTCTGACTCTTGGATTCAGCTCAGGTCCCAATCTCAGGAACATGGAATTGAGCCCCACATCGGGCTCTGCAGTCAGCATGGAGTCTGCTTAAGATTCTCTCTTCTTCTGCCCCTCCCCCTCAAATAAATAAATCTTTAAAAACAAAAAGAAAATATGCATACATATGCAATTTGGAAATTAAAGTTAGTCCTAAAATGTAAATAAAACATGGAAAGGGTCTTAAAACTTTTTAATCACATACCCAAGAAGGTACCTACCTGATCCCCTCACTCTCCACTATTCTATGGGCAAGGTGGCTCTTGTCTCCAAGGTGGCCCGTGAGGGCTGTTCAGGAGCAGGGGACCAGTGGCAAGTTACCTACCTATCTCCACATTAGCCTTCTCATTCCCTCCTGGACTTTTCTACATGGTGTCTGTCTCTTCTCCATGTGAACACATGTGAACTCCATGAGCACACCATGTGAACCCTCTCTTCCTTAAAACCCAGCTCAGGGGTGGCTCAGTCAGTTAAGCATCTGCTTTTGGCTCAGGTCATGATCTTGGGGTCCTGGGATTGAGCCCTGCATCGGACTCTGCGCTCAGTGGGGAGTCTTCTCCCTCTTCCCTCTGCCCCTCCCCACTGCTCATGCTTTCTCTAGCTCATTCTCTCTCAAATAATAAAACCTTTAAAAAAAAATAAAATAAAACTCAGCTCAGTATTCACAGCCTCCATGAAAACAAAGCAAAACAAAACAAAACAAATAGAAAACACGTGGCTTGTAGCCTCTCCCTCTACTTCTGCCCTGCCCCTGGATTCATGCACTCAGTAGCATAGAGCACTAAACAAACATCGGATGATGATACAAGTATTTTCTCTAGGATTGAGTCAGGGATAATCTGGGATAACAGAGAGTATAAATATTATTCATCACCTATTTTGGAAAAATTACAGCCAGTAATTCCATTATCCTAAATATAAATATTTCTGCAGAAACAAAGCCTATCAGAATTTAATCTTTACTCAAAACAAACCATTACCTGTGTCTAATGGACCAGAGCAGTTAGAATGCCACCATGTAACAGGACCAGTCTGAACATGTGGTCTGGAAATTCTATTCGACCACAGAGCAAAAAGCACACACCGCTGACTCGCTTAATCTAATTAAGCTTTCCCAAGGCTGTAAATTCTGTGTGTCGCAAGCAAAGCCACTAAATTCTCGTCCGGAAGTTGTTGCCTACCCAGTTACTCCCATCTCACCCTAAATTTTTTATATTACAAGTACGTCTTTGAAGACTGGTCAAGAGGAAATGATGAAACAGTCTTACGAACCCAAGGCAGCCCTGCCCATCCAGTGTCCTCAGCCCCTCACTCTGGCTTCCCCCACCCTGCAGGTTGAACTGTTTTGGACTGCTTTGTGTCCTCTCTCCTCTCTGATGCATCCTGGTGTGTGCTTCTCCTTCTCATTTTGGATGAGGACAGCACAGAAGCCAGAGGTGACACAGACACAGGGCAGAACTGTATTAAGGTAGTAGAAGTGAGACAATATCTGTAGGCACTGAGAAAAGTAGTCCCCAGAATGGTCACAGATGAAGACCCAACCTTCCCCATCAAGGCATTAAAGCACAATCACAAGGGCACAATCACATACTCAGGGGCTCCTCATCTTACTGCAACCGTTTCCCCTTCCCTTCTCTCCTAAAAACACTTAATATTTCACTTTTAAGACTCAAGTCTTGAGGCACCTGGGTGGCTCAGTTGGTTAAGCATCTACCTTCGGCTCCGGTCATGATCCCAGGGTCCTGGCATCGAGCCCAGTGTCGGGCTCCCTGCTCAGCGAAGAGCCTGCTTCTCCCTCGCCCTGTGCCCCCATTCGTGCTCTCTCTCTCTAATAAATAAATAAAATCTTAAAAAAAAAATTGAGTCTTTTATAATGAAAGGAACATCCTGAGATTCCAAAGGCACTTTTTCAACATTGTCATTAAAATAATATGGAGAAATACTTCCTCTACCTTGATTCTGTGAAGTACATGTATCACTTGCAGGAATTACACAACAGTGATTTCCAGTCACTCAGGTGGGACTGGACACATGTTCAGTTCCATACTTAAGGATACCGGCAGTTGGGAACAACAGAGAAGGAAGACTGGCACTCCAGCAGCCCCCAAAATATACTGCTATGTGCCACCAAAGTGCTATTTCCTAGAGAGAACTGTGGGTCCTTACAGGAAGATGTAACAAGGCCTGGACCAACAGCGACATCACCTGAAGTTCACCAACATGGACTGTCTCTGATGTACCCAGCAGTGGACTAAATGATGGGTGTAAAGAGAAGAATGGGAGGGAGACTTTTCTTCAGGAGCAGTCTTAGTCAACGTGGGCTGTTACAACACACGACCGTAGATGGGGTGGCTTACACGACGTTCACTTCTCACAGTTCTGGAGGTTGGGCGATCCAAGATCAAGGGGCTGGCAGAACTGACGTCTGGAGAGGACCCACTTCCCGGATTGTAGGTGGCCATCGTGTTGTGTCCTCACATGGCAATGAGCAGGGAAGAGCAAGCTCTCTCTGGACTTATAAGGACACTAATTCCACTCGTCAGGCCACCCTTGTGACCTCATCTAACCCTAATTATGTCCCAAAGGCCCCACCTCCTAATACCATCATATTCAACAGACAATTGTGGGGGAGGAGGCACCAACCCTTTGGTCCATAACAGGAACCCACAGGATCAGTGAGATAGACACTGTAGACACTAAGGGTTATAATCTATGAGTGCCATGGCAACAATCTGTCAAATACATTGGGCACACAGGAGAGGGAGAAATTAATTCTTCTTAGGAAGAGACTCAGAAAAAGTCCCGTGAAAGAAATGATACTTCAACTAGGTATTGAAGAAAGAGTAGAAATTAACTAAGAAGGTACGTGAAGAGGGAATTCTTCAGACAAAAGAAAGACTCTCAAAAAATCTCCTTCTCTCTAATTGCCTACGGTGAATAAAACCAACCTACCAATTTTAATCAGAGCTAAACTGGACTTTGGACTAACGTTGAGATTTCTCCAAAAGTCATTGGTTTTCAGTTTATCATCTATTTGTAGCACCTACAAAAATGACCTACTGAATTCGCAAAGGCAGCAGAATTTTTAGAACAGTAACAATACTGAAATGAAACTTAGTAGTGTAGATTACCTTTATGGCCAATTGCCCGTGTGCATTCTCCAAGCTCACCAAAGTCGATGGGAAGTGTCATTTGCTACCCAGGCATACATTTCCTTAAGCACTTCATTATTTTAATATAAATTGATAAAATTTAAATGCTATACCCCTACTTCTAAACTCAACCATTCTCAGTAAATTGCTGAATACCTTACATAAACAATAAGATTTTTACAAGATGATTTGTTATTCTTACCTCCATGGGAAAAGCTTTGAAATTAACTGTGTGCTCAGAACCACGCTGGTTTTCTCTCCCCCAATGAAATCTAACTTCATACAGTTCAAATTCATGCCCTTGAGGCAATGGACCTCCTGATAGAACTGAAAAAAGAAAGTAAGTTCTGTTTAAGTAACAGAAAACATATTCATCAGTACAGCATTCTAAACATGGGGGACATTTTTTGCCAGAAAGCTCTCATGAGTTCTACAGATTAAATTCATATAGCCAAAATGAGAAATACATTCTAACTGTGAGAAGCATTTACCCTATCACATTGATACAGACGTTCAAAAACTCTGAAATACTTGGTAATATTGCATACCATCAACTTCCTGTGTGTTTCAGGTACAGAAATGGACAAAGAAAACAGAGTACCTATTTTTCGAGACTCACACTTAGCACTGCTCAGGAGATGCGGATAGCGTTTGCGTCTAGACTGACCAGTAATTTGCTATTGACCAATCGAGACATTAAATCTTGCTTGCAGATCATCCATTTGTACCATACTCTCAATTTAGAGAGTAAGCATAAGCCAACAGCATTACTCATGAAAAGAACGCTTACACCAAAGTGATTTTTCGATAATAAAATCACACTTAAAAAGCTATTTACCATTTAGTACCACAGAAATGCAAATGAAGTAAAATTATGATAAAATATTAACAATATTTCAAATGTTAACATTTGTTCTCCAGGGCCCTGCCTCTATTTCTTATTTCTGGATAGGACCCAGAACTTTGTTCCAAACAAGAGCACTTTAAGGGGTGATGAAAATACATTTGTGTAAGAACCTATCTTGAAGCAATAAAAACACTTTCATTAGTTAAACACACCCTGATGTCATGGAGAAAAACTTAGTTCATTACAAATGACCAATTCTGACACAAATAAAGATGGTCTGCATTTTTCCTATAAAAACTGTTAATTTTAGGGGCGCCTGGGTGGTGGTGTAGTTGGTTAAGCATCAGACTCTTGGTTTCAGCTCAGGTCATGATCCAGCCCTGCTTTGGGTTCCACACTCAGCATGGAGTCCGCTTGAGATTCTCTCTCTTTCCCTCTCCCTCTGCCCCTCCCGCTCATGCTATCTCTCACTCTCTCTCTCTCAAATAAATAAAAATCTTTAAAAAAAAAAAAAAAACTTGTTAATTCTAAATGGTATCAGCTAAGAATTAGAAGTTATTTTTAGTCAAAGAGCTGATAAAATTTATCTCCTCCCCCACGAAGCAGTGTCTGAAAGAGAAGAGCATTCATACTTGGGCCAGCGTTGTGGAGGAAGTGGTAGTGGCCAGAGCTGAGGGCCACACACCGGAACAGGCCTGCTGTCCCTCCTTACCCTAAACCTTAGAGGAGAGGAAAGGGAATGGGAGCAGCAATATTTATTTGTTTGGCTGGTTCGTCTTCTAATGACTTGTTCCAAAAAGAATTCAAGGCTCCTTACATCAAGTACCTGTCATCCACCCAGAAGACATAAATCAGGAAGAAGAGCAAAGGAAAAACGAAGACAGAGACAGAAAACAGGTGGAGAAGTAAGGCTACCACACAAATGAATGCCATGAAGTCCTTACGAAAAGTACCCTATACATTTGGTCCTATGCTTTCTGCCAGCTCAAAGAAGAAAAAGAACATGGGCAGCAGAACACAACTATAATTTCCCTTTCCAGGAGGAAAGGAAGGAGACACATGGCCTTTTGGAGAATACCACCTCACACGATTTTTATATTTTCTTCATGCTCGGTCTTATTTTAAGTTGTACAACAAATCAGAGGGGTCAGGGACGCCTGGGTGGTGCAGTCGGTTAAGCATCCAACTCTTGGTTTCATTCAGCTCAGGTCATGATCTCAGGGTCGTGAGATCGAGCCCCGCGTCGGGCTCTGTGCTCAGCGTGGAGTCTGCTTGAGATTGTTCCTCTCCCCACTGCTTCTGCTTACTCTCTCTCTCTCTCTTTCTCTCAAATAAACAAATCTTTAAAAAAAAAAAATTGGAGGGGTCACTGTCACCATCCCAATGGACAGGGGAGAAACTGTGGCTGGGACGGGCTAAGTGTGCCTTGTCCTGGGCCCCCAGCTAGCCAGCTTCAGGAGCCTGGAGCTCCAATCTTCTGACCCACCTCTCCCACTGAGACAGGACAGGGAAATTTAAATCTCTGCATCTGTGAGCCGGAACTAAAAAAACAATGAGTTCTTTAAGCCTGGGTTTCAAAACTGCAGTCCCTCCTTTGAGCACTACACCTCATCCTATTTCCCAAAACAATTAAAAAAAAAAAAAAAA